>NW_024081514.1:0-483862 GCF_003009895.1 Hyaena hyaena
CAGCCGAAGTTGGTTGCACTCTTCAACCCAGGCCAGTTCCAATCTCTAAATCCCCGTCCGCGCGCCCCGCTGAAGTTGCCTTAGACACAGCTTCCCAGGCAACCCCCTGGGGCAATTCCAGGCCCCCTGCCGAGAACTGGGGGCGGAGTCAGAATCGCTGCTTCCTTCTCTGGGTCCGGTTGGCGCGCATGCGCGGGGGCTTGCCTGCCGGGTGCTCTGAGACCGAGCCCACTGGAGTGAGGAAAACCGGGTCCCTCTATGGCTCATCACCCGAAACACGAACTCACAGGCTAATATCCCAGTTTTTAGTTCTCTGCCTTCCCTCTCAAGTTCCAGCCAGCCAGGGGCGCGGATGCCCGGTGTCCGCGTGGCCCTTTCAGGGTCCCCAGCCGCCCGGGAGCTACAATGGCGGCAGGCGCGCCACCACTCTGAAGTCCTGCCTCCAGGAACCAGCACAAAGAAGCAGTCTGTGCGCTCAGCCCCCTCCAGGACCAGTTGGCGCGAGGGGACCTGGTGTGCAGGTATTTGGCAAGTACGGTCTTTCTAACGGAGGTTTTTCTCCCCCGTGCGGAGGTTTTTCTGTTTCGGACTCTCTCCTTTTCCCCTCTCACTCCCCGTAGAGGGTAGAGGGGGATCGCCTCCCACCCTGGAGTCTCCGATCTCGGCCGGATTTTATCTTCCCCGTTTCGCACTCACGTTAGAAGGCTCTCTCAGTGGATTCTGTGTCTTTTTTCTCCCAATCTCTCAGGTTTTGTAAGGTTTCCAATGGCTTCAGATCTTTTCTGTGTGATGTATGGGCGCGAGTGCAAGTACGGAGCTCCTTACTTCTCCGCCATCTTGCCCCGGACCTATCTCGATCCAGATGTTTCTTACTATTTTGAGTGAATAGTTATTTTTAAAGACTTTCCAAGTAGCTACTTATAGGAAGGAATAATAGAAGCTTCCCAAATAGGGTGAAGGATGAGAAAATTAGATAAGAGGAGGAAGGAAAACAGCACCAAATGGCTCAGTTGTAGATGAATATATGTGCACTGGACTAGACTTGGTGTCAGAAGTTTGGGATGAGTCTCAGCTCAGTTGTCATGTTCTAGATGATGTTATCTTGGTATACCTTTCAGAATCTTAGTTTCTTCAAGATTATGGATTTTAAAATAAATTTGCATGTACTGTGCTTATAAACATAAAGTTATTATTATTTTTTTAATTTCCTAAAGAATCTTTGTTATTTTCTTCTTTTTCTTTTTTTGTTTGTTGCCCCTTGGATACAAAAACCTGTGAGGAGATAGTCTAAAATCTTGGTGGTATTATTTAGTTTAATGAAATTGAAATCTAAAAAACAGGACCACTTTAATTTATTTATAGGAATCATAGTTGTTCTTGAAAAGCAAATGAATCACTTTCTTCTTTGGTTCCCGGTTAAAACTCCAGAAGATCATTATTTTTAATCAACACATTTCTATACTTGGCAACGCAAAAGATCATAAAAAGTTAAGCAAGGCAGGTTCTACTCAGTTCCTTAAATGTCTGTAGTCATTTTGGTATCCTATTTGCCATCACGTTTCAGTTAAATGCCCCATGCTAATATAGGAATCAACTGACTTTTCCTTTTAGTTTTCTATATTACCTGCAACAAGCACTGAGTAAGTTAGTAATACTTTGGTTCTCTTTGGTTTATTCTGTTGGGTATTTGTTTAACATGCATACTGATCAAAGATGATATATTCAAAATAATTTTATCAACATTTAATATGTATATAGATTCAGATATATAATTATTATTGTAGTATAGCATTCTGAAAACAAAGAACTGTTTTGTTTCCTGTTTATTCTATGAGTCATCCAAAATATACCCCCTTCTATCTCTCTTGTTATCTCTTATGAAGTTCAGGAGTCTCCAAGACGACCCTCATTTCTGAAATCACCTGTGAGTTGGGCATCCCAAGACAGCGCTAAGGTTTGCTAATTTGTTAGAAGAACTAGTAGAACTCAGCAAAGACATTTTACTCATGGTTACAGTTTATTACAGTAAAAAAAAAAAAGATTAAGATTAACCATGGAAAAGGTACATAAGGCAGAGTCCAAGACAATTCCAAGAACAGAGCTATCCATTGTCTTCTCCCAGTGGGGTTGTGCAGACATCATTTACTTCTTCTAGTAATGACGCAGGACAACTTGCATAGATGATTGTCAACTATGGAAGGTCATCAAGCTTTGGTATTCAAAATTTTTACGGGGACTCATTCACATGCACATGGCTGACCCTGGTGTCTGGCCCTTCCAGAGGCCAAATTGATATCATGGCCTAAGGCTCCCAGGTAAACAAAAACATTCTTATCAGACAGGACATTCTAATGCCTAAGAGTCAGGCAATGGTAAAGGCCAGCTCTTTCTTTGGACATCGTTTATTCTTAACTGTACAACTGCCAAGTCTGTGTACTCATCACTTTGCTTCTAGACTACTGCAAAAACCAAAAGTCTCCCTGTTTTCCTTGTACTCCCTAGAACCCATTTTCCATCAAGAAACCCAAAATATTTTTAAAACTTAAAGCAAGTTCGTTTGTTTAAAATGCTCTGTTAACTTTTTATTGTACTAAGAGTAAGTTCCAAACTCCTTTCCATGGCTTACAAATTGACCTTGATCATTCAGAGGGTGCCTCTGCACCCACAGATGCTGCATTTTTTCCAGCTCCTTGGATGGTTAACTGTTTAAAAATGCATCAGATCTTATCTTGAATACTGTGTCTTCATGGTGGTCTTTCTCTCATTGTGTCTATAGTTTTCTTCGCTTGTCACTCTTGAACACATTAACACCTTCTTTTATTTTCCTTACACTCATTTTGAACTGATACTGTTCTGTTTACTTTTTTAGTGTCTGTCTTTCTCTACTAGAATTAAGTGTCCTGAGAGCAGTTACATTGTCTTTTTCTCTGGCACATTAGAACAGCAGTTGGCACATAGCATTGACTCAGTAAATATTTGTTAAATGCCTGGCTTGCTGACTGGTTCTTATCCATTGGTTTCTTGGCATTGATCTAGTTGTTTTCCCTTATATAGCGTTTCACAAAGACGATGTTTTAAACTACATCTTACCATTCAGGTTACCTTTTAGTGATACATTTGATTCTGCCAGATTATATTTCTCAAAAGTTTAAAGGCTGTATTCATTTATAGTCATTCTTTTTTTTTTTTTTTTAATATTTTTACTTATTTCTAGGAGAGAGAGAGAGAGAGACAGCGTGAGCAGGGGAGGGTCAGAGAGAGAGGGAGATACAGACTCTGAAATAGGCTCNTTACTTATTTCTAGGAGAGAGAGAGAGAGAGACAGCGTGAGCAGGGGAGGGTCAGAGAGAGAGGGAGATACAGACTCTGAAATAGGCTCCAAGCTCTGAGCTGGCAGTCAGCACAGAGCCTGATGCGGGGCTCGAACCCACGAACTGCGAGATCATGACCTAAGCGAAAGTCGGACGCTCAACCGACTAAGCCACCCAGGCGCCCCCATTTATAGTCATTCTTATGAGTGGAAATACTCATATTCCACATTCACTGAATTTGTGAAATCTAAATATCTAGACTGGCAATTAAGGCTTCCTTGGAGTTCAAAACACTAAAATAAAGCATTGCTACAAAGAAAGGATCATAATACTGATTTTCAAACAGCATAGTTTCTTAATAAGTTTTCAAGATTTATTAAGAATTTTGTTTTGCTTCAGCTTTGTTATTTCCTTGGATACTGTCTGCTTAGCTGCAGACAGATACGTTTTCTCTCAGTATATTTAAAGGGACATCTTTGATAGCTGTCACAGGGCCACTCAATGCAGGAGAGAAGAGTGCCATATTCTTTAGCTTGGTCCCTGGATGAGGTGTTTCATAGCAGGCATGCTTCTTATCAAATGTCAAGGCGTGCATATTGAACTGCATTTTACCTTTTATGACAGTTGTAACACATCTCATCTGTCTTTATAAGGTTTTTTTTTTAAATTAACTGTCAGTGAATTGAATGTAATAGATTTCCCCTACAAATATTATTCATAAGCAATACTTCACTGTAGTTTTTTTTTAAAGTTTATTTATCTATCTATTTACTTATTTAGAGAACAAGCAGGGGAGGGGCAGAGAGAGAAGGGAACAGAGGATCCAAAGTGGGCTCTGTACTGATAACAAAAAACTTGATTGATAAAAGGCTCAAACTCACAAACCATGAGATCATGACCTGAGCCAAAGTTGGACACTTAACTGACTGAGAAACCCAGGCTCCCCATTTCACTGTAGTTTAAGTCAACAGCCCAAGAGCTCATTTTGAAAATCAACAACAGTATTTTAAAAATTCAGTGAGTTTTGAGAATTCAGTTACCAAAATACATTTTATGAGTTCATCACTGGTCTTGTGGATTCTATCATCTATCTATCTATCTATCTATCTATCTATCTATCATCTATCTATCTATCTATCTATCATCTATCTATCTTCTATATATCTATATTTTTAGAGACAAAAAGAGAACACACACAAGTAGCGGAGGCATAGAGGGAGAAGTGGGGAGAGAGAGATATTTAAGGAGTCTCTGTACTCAGCATGGAGCCCAATACTGGCTCAGTCATGACTGTGGGATCAGGACCTGAGCCAAAGTCAAGAGTTGGATGCTTAACTGACTATAACTTCTATAATTGATAATTTAAAATATATGAAGATGGCTTATATGTACTTTTATCATTCTTATTAATGTAAAGAATTTGGGAGTCTTTAAACAAGTATATAGATAGGTTAAAATTTACACTATGTTTTTTTATCATATTGTTCACAACTGCTTTATTTTTGAAGTTTTAATTTTGAGTATTTTGTGAATTGAGGTTCACAACTCCAGAATCATTAATTTAAAACTCATAATTGTTTTGTTGCTCTTAATGACTTAAAAACTTGCTTTTCTGCTAGATTCACAAATCCATAATTTCACTTTTGCTATTTCACTTAAATTTTAGCTATATTTTTACAACAAACTATAGGCCTCTGAAAATTAGATTCCCCTCACTCTCTACCATGCAACACCTTCCAAATATTATTTTGTCTTATTTCTCTCTATATTGGCTCTGCTACAATAATTTCTTTTCTGCAAGTGATTTCATTATTGTTCCAGGTTTTAACTTAAATATGTACTTTTCCTCTTCACTTCGTGTTTTTCTCCTCCTAAGCTAAGAAGTCTTATTAGATCTTCTCCATGTCTTAAGTTTTTCCTTTACTTTCCAATCTCCTGCTGCTTATGACAATAAAGACCTAAATTATCTTATAAACCTCCCACACTGGCTTCCCAGTTTATTGCTTGAATAGACATAACATGTCATTGAACATATAAAACCTTACTCTTTTGCTCAAATATCTACCACTTAATCTGTTCCCATTTATCTTTAGTTATTTTACTTTATCCATTTCTTTTTTTAAGTAGATTCTATATCCAACTTGGGGCTCTAACTCATTGCCCCAAGATTGAGAGTTGCCTGCTCTACCAACAGAGCCAGCCAGGTGCCCCAACTTCTTTTTATATACCCAACATGGGGCTTGAATTCACAACTCCCAAATCAAGAGTTGCATATTCCACCAACTGAACCAGCCAGGCACCCCTTATCCATTTCTAATATGAGTTCTCTACCCCAGTTCAATTTGTGATCCTTACTATCATCCTTTACCCTCTCTCTTCTTATCAAGAGTTCTTATATGCAACTCTTGATTTTGGGGTTGTGAATTCTTATAGTTACCTCTCTACTAGGAGTCAGTGTGCCTGCTGCCAAAGGAATAAGTAGCCACAGATCCTGCTAGGTCCCTAAGGGGACAGGACCACCTCCAGGACCATGGTTGAGCAGGGTGGAAGTGTAGTTATGGAACCACTTCTGCATCTCCAGATGTTAGACCTGGTACCTGGGATGCATATAAATTTGGCTCCTGCCACATCCCTGAATACACTCCTGCCAGGGCCCATGGATGGGTTCCTGGGTCAGAAGAGCTGCCTCTGGATCATGGTAGAGTGAGCCTGGAGCTAGGTCACAGAGCTGCCTCAGGGCCAACAGACATTGGGCCTGTTACCAGAGGCACCAATAGGCATGGGTTTTCCTGTGTCCTTTGCTGGAGAAGACTGTGGATCAAAAGGGGTGGAGCCGAGTTCACAGGGTGGGCAAGGATGTTTCCAGTTCCATGGCTGGGACCACATAACTGCCAACCGATGTGCCACCTGGGCTGGGACTGCCTCCTCAGTCTTGCGTTCCACGGGAGTTTCACAACCTCCTACCTGGATCCCAAGGTCCTGAGAAAGGCACTTTTGTTTATGGATGGCTGCCAGATTGTTGTTTCTATGAGGGGATTGTTGTTTCTATGTGCTGGGGACGTCCTATTCTACCATCTTGCTGATATCAATTCATATGTAGAATTTCAAATATGGCAGCATACTAATTTTAACTTGTAAAATTTTTATGGGGAGAATTACATTTTCAAAAGAATTGGCTACTTAACTGTAGTTTAAACTCTTCCAAAGTATCAATAGAAAGGATAAATGTTTCCTTAAGTTTGGAAGCTGGACATTTGCTTTCCTTCTCCCACTTTGAAAATGTATACATACTTGCCATTCTGCCTCCTCTTTCTACTTTGTAGTCTCTTGGTTTCCTGTGAATGGAATAGAAGGAAGGCAACCACTTGTCTGAATTGGAGAGTCTGTGTTGCATGGCTTAAGATTAGATTCCCCTTTACTTGGCTCTGTCACTCATCATCTGTGTCATGCTAGGGGATTTCCTTTTTTTTAAAAAAATGTTTTATTATTTATTTTTGAGAGAGAGAGATAGAGAGGGCATGATTGCGAGAGGTGCAGAGAGAGAGAGGGAAACAGAGGATCCAAAATGGACTCTGTGCTGACAACACAGAGCTCCATGTGGGGCTTGAACTCACAAACCATGAGATCATGACTTAAGCTGAAGTCAGATGCTCAACTGACTAAGCCATCCAGGTGCCCCTACTAGGGGGCTTTCTAACTTGAATTGAAGGTCATATGTTCCTTCTGTTATGCTAAGTATAATACAGTCTTCATAGCAGGATTGTAGTGGGAACTAGAATAAGGGCACATAGAAGTAGGAATGCCCAAGTTTTCTAGTTATAACTATAATAATAGTAATAATTGTTATGTAGCCTGGATTATAAAAATCTAGACTGAATTAGGAAAAGTTGAGGATTGTGACTTTTTCATATTGTGCTTATATCTTTATTCAAGAAGAGAAGTGATGAGTTCCAGTGTCACACAGGCTGTCATCAGGATTTGGAATACAGGACAATATAGAATTTAATCGACGCTAAAGCCCTTCCATCTCCTCTCCTGAACCTTCTCTTCCTCTTGTTCTTCTGACTTGCTTCACATATACTCACTACTCTCATATTCCTCTTTAACTAACTTCAGTTCATATCCCCTTTGAGACCTGCTGTATTATTTCATTCTCCAAATTTATCCCGTCTCTACCTAAATTAGAATTCTCTTTTCCTGAATAGTATTGTATGGCAATATACCACTGAGGTAAGAAATAATTAAGATAAAGGGTAAAGAGAAACTTCTTCCCCCTTTCTATATGGGAGAAGTGTATTTTAAAAGTGGACCTTGATAATTTAGATAAATTACTAATTGGTATATAAGTTTTAGAAAGAAGAGTGTCAGACTTTTAAAAATCTCTTCTAGATTCATTGCTCCTTTTCCTCTGTTTCAATTGATTTATTATTTAAAAAAATAAATTCATCTATTATTAAAAAATTTTTTTAATGTTTTATTTATTTCTGAGAAAGAGAGAGAGACAGTGTGAGCAGGGGAGGGTCAGAGAGAGAGGGAGATACAGAATCTGAAACAGGCTTCAGGCTCTGAGCTGGCTGTCAGCACAGAGCCCGGCATGGGGCTTGAACCCACAAACCATGAGATCATGACCTGACCCGAAGTCAGACACTTAACTGACTGAGCTACCTGGGTGCCCAATTTACGTCTCTATTATTTTTTAAATGTTTTTTATTTATTTCTGAGAGAGAGAGAGAGAGAGAGAGAGAGAGAAACAGCATGAGCAGGGGATGGTCAGAGAGAGAGGGAGACACAGAATCCGAAACAGGCTACAGGCTTCGAGCTGGCTGTCTGCACAGAGCCCGACACGGGGCTCGATCCCACAAACTGAAATCATGACCTGAGCCGAAGTCGGACGCTTAACCGACTGAGCCACCCAGGCCCCCCTTTATGTCTCTATTATTAAAACAAACAAACAACAAAAAAAAAACCCTACAGCCTATAATTATATTGGCAATTTTTGTCTGCTTTTCACGTTATTTTCAAGGCTTTCTTCTTGGTTCGGATCCTGTGTTTCATAGAGCTTGATCATTTTTATAACAGGCAGTGATTTTTCTCCTATTCTCTAATTCATTATAAAAATTCACTATGATGCTGTAAAAGTTCATATTGCCTTGAAAAAATTCCTCCTTCCTTGAATTCCAATGTTTTTAAAAAATATATAGTTCCTATTTCACCTGTCCAATTTTTAAATGTATGGGGTATGATAATTGTTAGGTGCAGAGCTTTTCTTATGACTAGATATTTTAAAATAAGCTGTGATCTTTTAAAATTAAAGGAGTAGGAGCTGTGAAGAATAAAACAAATTCCAAAGCTCAGAACTTCAGACTTTAAAATACTGTATTAGTAAAATGACGTTTCTTCTTTTTCACAAAATTATGTATTACTAAGATGAATAAAATGATGCCTTCCCAAAGAATATATCTTTTTCAACAGGTGATCAAGTCATATGGATTGGATACTATGGCTTAGTGTATAACCTGGTGAAAATGTCATGGGAACTTCAGGGAGATGATGGGCAGGATGGATTTAGAAACAAAATATGGCAAACACTGCAGAAAACAAAGGAGCATGAGAAAGACAGTCGAATCCATAATGCAGTTACCATCGCTCAGGTAAGATAAAAGCCAAGGCAGTACATTGGTACCTCCATTGTCAAGAAGCATTTGTCCTTTCTCTCTAAGGAAAAGAAAATGTCCATTCCCAGTAAGTGTGAGTGACTCTCAGCTGGGAAAACCATTTTTAAAATTGAATACTGATCTATGTTTAGTTAAAGATAGGAGTGTTGGTATTCTCCTGACTAAGAAGCTTGAAGAGAGGAGGTGATTTAGGGGAAAAGTAACTGTTCTGCCTTGGGTTTGTGTTTGTGAGACATTTTAAGTACACTGACCATGCATTCCGGTTTGCCCAGGTTAGCCTGGCCTATGCCCAATTTTCTAGCTTTCTTATTACTAGTGAATGAATTCACTCTCAAAAGTGTCTCAGTTTGGATAATAAGTTATTTTTAGTTATCTTCTTTGTAAGTTTTTCTTTCCAGCTTAGATAATATAAATTGCAAATCTGGATTCACTAACACTAGTCTTTTTTTAAAGTTAAAAATGTATTTTACAAATTCTTGGATTTTCTAGTTCTATTTGAGTGACTACATAATTTTTTTTCACATTCAAAGAAAATCATTATGAAATTAGCTATCCATTCTTCATGAAATGCAAATGTGATTTTCCAGTGATGCTTTATCCATATGGTATCCTATGATATTTTTAAACTTCCACCAGTTTTTCATTTTCTATGTCTTATTTTGAGCTAGGTTAATTTGTTTATTATCCTAAAGTATACTTACCCCCCCTCCCCCCATCATCGAAAGTTTCTGATTCTTTCTAGGTTTTACAGATGCAATTATCTAAACACTCTTAATATCTTGTTTTCTAATAATAATTTGGGATGTGAATTAATGTTAACAAATTAGAAGAAAAAATAATGAATTCACTCTGCCTAATTGTCAAAGTGTATGGGTGGTCATTATTGCAACACAGAGTATCTGCCCTCTAGATTCTTAGTAGAAAACAAAACTCCTTGCTTTTTAAACATAAATGTGATTTGGAGTAAGAATCTTTATGGAGGACTATCTAAAAATATGCATTCCTTTTCTCTAGATTTCTAATATTTTTTCATATAGAAAGACAGTCAAGAACTGCCCACTAGAAGAACTACATTGTTTAGGATCCCATGGGCTTGCTTTTATGCAACCATGCTTCAGTTTTATCCTTGATTGTGGACAGAACTTAGAAAGAAAAATTTAAAAATAATCACTATTGGATGTATTATAGTGACAACCACTGTATCATCCAGTATCCTCATTGCTGAGATTTACGGAATAAATACTCCTTTGTTTCTTGTGCTGTCTGAACTTTATTACTATTTTGTATAAGCTGCTCAATAGAGTTTAAAAAAATGAGAGTCAAATTTGGGCTAGTTTCAAAATAGAAATAGAGGGCAACATGTAGTCATCTCACCCAGTCTTATTATTTTGTCTTTGTTTTTTCATTTTCCATGAATTTTCAATTATTCATATTATTCTGGGGTTTTGTATCTATTTTTATATGCCACTTCACATCTCAAATGGATTCTTTTTTTAATGTCTTTCTTTAATTTATTTCTGAGAGAGAGAGAGAGAGAGACAGCATGAACAGGGAAGGGTCAGAGAGATAGGGAGATACAGAATCTGAAACAGACTCCAGGCTCTGAGCTAGCTGTCAGCACAGAGCCCGATGTGGGGCTCGAACTCATGAACCGTGAGATCATGACCTGAGCTGAAGTTGGATGCTTAACCAACTGAGGCACCCAGGTGTTCCAAATGGATTCTATATTGTAACCAAAAAAGCCAATTCAAATTTGTCATTTCTATAATTAGAATTCTATTTACATGCCTGCTAATAGGGCCAATCATTTGGTATAGCATAGTCTTTCATCTTCAAAATTTTACTAAATATCTATGGATAATTGCATTTGACATTCATAAGTCGGTTAATCGGACATAGCAAATATTTTTTATTCGCTAGGTTTGAGGAAAGATGTTTACTCAAGCAGTCAGCTCTGAGAATAAAAGAACAAACAAAAGCATAACTGCTAGATGTGCTAATTAGTTTTTAATGTTTAGTGAGCAGACTTCTAAGGGATACTTTCATTCATTTTAAATAGTAAATGTGTGGGAAAGCAAGTTTTCTTCAGGGGAAAAGCTAAATTAGAAATTTCTAAAGGCAATTATATTAATTTAGGTATAGTACATATTTAGCATAAGAAATACATTTAATTTGCAATATATAGATTAACTAAAATGTACAATTCCCTCTAGATCTATATTATGTAAAAGTTAGGTAGAGAGAGAGACATGTGGATTATTGAATAACAACATATATGATTTATGGTTATAAATACTAGAGTGTCTACTCAGTGTCTTTGAAATATCAATTTAGTTTGAATTCCCTTATTTAATATTAAGATACTACAAGTATATACACTAATAAATTTATATAAAAATTTTTTACCAAATTCAGTAAAAATACAAAATAAATATGTACATATTGGGTCCTAAATTTATTTTGTCATGCTGAATTCTATGGAAGACACAAGGAAGTCCAAAAACTTACCTTTATATAATAATTTTTACTGTCTTATTCAGAAGACAGAAGATTCCAAATATGGAATATTATACGTACGGCTAGTCCCATCAAAGTTCATGGTACACAAGGGAGTTCAGATGTTTGGTTTCTAATTTTTTTCTTATATTAATAAGGAATGCGTTATGGTCACCTTTAAGTAGTACTTGAGCTGGAAACTTAAATGATGAGCTACTTTAAATGACTCAGGGGAGCATCATCAAAGAATGAAAATCTTTTAGATAAGGAAATGTCATGAGCCAAGAGGAAACAAGAACACCATGTAAGAAAAAGCCATTGGTTTACTTGCCTAGTTGGAGAAAAAGTTTTGGATTGGGCAGTAGTAGGCACTGTATTTGAAAGGTATGTTTGGGTTACCAAGCTAAAGTCTTAGAGACTTAGAAATGGTTTCATAAAAATAGGAATGCTAAGTAAAACAATTAGTTTTGGGAGAAAATTGTTCCTACTTAATTTTAATAGGTGAGTAATTTATGTTGGGTAAAATAATGTATACAATTTCTTATATCTTTTTAAAATGATGAATTCTTGCTTAGAACTTTTGGGACATTGTTAGAGTAATTGTCCTCAATTTATTCAAGACTACTTACATTTACATCCTTGACACGATTCCTTCTATACTCAAAGTTTTGGCTTGACCACATGACTTGATTTAGAAAATAAGGCAATACCAATGTTAGACAAATGGAAATTTCATTTATTTATTAAATTTTTTTTCAATGTTTATTTATTTTTGAGAGACAGAGACAGAGTGTGAGCAGGGGAGGGACAGAGAGAGAGAGAGAGAGAGAGAGAGAATCCAAAGCAGGCTCTAGGCTCTGTGAACCCATGAACCGTGAGCTCATGATCTGAGCCTAAGTCAGATGCTTAACCAACTAAGCCACCCAGGTGCCCCCAAATGGAAATTTTAAAAAACACTTATGTACTGGGGCCTGCCCTCTCGTTCTCTTAGAATGCTGTAACTGCCATGTGAGTAAACCCAGGTTACCCATTTGGAAAATGAGAGACAGCATGGTACAGAGATTAGTCATCCTAACTGATCCAGTGCCCCCTCCCAAGACTAGCCAGTTCCTAACTGACCAAACAGCTGACTACAGACACATGAATGAGTCCAGCTAAGACCAGAAGAACAATTCTTCTATCTCCACCTTAATTTGTTGACCTGTGGAACCGGGGGCTAAATAAATAGCTATGCTAAACCTCAAAGTTTTGGTGTGATTTTTTTGCATAGTAAGAGCTTTCTGAGAGTTGCATAAATGTGATTTTAGTCTGCTAAATTGTTCAATGTAAATTTTGCTTTTTTCTTTCATATTTATAAGTTTTTAAAGGCACTGATAATAGATTTGTTGTTTTAAAAGGCACATGTTAATAGGCATGTACTGTGTGCCATGTGCCAAGCACTTTACATTCATTAATTATGTAATCCTCATACAAACCACATGATATTTGTATTTTCATGCTCTTAATTTTACACATGAGGAAATTGACACTTTAAGGAGGTTAAAACTTTTTGAGAGGTGAAGTAACTTGCTCATGGATACTGTGGTAAATTACATTGCTTGGCCTTTCTAATGTTGAAGAGTCATTGCATTCCTGGAATAAAAACACTTGATTTAATAACCTTTTTAATATTATTCTATTTGCTTTGATAATATTTTGCTTAACATTTTGCATCCATGTTAATAGGTGCCAACTATTCTATAATTTTATTCCTTCAATGCTTTCTTATAAGGTTTTGTATCAAAGTTATACTGGATTTATAGAATGAATTGGGAAGTGTTTATCTTTTTTTTCCAATCTTCTGGAAGGATTTTGTAATATGTCATTTCTTCCTTAAAAATTCTGTAATATTTAGAATGAAGCCATTTCATCATGGATATTCACAGAAAGGTTTTAATTGTAGAATAATTTTTTATAGTTTTATACCTTCCTATACTTTAATTTTTCTTGCATCAGTTTTTTTTTTAGGAAAAAAATTTCATCTGCATTTTAAAAGATTTCTAAAGGTTTTCACATTATCTTTCTGTGATATCTTAAGGTCATTAGGATATGACATGATATTCTCTCCTTCATTCTTTATCCTTGTTATTTTTGCTTTTGTTCTCTTTTTAATCTATCATGCAAAGGGTTTAATCAACTTCTTTGTCTTTTAAAAAGCAACTTTTGATTTCTTGATATTGATGCTCTATATTATGTTTTCTCTAATTTCTTTAATATCTGATATTAGATATATATTTTCTTCTGCTAATTTCCTTGCATTTAATGTGTTGCTCCTTTTCCAAGATTATTGAACTGTATTTGCCACTGACTTGCATTTTTCAAATATATGATTGTAATACTATTAGTTTCCCTCTTCATGTTAATTTAGATGTATCCTGAAAGTTGTGATAAATAATATTTTAATTATCATCCAATTAAAAAGAGTTTCTAATTTCTACTATTATTTCTGTTGAGAGCCATAGATTATTCAGGTTCATCACTTAATTTTCACATGTAGAGAGATTTTGCTGTTATGCTTAGGATTTTGATTTTTGTTGAATTCTATTATACCCAGCGACAATGCTCTTATTATTATAAATTGTTCTTTATAATGAACCTTCTTTTTGGTTATAAAAATAATCATAATGGCTTTCTTTTATCAGGGGTCTTTTGATTAGTTTTTACATATCTATTTTCATCTTTTTGTTTCAAGCTCTCTGAATCCTTATATCTTTAGCACTTTGGAAGAGCAGTATATATCTATATATTTAACCTGAAGATTATGGTTTTTACATTTGAGCCTTATTCTATTTACATTTAATATTATTACATTACAATATAGCTATGTTTATTACGGCATATTGTTATTTGCCATTCTATTTGTACTTCCTTTCTTTTTTTAGATCCCATTTTGTGCCTTTTTGGGGACGATTTTTTAATGTATTACTTCATCCTACCCCCTTCATTTCTCTGGTGGGGTTATACCTTTTACTTGTTACCCAAGATGTGACAAAGTGAATCCTTGTGTTATTGAAGTCTAATATAAAAAATTTAATATGTTCCTAGACCTTAAAACAGCCTTAAAATATTTTAACTCCATTTATTTCTCTTTACTTATATATATCTTGCTGTTGAACATTTTCTTTGTGTGTGTGTGTGGGAGGGGTGTCGTTTGTGTGTATATATGTGTAGGTTTATAGATATCTATATATTATTAATATTTTTTATAATCAGTATTCTTTAGATTTACCCACGTATTTAGATGTTTCTTTTCTTACTCTTCCTTCTTGAATTTCTGGCCTTCTCAACAGGATTGTTTTTCTTCTGCCCAAAGAAAATCGTTTCATATTCTTTTAATAAGTGTCTCTTATTGGCTAATTCTGTCAGTTTTTCTTTACTTAAAAAGGTTTTTATTGAATTTAATTTTGAAGGATAGTTTTATTGGCTAAGAATTCTAGGTTGGTATTAGGTATGACATAAAGTTAAGTGTCTAATCAACTGCTCTGTTTATTTTCCCAGGCAGTGGTTTTCCTTGCATCAGTTTTATGACTTTGGTCATAAAGGTTTTTTTTTTTCTTTTTCAGTTTATTATTAGCTGGTATTTTTCTAAAGTCATATTGTATATTACCATGTCTCTAGTAGGTTTCAAGAACAATAATATCTAAACTAACTCCTTTAAATTCCCCACAAGTAATTATGACCAAGTAAAAGTGATTAGCATCTGTGCAGTTCTCAGTTTTTCTCTCCGCAGTCTCTGTGTTCTGTTCTTGAGTTACTCCTGTGTGATCTTATCTCCTAAATTCCACAACTGATATCCCTGCCCTTTTATACTTAATTTTTCTGAAAAAAAATTCATATTTATTTCAGATTTTAAAAACTGCCTTCTTAAGGAAGTTAATTGTGATACTGTAAAATAAGTTAAAAAACTCAACTTCTCATATCTGAATAAGACAAAAAGAAAATGATTTCAAAAGAGTGCACACATTGGGTCTATAGGTGTAATGTGTTACAGCAGATAGCTTGAATTTATTAATATTGTGCTTTCTTGTCTGGAATAATCTGAATACTTTCTATATAACTTATTTTTGCAAGTGTGTTTAATTTTACAGAAGATGAACATGGTAAAATCACGGTTTCCTTTTCTTTCTTTTTTGACACTGCATTGGGAACACTTATTTACAGTAATAAAACTACAAAGGTTATTAATGACTGAACACTTTTAGTTTTCCTTAATAGCTTACTAATTCCCCAATTCCACTGAACCACTTACATTATTAGCCTGTGACTCCTTTTTGGGTAAAAAGTTCTATGGTATAAAATGGGCAGAAACTTTCTTTTACAAGTCATAAAAAAACTGTCAGTTTTTAGGTTCTCCCTCACTGCTCAATGTGGATAGAGAACATATTTTTAAAAACACCTATGAAGGCTTGTGTTTCAGATGCTTCTTTTTAAAACAAATTTTTAAAATGTTTATTTATTTTTGAGAGAGAGAGACAGAGACAGAGCATGAGCAGGGGACGGTGGAGAGAGAGGGAGACATAGAATCTGAAACAGGCTCCAGGCTCTGAGCTACCAGCACAGAGCATGATGCAGGGCTCGAACCCACGAACTGCAAGATAATGACCTAAGCGAAGTGAGACGCTTAACTGACTGAGCCATCGAGTTGCCCCTCAGATACTTCTATCTAAAATAAAATATGTTTTCCACTTTTATATCAGTTAATGCAAATAACTACGTTTATAGCACAACCTTTGTTTATTCTTTCCTTCCTAACACCTTGTTGCCAGAATCTTTCCTCATGTAAGGTAATCATTGTATTACCTACACAGAGTGAAACATAGCCGTAATTATAAACTATCATTCATTATAGTCAGAAAGATTTATTTTCAGAAGGATTGAATATGCCTCAATGTTAGTGGAATTAAGTAGAAATTTTCTCATTTTATACTTTAAAAATAAATATGCAATTTATATGACATACTATTGAAGTTAATGAATAAAATTTTGTACTTAATACCTCAACTTATCTGCATCCCTGGTAAACCTTTTACTAACTATATTATGTACTCTCATGTCTTACATGTTTTTAAATCCATAATAGCATTCTAACATCTATATTCTTGTTCTATCTATTCATGAAATCTGATGCTTAATGGAGGTTAGAGGAGAGGTGAAATATTTAATAGCATATTTGAAATGAAAAATGATTCTAAATAGATCCTTAAACATGAGCCCTTCATCTGACAAATTCAGTATAAACCCAACTGTTGCCTGAGTATTTGGAAAGAAATAAAAAACTGCCATATACTCACAGCGGCATAATAAACAAATGTTAATTGATGTGCTTTGTTTGAAATACTTCCAGGGAGACTTGCAATGAGCAAGACTCTTCTGTATAGGCAATTCGACAGCATATGCTGGCACATGTAGGAAAAGTCATCATGTATAAATGGTTTCTGCCATCTGGTATATGACCTAAAATATCAAAAAGAAATATGTACAGCTAAAATGAATATGTGACTTTATTAAGAGGACCTTTGACTCATCAGGTAACATATTTTGTGGTTAATATTTCATGGTGAGGTCTTTAAACTAAAATTGATTTTTATTCTTAATGATATTCCCATACTCCTAATGTACTCAACAAAGCAGCAAAATAGAACAAACAACACTATTAGTCTCTTCTCTCTCAGTACCTACCTCTCTCCTCCTCCACATATGGCTCTTCTTTTGACATAAATAGGAAGTCTGAGTGTGGAAAGGGAGATGTATTTTTAGAAGAGTACAGTCTCTTTAAATACTTATCATTAGAATTTTAATGTAACAGATACATTGTTTTAAGAGAAAAAAAATATTTGTAGAACTTACAGTTAACCAAACACTGTGCTAAGTATCTTATACATATTAACTAGTCTACACCCCATAACTCTCCCACCACCACAATGATCCACCCAGATGGGAGCATCTGAATCTAAACATGATTAAAATAAGTGGCTGGTGGTGGATGCTTCTATGAGTCAACTTAATCCCAAGCCTCTGCTTTTTCCACTCTGTTGTGTCCTGTGTCTCCAAAATTAAATATAAACAAGGCACTAAATAAAATGAAGAATTTTTTTTACATCAGACACTGCTAGTAAATGTATTCAATTTTTGTGTTTCCACTTTATAATAACACTGTAAAGGGAGTAGTATCATCTTCCCATTTTAGAAACAAGGAAGCCATCTCAGAGACAGTTTGTGCAAGATCCCACAACTGGAAAGAGGGATATTCCCATCTTCATTCTTTTCTTTACTACATCATCCCTTCTCAGACTTCAAGATATATAGGAGGAGAACCTGACATTCTGTACCTATAACATGCTCCCAGGCAGTGACGGATAATGATGGTCCAAGGACCACCATTTTAATATGTTATGACTACTAATAGTAGTCACTCATGCCCTTCTCCCTTGTGAGATTTTATAACTTCCGTAGGAAATAATCTTTTGAAACTACCAATGAGTCATTTCTTTTTTTTTTTTATTTTTTTTTAATGTTTTATTTATTTCTAGGAGAGAGAGAGAGAGACAGCGTGAGCAGGGGAGGGTCAGAGAGAGAGGGAGTCACAGACTGAAACAGGCACCAGGCTCTGAGCTGGCAGTCAGCACAGAGCCCGACGCGGGGCCTGAACCCACGAACCGCGAGATCATGACCTAGGCGAAAGTCGGACGCTTAACCGACTAAGCCACCCAGGTGCCCCACCAATGAGTCATTTCTATTTAAAATTTGAAATTTGAAGAAAAAACTGCCATTTTTTCCTGCAAATTAGTTAAATATTTCCATATTACTTAAGGACACATGGAGACACAAAAGAGAGAGACAGCAATAGAACAGGATTTGCTATAAACTCTAATGCAATGGCTAACATCCTATTTCTTTCTCTTTTATTCTCTCATGTCAAGCAGAATGTAAGCTAGCTTACTTTTTGATGTGTTTGTTACATTTCCCTAATCATGGATAGAAAATGAAGAACTCTGGAGAGGCTTGCTTATCTATCTATCTATCTATCTATCTATCTATCTATCTTTCTATTTATTTTGCATTGCTACTACATCATGATTACTTAGATTACAAATTTCCCTTTGTGCTGATTTGTCTATCTTCTTGGATGATTTGTTTGTTTGTTTTTACCATGATTTGTTTGTTTGTTTGTTTGTTTTTACCACCATTATGACCAATACAAGACAAAATGGTAGGCATCTGCCCCTACACATGGCTAGAACATGTGTGTGAAAGAAATACTCTTCAAGTACATCATCTTTCCAATTTTAATACTAGATCAGTAAAATTAACATAGATATTCCAAAATTGCCATTTGTTTGTTAGTAAAAAATTTCATTTCAACAATACAACAAAGAAAATCCTGAATTTTAAAGCCTACGTGGACATTGCTAAAAAGTACAGACATTTGATAAAAATGTATGTAATGTATAAATGATGTTAACAGATGGAGTTTGAGGTAATGTTTGCTGGTAGGTAAGTAGTAGTAAATTGCAAGTTTGGAATCTATTGTAAGGAATGGTCATTAATATTTTGTGTTAGCCTACTTCTAAGAAGTATAGGTATGTATTTCTGCATAGCTGGCATTTAAGTTTCTGGATTACAACATTAGAATAATGGCTTTAAGGGAAGGAAGACTCTTAAAAAGAGATAACAATGGTAGTAAAACCATGATTCTATTTCACAGATTTGCTAATGTAAAAGTGACAATATAATAAAATTGTTTTCAGCCTGGCAGAGATTGTATCAAATCTTCTCTGGGGTGAAGTGCAAAGGCTGGCGGTTTAGTGCTCTGTCCCTGGGAATTCTAAAAGAAACAAATACTTGTTGAATTTCCCACTGCCTACTAAGTTAGCCCTCACAAAACTCAGAGAGTAGTTACTATTATCTCCATATCACATATGAAAAACAAGTCAGAACTAAACACAGAGTCCTAGAGGGGTAACATTTCCCAACATTTGCATTCTTTAACAAGTGGAAAAGTCAGGCCTGACTTCAGATCTAATTGCGAAGCCCCTATTATTTCCTGGTACTTCCTGCAGGAAAAGAAACAATCTTTTTAAAGATAAAGCAAATAGACATTTGACTGATATTTGAGACTATATTTTCATTAGTTGAATGCCTTGAACGTCAGTGGGGGAGAGAAGTTTACCTAGGCTTTCAATCAGTGAACCATATGAGAGATGTGGACATGACTTCATTTTGCTTCATGAAAGCACAACATCTGGATCTACAAGTGACCTGTTCTGGGAGGGGAGAAATCAAGGAGTAGTCAAATGAGACATGATAGAAAAATAACATCAACATTCCGTAATGCAGGATAATGTTATATCTGGAAACAATGTGTTTTACCAGAAAAATACTAAAAATTATTTTTGTTGGTTCATTCATTTACTCACACATTTATTTATCCATCCCTCTTAGTAATGGAAAAGCTCATAGTAATATAGTTACACAATACTACTTATTATTATTGATTTCGATGTTACTTTTCTTATAAAAAAAATTGAGCCAGGGAGATTAAGCAGAATACAATGAATTGTAACTGACCGCCTTGCCTGAGCCCACCCCAGCTGGAGGTTCTCATGCGCCTGGTATCCGATGAGGCGTGCAGCACGTGGTGTAAGAGGGGAACCTGGGAAGAGCTTTGGTAGCCAGGCTCAAACTGGGGCTGCTGTTTCTGGCGCTGCTCCCACCCATGCAGATTTATTCGCAGCAAGCAGCTGTTGTAATGCTTTTGTGTAACTCCTCCCAGAATAACCTGGCTGCCTCAAATCTAGCTAATTCCACCACCAAGATAAGTAGCAATGCTCTGCGGGCAACAGTTAGTCCCTTAATTAAGTGCTCTGCACGCAGTAGCCAGTCTCTTCATGATTTCGTTCTCCTATCTACTCGTAGGAGACTCAAGCCAAGAAACATTTATACTGTAGTCCTCCTTTATCAGCAGTTTTGCTTTCAAAGGTTTTAGTTACCTGTGGTCAGCCATGGTCAGGAAGCAGACGATCCATCTGACCAAGTGTCCAAAGATCTAGTAGTAAACTTAATGCTAAGTCACAACGCCTGCATCATTCATGTCCCATCTCATCACACAGGCATTTTAACATGTTATATCATCATAGGAAGAAGGGTGAGTACAAGATAATACGATACTTGGAAGACAGAGACCACATTAACTTACCTTTTATTATAGATTGTTGTCATAAGTGTCCTATTTTATTGTTGTTAATCTCTTGATGTGCCTAATTTATAAATTAATCTTTAGTGTAAGTATGTATGTATAGGGAAAAACTCAGTATACATAGGATTTAGTACTATCATGGTTTCAGGGATCCGCCGAAGGTTTTGGAACGCTTTCCTGATTGATAAAGGAGGTCTTCTGTGCTTCCCCATTTTCTAGATCCAACCCAGATAAAAACAGGTCTTCAACGAATCTGCTAATTCCATATCTTATTTTAGTGACACAGAAAACGTTAACGATCCCAAAATTGAATGGTTGGAAGAGTATGTCAAGCGTTTGACTAAATGATGAATCCCAGTATTAAATTTGCTGGATGTCAAGCATAAGATGAAAGGAAACAGCATTCTAAATTAGTGAAGAGATGATTTTCTTAAATGTTGTTTAAGAAGTATCGACACACTGGGGTGTCTGGGTGGCTCAGTTGGTTAAGTGCCAGACACTTGCTTTCTTTTCAGGTCATGTTCTCATGGTTTGGTTCATAAGTTCCAGACAGTGTGGAGCCTGCTTGAGGCTCTCTCTCTCTCTCTCTCTCTCTCTCTCAAAATAAACTTTTTGTTTAAATATAGATACATAAAGACCTACCTAAGAAAATGAGAATAGATTTTATCTTACCTAGAGATAAAGCATGAGATGTGGAAAAGAGATTTCAGGTTTCATTTGATTCATTGAGGCCATAAAATAGGTAATACAAAAAGCTACTATGATTCTCTTTATATGTATATTGGAAGATACTTCCAGGTGTTACTGTAATTCCTTAATATGTGTCAGGTGTTCTAATTTAAGGCCAGTGTGCTCTAGATAAAGCTTACATTGTTAAACTATCACTGTTCACTTGAGAACTGAACACTTTGTTTTGAGGCTTTGGATTTGACATTGCATTTGACTTTTTAGTACAGTAATTGACACGTACCAGGGCAATGATGGATTGAATCTACCCCAAGTCCAAGCATAAGGAGTAATTTTTGCTTGTATATTTATTTATCACCTGTTCCTATTCAACAAAAGTGCCAGGTGCATTTACTCAAATGATTCCAAAAAGTACATTGACCTCAACTAATTTCAAATTTCTTTTTCTTTCTGCATATGTTGAATACTTTTTACAATAAAAAATATGATCTGTTTTGAAGGTAAAATTGACAAGTCTTGAAGTTAAAAAGGTAAAGATGTGAAGGAACCAAAACTGTAAATCAAGTATTTGGAAAGTGAAGACTGGAAACTTACTTACAGTAAATTCATAAGAATTTTTGTACTCTTAGTACATACTTGTAAAAGAAACTCTATGAACCAGCCTCATTTGGACCACTTCGTGTTATCAGTCAATATTTTTAGATAGTTAAAACCTGGTCCTGAGCCTAAAGCGGGCTGAATTGTGGAAAGTAAATCTTTCACAGCTGCCTCAAGGCACAGAAACCTTTTTAAAAATAGATATTCCTTAAAGTCTTTTGCTCACATGGTCACACACTAATGCTTACATGTTCCGATATCTAATAGCTCCACAGTAGTCTTGATAGCTAAAGTCAATTTTTTTTAATCTTGAGAAATCTACCCTGGAACCCTATATTCAACAGAGCTCAAGCTACTGAGTGTGTGACCGAACATTACATTTTGTTTCATACCTGATTGCTGTGTTTATGTACTTAGGCTTTTATTCATGATTACTTCTCATGTTATGGAATTGATTTGTATTGGACACAAACTGTAAATAAAAGGAAATAGCTCAAAAAATGTGGTATTATAGTTGGCTTTTAACAGATGAACCTGTCGTCTTTGAGACATTAATTTCCTCAAAGTCAGAAAGCTATGAAGTGTCCTAGACACAGTGTCACTTCTTGTTTCAAACTGATGCTCCTTCTACGATTTCAGCCTAGTTAATAATCAAGATCTACAACAACTGAGAGTAGTATGAATATAATTATTTGTTCACCCTGGATACTATAAACATATGTCTTTTGATTTTTACTCTTTACCATTCTCCAGAGCTTTTACAGGAATCCCTATTTATTTCTTGCCTTTTGCTATTTTCTTCACTGCTTTAACCCTTTGTTTTTCAGTTTTACCATGAGATTGTTCTCATTTTTCCCCCACTATAATTTTGTCTAAGTAATGCAATAGGCAGTCTTCAAACAGTAATGTGATTGAGCCAAACTGATCTTGGAATCTTAGGGTTAAAGTTAGATGTTCATATGCAGAAAAATATTTTCTGTTCCTTAATTTTCTAACAGTACCAATAGCCATGTAAAATGAATCCTGAGTGACTGGTAGTAAACTGCCTGAAGATGGATAATATGGAATAAAAAACATAAAAATTTTAATGAAAGGAGGTGACATCCAATTTATTTGTAAGAAAGAATTCCTAACATGAACATATTGTGAACATTAAAAAAAAGTAACACATGAGATTTTGAAAGTTACATCTTCATTTATTATTACTAATTCTAGCTAAGGAAAATATGCCTCTAGCCATTTCAAGAGATGTTGTAATAAAAGTCAGTCACAGACAGTATTGAACATAAATTGGAAATTTGAGCAAATAGTTCTTTCATGACTAAAAATTGCTTAAATATTGTGGAATTTTTGTGTTAGATCTTTTTTAAATATTAGAACTTACTAAACTTAATTTAAATCTAAATCCTTGAACATCTTCAAAATGAGCTAAATACAAAGACCTTTTGTTTGTAACACAAATTTTGTTCAATAAACATTTTCTGTTAGTTTCAAAGAAAGTTTAGATTATGTACAAATGAAATTCTGATTTAATAAAACTTCAACTGCTTACCTTAAAAAAATGTTTAGTTATTTTGAGAGCAGGGCAGGGGCAGAGAAAGAGGGGGAGAGAGAGAATCCCAAGTAGGTTCCACCCTGTCAGCACAGAGCCTGATGTGGGATTCAAACTCCCCAACCATGAGATCATGACCTGAGCTGAAATCCAGTTAGTTGCTTAACCATCTGAGACACTCAGTCACCCTAGATTGCTTAATTTCTTCTTTTTTTTAAAAAATTTAAAAAAATATTTTATTTATTTCTGAGAGACAGCATGAACAGGGCAGGGTCAGAGAGAGAGGGAGACACAGAATCCGAAACAGGCTCCAGGCTCTGAGCTAGCTATAAGCACAGATTCCCATGCGGGGCTCGAACCCATGAACCGTGAGATCATGACCTGAGCTGAGGTCGGACGCTTAACCGACTGAGCCACCCAGGCACCCCGCTTAATTTCTTAATAAATATTATAAATGTGAAACTCTTGTGTGGGAAATGTACAAGTTGAAAATACAATTATATCATTCAAGTTTTGAAACTTTAAGACTGGTTTTGTTCATGCTTAATTGATTTCACTAAAAGCTGTTATAATTTTAAAAACCTTTTGAGAATCTGCTTTTATTCTTATAAAGGCTATTTTTATTTAATAGGAAGAATGTGACATTAGTCAAAGAAAATAAACATATACGCATCTTTTATTTAATAATACATCATTTTTCCTCTCATTTAATTCTATTTCAACAGATTGCTTTTTCTTTTCTTTCCACAGGCTGAGTTAAATGACCCAACTGATCCCTTCACTAATTATAGTGCAAAAGTCTCATCAAATGTAGGGGATGAAATTTTCTCCAAATACATAGGATGGAGAATTGCCACTGCACTTTCCAAACTATTCTTCCCCTCCACTGATGCCTATGTCCTTCCTTTGAAAAAACCACTGAAAAAACAGGATCAAATGAAATATCTGAACAAAAAGGATTCCATGAAGAGAAGAGTTGTACGTGTTACTCTAAGGTAAAGTAAAGCACTATTCAAAATAGTCCTGTTTTTCTGATATACTGTACTTCAAAGTCATATAGATTATACATAATCATGTGCCACATTATTTAATTCCACTTCTCTCTTTTTCTGGGCTCCAACAACTTCTAGGTATTCTGGCATATGCAAGTACTCTCTTCTTAGGAACTATTTCCTCATGTTTAAAATAGCTATTATTACATAAGTCAGTGTTTTAATACAGTGAAACCTCCCTCCCACTACTGATCTTCATTTGCCTCATTTACCCCTATCTCTCCCTATAGTTAATTGCTTGTGTATCCTTCAAAGATCTATAAAATAAAACAAAATAATTTACTTAAAATTTTCTCTGCATTGTTAAAAGAAAGCATACTAAATATACCATTTGGCATTTTTTTATTTAATTTCATTTCTTAGGGATTTTTTTTTCCTTCCAGTACATAGGGAAATTTCTCAATACATATATTTTTTTAATCTGTTACCATGTTTTCCTTAGTATGGATGTCCTTCAGTTTATTTAATCAATTTCCTGTTGGCATCTGGGTAGTTTTATATTTTATGCCACTATAGACTACCACAGAATTGAAACTTCCACATATGTCTTTTTATGAACATCGATAAATTCTAGGAGGTGTGATTTCTGAGTCAGAGGGTATATGCCTTTATAATTTTGGTAGATATCTCCTAATTGCCTTCTGGAGGAATTGTACAAATTTATATCCCCATCAGCAATATATGAGAGTACTCGTTTCTCTGGAGTCTTTCCAACAGAGGGTTTGACAAACACTTGGGTTTTGATAATCTGAAAAGTGAAATATGATTTCTAAATAAGTTTTTTTTTTGGTGTTTATATTTATTCCATGTGTACAAGGCTGGTTCAACATTTTTAGATTGTGTAATACACTGCATCAATAAACTAAAGATGATGTTATATGTTTACACAAGTAGAGCAGAACAGTTTAAGACTAATGCAAGTAGAAAATAACAAAGTCAAAATGAAAATAGAACAATAGCATTAAATTATGGTTTGACAAAATCCAACACGAATTCAGGATAAAACAGGAAACCACAAGTGTATGGGAGCCACTACAACACTATAAAGAAGATACATAAAAACCGATAGCTAGCAACAGACTTCATAAGAAACTTAATGCTTTTTTTTCAATTTATATAATTTAATTTATTTTTAAGTTATTTTTTAATTTTTTGATTTAACTTTAATTTTTTAATTTAAATACTGTTTTCGTAAGCTGAGTGATTTTAATAACTTTCATATTTCATATTTTGTTTCTTTAAATGGGAATTAACTATTTCTTTTGTCCATTTTCCACCGAGTTTCTATCTTTTTCACTTTGTTTCACAAGAACTATTTGTTAATTCATGTGTCCCTTTGTCTATGGTAAGAGCTACAAATGTTTATTTTTCCCTACAGTTTTTATTTATTTTAAAATTTTTCTCAGAGTAATTTTTTGCCATTGTCATTTTTCTATGTAATACAATTTATCAATTTTTCATTGTATATCTATTTAGGAATGCTTTTTTCATTTTAAGATGAAATGTTATCACATTGTTTTCTGGTACTTTTACAGATGTTTTTGGACATTTTTTTAAATGACTCTTTTCTTAGAATTTTTTCAAGATTATTTTTCTCTGAAAAAAAAAAATAGAGAGGAAGAGGGACAGAGAGAAAGGGAGAGAGAGAATTCCAAGCAGGCTCCATGCTATCAGCACAGAGCCCGACATGAGGCTTGAACTCACAAACCATGAGATCATGACCTGAGCTGAAATCAAGACTTAGACACTTAACTGACTGAGACACCCATGCACCCCTGTTTTGAACATTTTAATTGTTGATCCATTTGAAAATTTTGTTTGTGAGTTGTCAATCCATATGGCTACTCTGTAGTCTCAGCAATATTTATTGAGTCATCTATTTCCTTTCAACATTTATTCTGATTTTAAATGTTATGCTTATTAAATACTAAATTCTTTATTTTTCTATTTTTAAAGATTTTCAGCTAATTTGGAATTAGCTACTCTTGCAAGGTTTTGTTGAATTCCTTCTTCAGTATCTTAGGCCTCTTCTAACAGTAGATTTTGGTCAAAGTTTTCTATTTTATAGGTCTCTTGGCAAAGTTGATTCAGCCACATGTACAGGTACAGCTAAATTCAGTTCTTAATATTTGAGATCCATGCCATAAAGTATCTGAAGGATCAGTCCTGAATTTCAGTCTCTTTAGATCTTTCTTCTTTAGTCAATGTTAGCAGATTATTCTTCGTTCAAATACTATGTATTTAATCCTGTTTTTCAGAATTTATTTGGCCACATTTGACCAAAGGTGTGTATTAAGATTCCTGCTTCTGTGGTTATTTTATCCCTTAACCAATTCTCATTTTGTGTATTTGTGTTTTGTCCCTTTTGGTCTTCTTAATTTAGTGTTATGTTCTTTTTATATTATTTTTCTAGTGAGCCAGCTTTTAAATTCTAACTCACACACTTTTGTTCTTATGTCTATGAATCTGTTACTTTCCTTTGATCTGTTTTGTGGTTCATTTTTTAATTTCTTGAAGAAGGTGCTAAGTAATGTGGGTGATTTTCTTCCTTAGCCTTGTGTGAATCATTATTTGTGTTCCAAAATTATGAGGCTGTTGCTGCCCAAAGACAGACGTTATTGGAGGTATAATAATTGGGCCGAATAAGGCCAGCAAATAGGCTTTATTTTTGTGTATGCAAAAAGTCCACAGGAAAATAGACAAATGTTTAAGAAGAATTTTGAATTATCTTTGAACATTTTTTAAAAGAATATAAAATCAATGAGGAAGACCTGTACATTTGAATTTAAGGATCACACAGCCTGGATGTTAGTAATTCAGAAGAAATAAATATTACAATAATATTCCTTAGCAAATATTATAAATATTTGTAAGGTTGCAATATATCAAAGTACAATGAAAATGCTGGCTTTAAATATCAAGGGGATTGAGATTTACTTTAGAATCCGCAACTGTATTTTGTGTATTCTCAAGGACCAAAGGCATGGAAGAAAAAAATCAATCTGGGACCACAGGACATTGAACACGTGTACTTTGGTTTCTCATTATGGTCAGTTAAAGGAAAGGAGAAAGAAAACTAGAAAAATAGAAGAAACTGGATTTTGATAAGAGGAGATGAAGGAAATAAATAGGGGAAAGGGTCACTAGATGGTTAAAGGCAGATGGCAATGAATGGTGCCTGCTGGGACACAGAAAGGAAAAACAGGTAGAGAAGAGGAGACACATTAGCAATGCTTAAAATAGCAGAAAAGAGAGATAAATGTATGAGTGAGAGGAAAGGTTAAAGAGAACAACTGAGAAGATCTAGAGTGCTAGTGAAAGGTACACATGGATAGGTGTGCACAAGCTTTGGGGACAGGGGAAGAGAATATGCAAAGTCAGAGGGAAATGAGACAAAAGAGTAGCGGGGTGGGGTTATGACTCAAAAAGTCCACTAGGTTTTGAAGGATTAATAAATTAAACTTTTCATCAGTGTCTATAGTTCATTACACAATGACATTCATCATTGATCTTTCAAAAAATGTTGTCTCCTTATCCATTTTTCACAGCTCATTACAGGCTGTAGCAAGTTTGCTTACCTTGTCTCTGGCCTGAATGAGAGAACCCAGCAGCCCAAGCATCCCTCTGGCAGGAGAACCTCACGTGGCACAGCTTTCACATCACACCATTCATGCTGTAGTGTGTGTGAACAGTACCCCCTGGAATTGTGCACATTGCTGACTTTCTTTAGGGCTAGACGAATCTCTGGGTGCAGCAGAGGTGAATGGTGTAGGGCTGTAGCTCAGTGGCATGAAGACAAAGATTAAGTCAGGTCTGGCTGAATAGTCTCTACTGCCCATTAGGGGTATGGGAAATCCCTGGTTTATTTTCTTTTTCATTTTTTAAAAACGTTTATTTTTGTGAGAGACAAATGAAGCATGAGTGGAGGAAGGTCAGATACAGAATCTGAAGCAGGCTCCAGGCTCCATGCTGTCAGCACAGAGCCCGATGTAGGGATTGAACTCACAAACCAGGAAATCATGACCTGAGCTGAAGTTGGTCACTTAACCAACTGAGCCACACAGACACCCCCAGGAAATCCCGCTTTTTAAAACATAGTTGAAAAGCAAATTTCATTCTAAGCTATGCATTGGCAAAATGTCTCTGGCTCACTAAACATTAAGTGCGGGAAGTGTTGGCTCTTCCGTTTGCTCAATTCTGCATCCATTTGGCAGTGTCACAGCTAGCTCCTTTCGTTGCTTCTCCACCACCTTCTGCTTTCCAGGTCCACAAGTTGGAATTAGTGCAGTTAATGAATATCTGAGCATGTTGAAGTTTTGTAGCTAAAGCACAAGACATAATTCAAAGCCCACTAGGTGCTTAGCTCTTTTTCACCTCTGGAAGGTCTTTGGGTACAGTGTCATATCACCAGTCCCTCTTTGAGTACTCCTAGAAGCATCCGTTGTGTGCTTTCCACAAGTAGCAATGTGAAAGACAGTAAGAAGGCCAAACTTTAAGGACTCCTACAGAAGATGGGACACATTGAAGAGATGGGAGCAAAGGATATTTAAGAGAATATGTTTCTTCATTGCCTTGGAGCACTAAATCATACTTATTTCGATGTGAAAATCTGAAAATTTTCTAGTAAGGAGAAAACAGAGCTTCCTTATTGATGAAGCATCTGCTACATCTTATGACCTATAATTCTTTCCAAAAATACTTTGCTTGTGTTTTTAGCCTCTAAAATTCACTAAAAGCAGGAATTCTGTCTTTTGTATGTTTATAAACATAATTTACTCTGAATGATTTACAGATTTGACTTCTTTCTTTTATGAAAATTTTCAAAAGAAAATTTATTCTTTTGCTTCTGTATATTGATTTTTCTTTTTTGGTTGTACTTTAAGTTAGTGGGACATGCTACTGAATGCATGATCTTTTTGCCCCTCAGCATTTTTTTTAATAAAAAAATCTTTATGGTTCTTTACTGTATCATAAAACTGCAGCCAAAAACCTAGGCATATGATACTTGTACTTCAAAGCATAGTATTTTCCTTTTCTCTCTTTGTCAGTAAAAATATCATAAATTTACCTTAAGGCTGAGGATTGAGAACTCTGAAGACCAAATTTTCAAAAACCAGTTCCCACATCTATGGTTTTGCTTCTGAAGTTTCTTGAAAGTGTATTTTCTAAGCTTATGCCTTGAATCTCTACAAACTTACAGACAACTAATTTTTTCCATATAGGTAAAGACTCAGAGAATCCTAACTTAAAACTTGATCTCTGACTTAGTTGGCTCTCAGGTTTCATGTTAAAAGACTTCATTAGACCAGCACATGGAATAGAGTCCAGGTGAAACTAGCAAGGATGGGCTGAGAATACCTGTAGTCATTTAGGTATGAAATTTTACATGGCTGACTTCATAAAAGAGTGGTTGTACCCAAGGCTACTATTGCACCTTCTCTACAGCTTCCTTTATAAATGGAGCGAACTCTAAAGTAATAGAATGAGGAGTACAACATTTACTGAATGACAACAAGTTAGGAAAAGGTAAATACCACAATAGAAGAGACGCTATTGGAGGGACCAGTGGTCACAGGAGGCACATGGTTTTTATTATCCCATTGAGAGGTGTGCTGGAGTTGGGGAAGCAATTGGACATTCACTAGGTTTGTGTTTTAAGGGAAGAGACCCTGCCTGACTGCTACTCTCCCTTCTAATAATGAAAGTGTGAAAAATACCTTCTCAAGGAAGAAATAAACATTTTGTGCTCAGTTGTCACACCATCTGAGATTGGGTACCAGCTGGATAGGGGATGCTAGAAATGCCAGCTATCCAGAACCTGAAGCTCCTGGGAAGTTTTCTTAATGGATGTGAAATACATTGGGCTCCTTGTGAAGTTGGGCTTAGGAGAAATTCTACCAAATGAAGGATTTTTAGGATCCCGAGTTCTAGCCAGCAAGTTGCCAGGCAATTCAAGATGAATCTCTGAGATTCTAGTTGAACAAGTCTTTTTGCTACCCTTCTGAGTGCCTTTTATGAACAAGGCACTGTGCTCAGCAGTCAGATGTAAGACCCTTAGATGCAGATAGATATGATTATTTTATTCATTTTAGAGATTTAACATACCTATTAAAATCTTCATTTTGTACGTGGAATCTCAGAGGTTAAGTAATTTTCCCAAGGGTTCATAATCATTAAGTGTGGGAGTTGGAACTTAAATGCATTCTGACTTCTGAGTCTACTGTGCTGATTTCTTTCCCATCCTGTGAAATTCATCTGAAGGCAAAGCCTTGAGCAGTTTGTTAAAAACAAAAAACAAAAAACTTCAAATCATTAGAAAAAGGTTTTGATTCTTTTTTTTTTTTTCCAATTTCTATCTCTTGATTTTTCAGAACTTGATTTTGATTGAGGGACATTTGTTTCTGGGCTCTGCATCTCTCTAATTAATATTCAGAAATCTGTGCCAAGGTGGAAGCACTTTCAGTAAGTCAATGTGATATTTTCCCCCTCCCTTGGCTTTAGGGAAAATCGTACTTACTAGAAAGTGCCTCCTCCTTTATGTGCAGTGCATATAGATGAAGTGAAGGAGAGAGAGAGAAGGGAGGGAGAGAAAAAGAAAAAAAAAAAAAAAAGAGCTGCAAAGGATTCTTAAATGCCTTAAACAAATTTTTCTAGTTCTTTGATGAACGGGAAAAAAATCTGTGCCTTCTTCACAAAATATCAAATGTTTATTTATAGTTTCTTTTTGATTGGTTTAGATTAATTTAACTTCTCTGAGATTTAGGCTTCTAATCTTTGAAAAATGTAAAAGCTGTACATCCTCTCAGCTTGTCCTAAAGATAGAAGGAAAAACTGTAGCTAAAGAGCCTGAATATGTTAGTTCCTTTTTTCCTTTGTTCTATAATTTAGTATATTTTCTAAAATATTTTTTTCTGTAGAATATAATATTTAATAACTATAGTAAATAATGATAAAAAGTGGAAGATTTACATTTTTGTTCCTATACATATATTTAAGCTGTGAGTTTCTGTTAGCAACTTTTCAAAGAGAGCATACAGTTTCATGATGGATTTCCTTTTTGGTTGTTTTGTTTTCCTTCTTGTTTCTAGTGTTAGGATGAAAACACAATTCAGAACTGGTTCTATGTCATATATGCTTTCTGAGGGTATGATATCAAGATGCATTATGGAAGGGTAGAGTTTGGAATGTTAATAGCTAGTATGGCTGATCGTAATTTTCTGCTGAAGAGAGATAAAGACCATGCATGGGTTTTCAGAGATGAGCTCCTATTTTCTTTTTCTTTTTTTTTTTTTTTTAGTTTTGTATTCTTTCTTTTATTTATTTATTTATTTATTTATTTATTTATTTATTTATTTTACAAATAGTTTATTGTCAAATTAGTTTCCACATAACACCCAGTGCTCATCCCCACAAGTGCCCTCCTCCATGCCCATCCCCCCTCCCCCCCACATCCATCAGTCCTCAGTTTTTGTCAGCATTCAAGAGTCTCTCATGGTTTGCCTCTCTCCCTTTCCCCCAACATTTCCCCCCTTCTTCTCCCCCTTGTTCCTCCATCAAGTTCCTCCTAATCCTCCTATACGTGCAAACATATGATATTTGTCCTTCTCTGCCTGACTTATCTCGCTCAGCATAACACCCTCAAGGTCCATCCATGTTGCTACACATGGCCAGATTTCATTGTTTCTCATTGCCATGTAGTATTCCATCGTATAGATAAACCACATCTTCTTGATCCATTCGTCCGTTGATGGACACTTAGGATGAGCTCCTATTTTCTGAGCCTTTGTGATTTGATTATTACAAATCAATATTGGTTAGATCATCAGCTCAGATCATTTAAGTGTGAACTTCTAGAAATTGAAGTGGTATTAGTGAAGTCCAACTGCCAGTGACAGAGCCGTACTTCACACATCCATTTGCAGTACGTGGCTCAGTTTACCTGCAGCCTTGCCTGAGAGATAAATCAATCGCCATCTACCTTCTGTCCTTTCCTTTCTTGCCTTTCCACCGGATCTTTGGTCTGCACAGGAATTCTAGATGTCCTCAATGGAGCCATAGCTTTAGCTGACAATTTGACTGCAGTGGCTTTGAGCTTCTATAACAGGTGTCTAGCTTCAATATGGACATCAACCCCACGTTTCCATCCACAGTAACAGGATTGAATGTAGAATCTTAAAAATGGCAAAGGTATTAAAATGAAGTGGGTGAAATGTAAAAAATTCTATGTTTCAAATACAGGTCATCTAGAATCAAAATGGTAGCCCTATGGCAGGACAAAAGTTGTACAAAAGAAAACAAAATCTATTTTTTCTTTTGCATTTTGTTTGGTTTATCATGTGAACTTTGCTCTTCATTTTTTAAAATTTTAAAAATATTTTTAAAGTTGATTTTTTGAGAGGGAGAGAGAGGGGAGGAGGGGCATAGAGAGATGGAGAGAGAATTCCAAGCAGGTTCTGCACTGTTAGCACAGAGCCCAACATATGGCTCAAACCACAAACTGGGAGATCAGGATCTGAGCCAAAATCAATAGTCAGACACTTAACCGATTGAGCAACCCAAGCACCCCTATATACCACCTCTTCTTTATCCATTCATCTGTTGATGGACATTTGGGCTCTTTCTATATTTTGGCTTTTGCCATTAGTACTGCTATAAACATTGGGGTACATGTGCCCCTTTGAAACATCACCCCTATATCCTTTGGATAAATACCTAGTAGTACAATTGCTGGGTTGTATGGTGGTTCTATTTTTAATATTTTGAGGAACCTTCATATTGTTTTGCAGAGTGGCTGTACCAGTTTGCATTCCCACTAGCAGGAGGGGGATTGGTGTTCTTCAAATGTTGGGTAGAATTCTTTAGTAAAGCTATCTGGTCCTGGAGTTTTTGGTGTTGGGAGTTTTTTGATTACTATTAACTCTTTACTTTGTTGTTGATGTATTCAGATTTTCTTTTTCTTCCTAATTCCATCTTGGTAGGTTGTGTGACTATAGAAATGTATCTAATTCTTGTAGATTATGTAATTTGTTGGCATATAATTGTACATGGTGTAGTCTCTTATGCTCCCATGTATTTTTGTAACGTCAGTTGTAGTGTTTTACATTTCTAATTTTATTTGTGTCCTATCCCCTCCATCCCCTTTTAGGTTAGTCTAGATAAGGTTAGTTAGTTTTGTTCATCTTTTTTTGAAAACCAGTTCTTAGCTTTGCTTATCTTTTCGTGTGTGTGTGTGTGTGTGTGTGTGTGTGTGTGTGTTTCATTTACTTCTGCAATAATCCTTATTATTTAATTTTCTTTGGTAAGTTTGGGCTTGCTTTGCTCTTTGTACAGTTTCTCGTGTAAAGTTAGGTTGTTTATTTGACATCCTTTTTTTTAAAATTTTTTTTAAATGTTTTATTCATTTCTAGGAGAGAAAGAGAGAGACAGCATGAGCAGGGGAGGGTCAGAGAGAGAGGGAATCACAGACTCTGAAATAGGCTCCAGGCTCTGAGCTGGCAGTCAGCACAGAGCCCCACGCGGGGCTCGAACCCACGAACCGCGAGATCATGACCTAAGTGAAAGTCGGACGCTTAACTGACTAAGCCACCCAGGCGCCTCATTGACATCCTTATTTCTTAATATGTGTTATTACCATTAACTTTCAGAACTGTTTTTTCCAATATTTGTTATGTTGTGTTTTCATTTATTTTTAGATAATTTTTTGTTTTGCTGTTGACTTATTATTTGACCTAATGGTTGTTTATAAATGTGTTGATTAGGAGGCACCTGGGTGGCTCAGTAGGTTATGTGTCTGACATCAGCTCAGGTCATAATCTCGTGGTGTGGTAGTTTAATCCCTGCGTTGGGCTCTGTGCTGATAGTTCAGAGCCCAGAGCCTGCTTCAGATTCTGTGTCTCCCCATCTCTCTGCACCTTTCCTACTCTCCCTCTGTCTCTCAAAAATAAACATTAAAAAATGTATTCTTGGGGCGCCTGGGTGGCTTAGTCGGTTGAGCGTCCGACTTTCGCTTAGGTCATGATCTCGCGGTTCGTGGGTTCGAGCCCCGCGTCAGGGTCTGTGCTGACTGCCAGCTCAGAGCCTGGAGCCTATTTCAGAGTCTGTATCTCCCTCTCTCTCTGACCCTCCCCTGCTCACACTGTCTCTCTCTCCTAGAAATAAGTAAAAATATTTTAAAAAATGTATTCTTTAGTTTTCACATATTTTTAGATCTTAATGATTTCTAGTTTGATACCATTGTATTCAGAGAAGATGGTATGAGTTCAGTCTTCTTAAATTTGCTAATGTTTATTTTGTAGCCTTCATATGGTCTGTCCTGGAGAGTGTTTCATGTCCACTTGAGAAGAATGTGTATTCTGCTGCTGTTGGATGGAATGTTTTTATATGTCTATTAAGTCCATTTGTTCTGAAGTATGATTGAATTCCAACATTTTATTACTGATTATTTGTGTGTGTGTGGTCTGGTTGATCTATCCATTGCTGATAATGGGGTATTGAAGTCCCCTACAATTATTGTATTGTTGTCTATTTCATCCTTCAGATCTATTATTAATTGCTTAATATATTTTGGTGCTTGGGTGTTGGGAGCGTATATGTTTATTATACATGTTGTTGATGTGTTGACCCATTTATCATTATAGATGACTTTTTTTTTGTTTCCTGTTTCCTTTTTTGGCTTCAAGTCTATTTTCACTGATAAGAGTATCAGATTTTTTTTTGTTTTGTTTTTGTTTTCTGTTTGCTTGGAATATCATCTACCATCCTTTCATTTTGAGCCTGTTTGTTTGGAATATCATCTACCATCTTTTCATTTAGAGCTGAAACAAGTCTCTTGCAGGCAGCATATAGTTGGATTTGTCTTAAAACCCATGTAGCCACTCAGTGCTTTTTGATTGGTGAGTTCAATCTATATGTAGGGTGACTACTGATATGTGAGGGTTTACTATTGCCATTTTGTCTTTTTCCTTATGATTATTTTGTTTTTCCACTGTTTCTTTTTCCTTCTCTTTCCCCATTTTTAACATGGCAGTTATCTGTTATGTGGTGTGGTGATTTGCTCAGTATCTCCTCCTGCTTTTTTTATGTTTCATATATCTGTTACCATGAGGTTTATACAAAACATCTCAGATAAAATGGCCCTGTTTCTGCTGATAACCATTTATCTTCATTAATGAATAAAAGGTCCATCTTTTTCTCTTCCCCTTTTATATTTTTGGTGTAACAAATTATCTTTTTCTGCTGTGATTACCAAGTTGTAGTAACTAAAGTTATTTTTAATGCTCTTTTCCTTTAACCTGTATGCAATAGTTAAGCGTTTTAATAGAGTATTTAAAAAAGAGTTTCAATATTCTAATTCTGTTTATCGCATTAATCAGAGTTTTTCATACTTTGATCCTTTTGTTTCTGCTTGAAGAGCTTCTTTCAATATGTCTTGTAAGGCAGGTCTAAATGGTAGTAAACTCCCTCAGCTTTCCTTGTCTGGAAAAATCTTTCTTCTTTATATCTGAAGGATAACTGCTGGTAGAATATTCTTGGCTGGTAGTTTTTATCTTCAATATATTGAATATGTCATTCCACGCTCATTCTGTAGAGTTTCTGCTGAGAGATCTGGTGATAGCTTAATGGGGGTATCTTTGTATATTATGGTCTTTTTTTCTTGATTATCTCTAAAATTCTTTTTTGAATCATTAGCTTTTGATGGTTTCAATAAAATGTTTCTTGGAAAAGGTCTTTTGTGTTGACATAAGATGTTCTATTGGCTTCATGGACTTGTATATATAGTTGCTTCCTCAGGTTTGGGAAGTTCTCCCCTATTATTTCTTTAAATATTCTCTCTACTCCTTTCTTCTTCTCTCCTTCTTCTGGTATACCCATTATTCTTATGTTGACTTTTCTAATGGAGTCAGATAGTTTTTGTAGGGTTCACTTTTTAAAAATCTTCTCTTTTCCTCTTCCACTGGAACCATCTCTGTATTTCTATCCCTATCCTCGAGGTTGCTAATTCTCTCTTTCATATGGTCTGATCTATTCCCAGTGAACTTTAATGCATTCTTCATTTCACTTACAAAGTTCTTCAGTTTGAGAATTTCTGCTTGGTTCTTTTTTAGATTTTCAATTTCTTTGGTTAAGTACTCCTTCTGTTTGTTAATTTCATTCCTGAGATCATTGTGTTGCCTTTCTGAGTTTTCTTAGAGCTTGTTGAATTTCTTCAGAACAGCTGTTTTAAATTCTTTATCAGATAGATTGCAATATTCCAAGCATTTTGGGGTTCAGTTGCTGGAAAATAGTCATTTTCTTTCTGTGATACCATGTCACTGTGATTTTTCCTGGTGTTTGATGAGAAGTGCCTCTGTCCTTGAATTTGAAATAGTGAACACCTTTCTTAATTAATCAAGGTTTTGTTTACTTTGATTTTAATAGTTTAACAGGTTGGTAGTCATGAGCCTGCCTTTTGTTTTCCAGAAGATGGTGCTATAGCACAAGTTTTTGGTTTCTCTTACTAGCTAAGATTGGGAGCATACACATGGAAAAAAAAAACCTAAAAACAACAACAACAACAACAACAACAACAACAAACCCAAAAAACAAAACAAAAGGGTGGCAGGATCTAGGAGGAAGTTACACTTACCACTTGGGCCTGTGGGTTTGCCCACAGTCTGGTAGGGCGATCCTCAATTGAAGGGGTTCCTAAGGTTGGTGGATACACTTCTTGCCTCCCAGAGAAGACAGCAGAAGATGCTTTCCTTCAGTTATCTTTGTTTGCCTACTTCCCTTTCCTTTCCCTCCCTCTAGTCAATGCGTCTCTCTTAAAGATAGCAACCAGTCCCTCCAAGTGCAGTGTCTTTCAGCTAGGCAGACTCCCACTCACCACTTCCACCTGTCACCTCCTCTGTTAGGCAAGTCGAGTTGCCTCACTCCTGGGCCTCCACTGTTTTCTTTGCTATCACTGCCTCTGCTGTTGTGGGCAACCCTGCCACTTCCCTTACTCGGCTACCTCCTCCATGGTCCAGTCCACATTCTTTTGGGTTCACAATGGATGGATCTCTTAGGTGTCCTGGTAGGTTGCCAGAGGCACTCCCCCCACCCCAGATATGGATGTCTAATTAGTCATAAATCAAAAGGGAGAGAAAAGAGAACTCAGAGCACTTAACTCTTTTAAAGAAAAGGATAATTTTCAACTTGTGATGAAATGCATTTGTAGTGGTTGACAAATGTGTATTATCTCCTTAATTAGAATGTAAACTTGGATGTGACATTACTAAGATCAGGATAATATCCCTACTTTCTAATTGGGTTTTGTACTCAAAAAATTTTCTATTCATATATATATATATATATGTGTATATATATATATGAATACATTTATTCAATAATATTTATTGAGTGCCTAGTATCGGTCAAATACTATGAAAGAAAGTGTCTCAGACAAAAAAATAAGTCAAAATGGTTACAGTTCTTCCCAGTGGAACTTAAAAGCGTAAGAGACGTTAACTAAAATCACACATATGTGTGCTAAATCTCTATAATGGTAAGTACTGTGAGTACATGTTATAAATAACGAGCACCTTGAGGTAGAAGTACATGGTATTATGAAGACATGAAGTTGGAAGGGAAGGTCAGGGAAGGGAGGTGTTAGGGCAAACAATCACAAGATGCGGGAAGTGAAATGGGTTATCAAGCATCTAAAGAGCTAAGAGAACAGTAGTGTGGCTGGGTCACTGAGACCATGGAAGGCTGAGGCTGGAGAGGTCAGAGTTTTTAGTTTTATCTTAGAAGCCAAAGAAGTCATTAAATATGTTTTTGTGATGGGGTGAGTAATAGATGGTATAAGGGCATTTTTGTGTGTATATGCGTATGTATTTGAGTTATGGCATGATCATAGGTGTGAAGTACTATAGCTAAGTGACCTTGGGCAAGTCATTTAACTTGTTTAAACCTGAATATCTTTCTCTACAATGCAGGGTAATGATAGTACATTTCTCATTGGGTACTATGAGAAAGTCTATTTATTTATTTATTTATTTATTTAAAGTTTAAAAAAATTTTCTTATAGTTTGTTTATTTTTGAGACGGAGAGAGACAGAGCACGAGTGGGAGAGGGGCAGAGAGAGAGGGAGACCCAGAATCCAAAACAGGCTTCAGGCTCTGAGCTGTTATCACAGAGCCTGACACAGGGCTTGAACCCATGAATAGTGAGATCATGACCTGAGCCAAAGTCAGGCGCCCCTAGCAAGTCAATTTAAAGTGCTCATTAAAGTTCCTGGCACAAAGTAAGCACAAAAATGTTCACTATTATAGTATTAATAACTATATGAAAGTATAATTATAAATACAACATAATAAATATATATTATTGACCAATATGATTATATTTATTATATTATGATGTATATTACATACATCATACCCATTTTCCCTATTGCTGTTGATGAGTTCATTATGTGTGGAAAATGCATATGATGCTGTTGTATATAATATGCACTACTTTGGTGGCAATACAAACAGATATGAGGTAGATCGATCTGTGTATTTGGAAGAAAAAGCAGCAGAATTTGAGGATGACTAGAGATGAGAAAGTGACAGGAGACAAGAAAATGTCTTTTATAAAAGGCTGAGCAATTAGTCCAGTAATGGTGTCATTCACTAAAAGAAGGAATGATTGGGGAGAGCAAGGTGTAACTGAGGGTAGAGGAAGATTGTGGTTTGGTTCGGACATGTTGAATTTGAAATAATGCTTTTGAGTTCTTCAGGTAGAGATGTCAAGTAGACTGTGAATGTCACTTCTATAATTCAGAGAAATCTGAGGTGAGTCCTAGAATGAATGTGTTGACTGAGTTGTGGGCACAAACAACACTGCCTTGGTAAAAAAAAATATATATATATATATATATATATTTTTAAATTTATTTCTAGGAGAGAGAGAGAGAGAGAACGTGAACAGGGGAGGGTTAGAGAGAGAGAGGGAGACACAGACTCTGAAATAGGCTCCAGGCTCTGAGCTGGCAGTCAGCACAGAGCCCGACGCGGGGCTCGAACCCATGAACCGCGAGATCATGACCTAAGCAAAAGTCGGCCGCTTAACCGACTAAGCCACCCAGGTGCCCCTGCCTTGGTAAAATATATTTAATGAGAGGGGAGGCAAGGCTAGGGTGGAATTTTGAATATTTGAGAAAAATTTATGGATGGTTGTGATACCCATCAGTTATGCTTTTTGAAACTTTTAGGTGTATGGAGATGTTGATATCAAGGACAGATAAGGGATGGTTTCTTAAATCCTCTACTGAAATAGTGATAGAATCTCCTTCTTTGAGTATCTTTGAGCAGCACTTTCTGCTCACTGCCCAAAAAATATAAATGCAAAAAAATGCTAATATGAAGCATACTCTAAAAGTACTTGCAGTACCCATCTAATGAAAACAAATTAATTGCCTAACCAGTGTGTGAAGCTTTCCAAGTTTGTAGAAAAGATCCATTAGTCAGAAAGGGCAGTAATAGGCTATAATATTCATAAATATGTATATGTATGTGCACACAGCAGTAACAAATTTCTACTCTCTAATGAAATGTGCATGTATCAAGAAATAGCAATATTGGCACCAAAGTAAGAAGAAATTATTGAGATAGATTGTCACATACAAGCAAAACTTAATGGCCTTTCTGATTATTTCTCAGGCTTTTAGGCTTTTTAAGATTGTTACTAGTATTTCCAGTTATTTTAAAGATAAGATTTGTTAATGATATATTTATATCATTAACAATGACACAGCATGTCTCTTCTATCATTTTACCTAGTAAACAAGACAGAGAGACATGTATATAGGGCATTAATTTCTCCCCCTAAGTACTTTAGAATCAGTACTTCATGTCCTCTGTTTTCATTGGAGAAAGTAAAACTTTCTCAGCCCTCACAAGGTAACCAGACTGTGTAAAAATGTTTGTGGCAAGAACAGTGAAATGAGAAGTCTCAGAGCTGGTTCAAAACATCCTCCAAACAGGCTTCAGGTGTTCTGCATTGTGGAGCCCAGTGGAGAGTAGCAATGCCGAAGAAGAGAGTGATGGATGATACCAATCAGGAAAATGGGAAACGGTACTGTGAATGTATGAAAATTGCATGACTGTTGTTTCATGTGTATCTTCATTATCTCCAAACTATTCTCCTGCTGCATTGCTAGAATTTCTGCATTTGTTTATAAGTTTGTTGTGCGCTTCTGATAGAGCTTTCTTCCCCTTTTCATTTTTTTCTTTCATCTTCTACCTCCTTAAAAGGGTAGACCTACATCCAACACTAATCATGCTTTATATCTTTAATAAGTTGTCACATCCATTTATCATTCTGAATAGCTTCCACTTTCAGCGCCAACTCTGTCACTGCAATATAAGATCAGTAATTGCTAAGCATCCATCATATCTGAAGTGATATGTCACTAAATTCTTGGCTGTTCACAATAGTTCACTAACCTGAGCCTTGTCAAGCTAGAACTAATGTTGAGCAGTCCCCTTTCTGTTCTTTTCCCCTACATACAGCTCTTCAAAGAAAAAGCCCGTCTTGAGCATTATAATTTTACTAAACCATTTACACAAGCAAACCAGTATTGTCACACAGAAGTCTAAACACAGCTGGCTGACAAATCAACCACCTATTAGCATACTGATATCATGCAAGGAGAACTTGTGAAAAGTGAATTTTACCAACAAGAGTCCCATCTAATAATGGCACTCGATTTTTTTCTTGCTGAGCTATGAATAGCATGTATGGCAGCCAGCAGTGATTTTCAGGACTGTGTCTCTAAAGGCTAAGCATTAAAAAAGAATCTAACATACACCTCCTCACAAATTCCAAATGCTTATGGATCTTATTTCTATAATATTCACCTTCTGTCCATGGATAAGATATAGGAAGAAGGACAGTAAATGGTGAATTCTGTTTGGCACTCAGGACAACTTCCCTGACAGGCCATGTCTGGCTGGGGAGGGGAATCTGGAGGGGACACAGCCTGTGGGCTGAGACAGGGCAGTTAACCCCCGCCCCCCCAGCCCCGGGGCCAGCACCTCTTTGCCACTAGTCTGCATGTCAAGTATGAATTGGATTAGCCCAGACTGAAAGCTTGGCAAGTATGCTCAGCATATCAGTGTGTCACAGTAGTGTTGATGAAGGTGGAGGAGGTGAAGGAGCAGTGGAAGTGGCAAAAGCAGGGACAGAACAGTCAGCCAAGAGCCATGGCTCCCTAAATCCACCCACAAGTCCCTTTGCTTCATTTGGGAAGAGTTTCCATCATCTCTATATTCATCCCAATTGTCCTCAATCATCACACAGCACTTGCTGCCACAGAGTCCTAAACACAGCTGGCCAGAGAATCAAAGACATATTAAACATACTGATACCAAGCAGGGAGAGGTTATGGCAAGTGAATTTATATAAAAGAAAAAGTCATAAAAATAACTCACAAGCTCCCTTTCCCCCTGTCTTGTTCAATTCCTTATTCTACTCTATTAATCCCAATGTTATGAAATTCTCTAAATTCTGGATGCTAGAATATCCCAACTATCCACTGATACTGCAAATGAGTCCAGGTAGGTAATATTACTATAAATCCTCCCACTCCTGGCTCAGGAAGCAGTCATTTTAGCCTCGTGTTTCAAAGTTTTATTGCCAGTAGGTCACATATGTTGAGGAGTATGATAAAGTGATAGGCCCAAGGTGTTGGTAATTTGGCTGGAAATTATGAAAAAGAAAAATATAATTGTGTTTTGGGATGATATATATACAGAACACTATATATTTAGGAAGGAATGTACTTAAATAAATGGAAGCACTAACGTTCCTAGGAAAGCATTCTCTCCCTTTTCTTCCCATATTCAGGGATACATTCTAATCCAACCATAACTCAGTGGGGTTTCCAGTCATCAGAATTGGAAATTATCCAGTGTTCATATGCTCTGTTGCTGAGCAAGGCTCATTGTCAGAAAGCCATTCCATATCGTTCACCTTTAATTGTGGCTATATATTACTGCATGACTGAGAATGGGACAGGAGAGCAGTTAATTTGATTGATGTAAACGGCCAAAGTGGATATTTCAGACCTTTGAAATTTGCTTTAGGACTTCAATGATCCTTTTTGGCTGTCTGGGCACATCACAGCAGTGGGGTAATTGCCATATTTTCCCTCTGTTTTGTGTACAACCACCTCTGTTTTCTCAGCCTACTTGCATTTAGATTATTGGAGACTAAAATGATGAGGGGTAAAATCGACCATAATATATAGTATTATGTTTAAGTTTAAGTGAATTTAGAAAAATAACTAGCTTTAATCTCAAGGGAAACAGGCTTGCACCAAACAAACAAACAAAGCCACAAAAAACCATAAGCACAGAAGCAAACAAACAAACAAAAAACGAAAAACAACCCACCACCACAACAATGTAAAGTTGGTGGGGAAAAAAAAAACAACTAGATAAATTTAACACCCACTAGCATCTGTAAGGTGTGATAAAAGGTAAACTTCTAGTCTTTTTATATAGCTGGGACTGCAAAAGATTACTGTGGTTGGTACTGCCTTGATAAAAACGCGTACTATTACAAGAAAATTGTTGACTATACTAGAATTAAAAACAAAACCCCCAGGTTACTATTATGAAGTCATGGAGGGTGTGAAAGTAAGCCAAAACAGTAAACACTCTGTTTTAATGATAAGTAAATTCAAGGAATTAGATTTGCAAGTCTGACTTGGGCATGCAAGTGGGCAGTGCTGTGGCACCAACCAGGCCCCTCCCTATCCCAATCATTTTTCCTTCATTACTACTCTTCTTCCCTGGGTCAAGATACTTGAGTGAAATAACAACAAAAACAAATGCAGAAGATATTAAGAAAGGAGAATAATTATCTACAATTATGGGAATCTAAGCATGCCTGTTTGAGAACATCCAAAGGTACTGCAGACCTATTTCTTTCACCTACACTCAGTGTAAATAATTCAGGTTAGCAAGTCATGTAGTTTGGCCTCCTCTACTGGGCCATGATGACCACTGCAAGGATTTGTTTTAGGCTAGGAACTGGGCAGCTCACTTTTACCTTTGAAGAGACCAACCAGCCAAAGCTGTCATTGGTTTCAAGAGTCATTCCATGCGGTGCCTGGGTGGCTCAGTACATTAAGCATCTGACTCTTAATTTGGCTCAGGTCATGATCTACAGTTGGTGAGATTGAGCCCCACATGTGGCCCTGCACTAACAGAACGGAGATGCTTGGGATTCTGTCTCTCTCTCTGCCCCTTCCCCACTTGTGCACATGCATTCTCACAGTCTCTCTCAAAATAAGTAAAATTTAAAAAAAAGCGATTCCCATGGAAGAACCATATAAGTCATTTGATCCGGTGTTCTTCCTGTATTTGAGGCAACTAAGTTCACAAAGTTAACTGAATTTCCCAAAGTCACTCAGAAGATAAGGAACAAGGGAGCCGACTTGGGATAAGAACCCAAGATATCCTCTTTCCCAGTATGGATCTGGAAAACTCCCATAATTTTCATAGAGATTTAGCAACACTCTAATAGTTGAAAAGACCTTCTTCAAAGGGCATACGGATTGAATCAACTAAAATTTTGTTAACTTTCTTGAACTAAAATCTAGGAATTGTATGAAAATAAATGCCTAGTCATACTCGATGTGGCAATATTTATATTATCTTTGAGCTACAGCTATGCTCTCCTCTACCCCAGCACCAGCATCTCACGTTGAAAGCCCATCATTTAAAAGTTTCAAGGAACTACTTTGCTCAAGCAACTATATTAAAATATCTTCCATATTTTTTTTCTGATTCGTATTCTTTAAGCTATATATCTCAAAGGAGAGTTTTAGTAGAGGATAGAAAATATCTAAATTATAAGATGAAGACTAGTGCCAAAACTTAAAATAATTAAAATGACACTCTGACTGTTAAAACTAAAGATAGACAAATAACTGTTTTCATTTATAGCTGCACCTATACATCTTATTTAATGCTTATAAATGCCTGATTGATTTAGGTTTATAAGCTGCAAGATATTCAAAGGAATACATTGTATGGCTTCCAAACAACAAACAGGGAGAAGAAAGCAAAACAAAAATCAATTTCCAATGTTCTTATACAATTTTAAGACTCCTTTAGTATAGAAGTCAAGGGCATCACTTTCCTCTAAAATAAGAAAAAAGTCTCACAGCTCCATTTAATGCTTGGTCATTTGACAACCACACAGGTTAGTATTTTGAACGTAGAAGATGAGGTGAAGGAGAAACATTTGCTGTGGACTCAGTGGCAAAATTTAAGGTGTGCTTTGTATTTTTGTATGGAGCTAGAAGGAGGAGCTTAGAAGAACAAAGATCTTGGCCAAATTTATCCCGTAGAATTTCAACCTAAGCAAACTTGAATAAACAAGGATCTGGGTGCATGTAGCAGACACATCTGGATGAAAAGTGAAATCATTCAGTTAAGTTCATGAAGTTCAAAATGATGAGCAATTTTAATGTTAACCTTTTGGTCCCTTAGCTTGATTTTTCCCTTGTATTCTGTACTCAGGTATATAGTCACCGACATTTCTTTTCATTTAGATGGTCTTTTAAGCATCTCACAATTAACATGCCAAACTTGTACTCTTCCCTTTCTGACCCAAATCTGCCCATTCCTTTATTTTCTTAGTAAATGGAAAACTCATCCTTCTGTTAATTGAGACCTTGCAATCATCTTTGGCTTTTGATTCACTCACATTGTATGCTGTTTATCAGACAACCCTGTAGTATCTACCTTCAAAATATTTCCAAGATCTTTCACTACTTCCGCTGTTTCCACCTGATTCAAGAAAGAAGAAAACAAACTGACATTTTGAGACAGGCCAGTCTCACTGTCAAAGGGACTTTAGTTAAACCTTACAATCTAGGTGAAAATAGTAGGAAGCTGAACAGAGCTGAAATATTTTTAATAGACAAGTCACAGTGCTAAGCAATGGAGGTACAGTGGCAATCTTGACAAATAGGCCTTTCAGTTTCATGTAGTTTATAACCTAAGATAGTGGACCGATAAGTCAATAAACAAATGAGATAATTACAGATTATTTTAAGTCCTATGGGTGAAATTAACTAGGTGATAAGATCAGAAGAACTAGAGGACTAGGAAAATCTCTATGAGCAGAGATTTTTATGTTTCTTTTTGTTTTGGGTAGAGACCTGCTGGAAGAGAATGAGCATGCCTTGTAAGAGAGAGTGTAGGGAGAGGGAATATAGTGAGGGTGAATTGGAGGGACAGGCAAGGACTTACACAAGTGGTAACTGAAAAGGTGGTCAGTGTGGTTGCAGGGTAATGAGTGAGGGGAACAGGTGAAATTGTCACTGCAGCCAGATCTTACAAGCTGTCAGTCCAGACAAGGAATTCTGGTCTCATTCCAGTGTAAAAGGAAGTCACTAGAAGGTTTTAACCAGAGGCGTAACAGAGCCAATTTACCTTTTAAAGAGAACAGATTGTGGTCTGAAGGTGAAGGCTGAATTAAATTGACATTGTTCTTACTTCTTTTATCCTCTTTTCAAGATTTAAAGCTTGACTTGAAAATGACCTAGGTTTAAGCTAAATGTCTGTTGAAAATTTCTTTGATAGGACTCATCCTTCCCAATCACCGACTGAAATTTCCATTTGCATCTACAGCTGTATCAACCAGTCATAGTTTCAGCTCCTGGAAACCGCAGTAATTCGCTGGTAAACCATTGCTGGCCTGATGAGGGCAACATTTGATCAACTCATTCAATGGGATCAGCCTAATAAGAATAGAATAGTATTTATGAAATGATACTCCTATTTTTTAATTATGATAATCTTAAAGGTCAGGTCAGACTTTGAAGTTGGTCTTTAATTTTAGGTGTTTTGCTTTAATGTAGATATTTGCATGTACTTTATTTAAAAATCATACACCTACATACACACATACATACTTAGGGAGTTTATAGCAAAAACAAAACATACACACTCACAAATTTAGAAAGGAATTATGTGCTAGTAACCATTTATTTTTTTATACTCAAGATATTTGCTGGCCCAACAATGACAGTAACAGCATGCATTTCTCTGGTAGTCATCTCTTTTCCTGTTATCACAAAATTTCAAGCAGTAAACAAGGAGAGTTGCCATTTTGACAGTGATTTCAATTCTGAAGTTTGTTTCATACACTTTTTACACTGTAGGCCCTGAGATTATTCTACTAGCTATAGAATAATTCATTACAACCCTATAAAAAAACTAAACAAAACTTCCCTGTAATATATTCTCAGTATAGATTCAGCCTATGCAAATGAGCTAAATGTGCCAGAACTCTTCCTACTTCTTGACTGTGCTTGTTTTCCACAAATGCCTCTTGTGTACTTTGTTAGCTTCAGCCAATGAGTTTTGAGATGTTAGTTTACAGTGTCTTAAGGGGTTTTTCTTCCAACGCTTATTGAAAATTTCATAGAGATCTCTTGAAGGCCTGAAAGCCACTGACCCTACAGAATGAATTTTTAACGGGGGAAGTTTCAGGAACATAACCAAATCATGTGGGGGCTATTTGGGATCTGGAAGCCTTTCTTTCCTTAAATTACATCTACCATAAGGACCCTTAAGATGGTCACGTATGCGGCACTCATCTGAAGACTACACCTGCCTGAGATAAACTGGTCTCATGAAAAGCTATTCTCTAACTTTGTAATGTAGGCACTCAAAAGTTTTTGTCCTTGATTATACTTAAAATGTAATCATAACGTCCTCTTAAGGGTTATATAACATTGTCATGAGGATTAAGAAGTATAATGATTAATTATAGTAAGACTAATTAGTATTTACATTCTACTTTCCTCTTGCAATTCCTATATAAACAGAAGCTAATTAATAGATTAGATGCCAATATTTTGTCTTCAAAGAGTTTAATGCTTTAGATTATGATTTATCTTTAGCTCAAGTGCTCCTTCAGCATTTTTATTTGATGCAGTATAGTACAACAGAAGGCAGATACTTTTCTTCTCTCTTCCACTGTAAGCAGGTTAAAGGTGTTCAGACCACTTATTGACACCCATTTGTGCTTGCAAGAGCCCTAGAAACAATGAGAAGAAAGTCACTTTCTTCGGAGAAAAGATTAGTGGAATATAATGCATAACTTTATTCCAGAAATAAAATGCATATTGTTATAAAGTAGAGGAAGAATGATTTGCAAACAAGCCCACACCATTCAATTCTTGTTTTTTGTTTAATATAATTTATTGTCAAATTGGCTTGCATACAACCCAGTGCTCATCTCAACAAGTGCCCTTCTCAATGCCCATCACCCATTTTCCCTCTTTCCCACACCCCTCCCCCATCCACCCTCACTTTGTTATCCGTATTTACGAGTCTCTTGTGGTTTTCCTCCCTCCCTCTCTGCTGTATCTATTCCCCCTCCCCTTCCTCCATGGTCTTCTGTTAAGTTTCAATTCTTGTATTTTAACCAGTTTATAAGACTTTAGAAAAGTGGTCAGAATTCTTTGCATATTTAAAGAACTACTTAAATGTCTAGAAGGTCTTGTGATTTCAGAACACAATGTATGTGGAGATTTCATCTCCCTAAGTGTCCTTTTCAGCCCCACGATGCAGTAGTGAGTCTGCTGGCCCTTACGTGTAGGTTGTTCCCTTGCCTAGCCTTTATCCTTCAAAGCATTTCTGTCACTATTCAGTATCATTATCCCATAGAGTTTTGGTTTTGTTTTTCTTACATGATTGTCTATTTCCTTATTTATTTTTCCTTCTATTTACTTTGGCTATACATTGTCTCTTTTTTTAGCTTTTTAAATTAGAAGCCTAGGCATTCATTTAAAAATTCTTATTTTTTCTAAGGTATCTTCAAAGCCATGAATTTCCCTCTAAACTCTGCTTTGAGATGTATTTTCATTTTAACTCAGTGCAAAATAATTTCTTCTTGTTCTTGTGATTTGTTCTTTGAATCATGGCTATTTAGAATTATTTTTTAATTTCAAAGTATGTAGGAGTTTATAGATATCATATTTATTCATATACAATTTTGTTCCGTTGTTATCAGAGGTCATACTTAATGAAAGTTCAATTTTTAAAAATTTGATGAGATTTTTTTTACGCTCAAACATGTGATCTGTATTATTGAATGCGCCAGGTGCATTCTTGAAAATACTTGAAAATAGTATGCATTCTTCAGTTGTGTGTAATGTTCTATAAATGTCAGATCAGCTCCAAGTGGCTGATAGTACAATTAAAATCTCCTCTATTTTTACTAGTTTTTTTTACTATTTTTTATACCTGTATCTATTGGAGAGTAGTGTAAAAAATCTGCAATTATGACTATATCACATCTTTATCCTTTGGAGTTTGCTTTGTTTTTGTTGAATCTCTTCTATTAAGTACCCATACATTTATCATTTCAATGGTTCCTGAGGAATTGATCGAATGTCTCTCTTAACTTCTGGTTAATCTGCCTTGTTTGAAAATCTACATGATCTAGTATTAATATTTCCCACAGTTTTTTTAATGCTTGCCTTTTTATGATATGTATTTCTATATTTTTTCCACTCATTTTCTTTCACCTTATCTGTGTTTTTAAATTTAAAATCCCTATCTTGAAGACAGCATATGATTAGATTTTTAAATCTAGTTTGACATTTTTTGTCTTTTAATTGGAATCTTTAGTCCATTCAAATTTTTTAATTTTTTTAGTTTCCAGTTAATTTTTTTTCTTTCATTACAATATAAAAGATTTTTGTTTGAAATTTTATTTTGATTCCTGTATAGTTAACATACAGTGTTATATTGGCTTCAGTTATACAATATAGTGATTCAACAATTCCATACATCTCCCAATGCTCATCACACAAATGCACTCCTTAATCCCCAAGGCCTATTTCACCCATCCCCCCACCCAGCTCCCCTCTGGTAACCATTAGTTTGTTTTCTATAGTTGAGTCTGTTTCTTGTTTTGTCTCCCCCTGTCTCTCTCTGTTTCTATCTCTTTTTTTTCCCCTTTGCTCCTGTAAATTTAAAGTAAAGATTGCTATGGCTGGATTTACTTTTACCAATTTTTCTGTTTATTTCCCATATGTTTTATCTTTTCCTCCCTCTCTGTTCTTCCTTTCCTGCTGTGGAATATGTTTTACTATTCCATTTATGTAATCTATTGGCCTTTTTGGTCATACTTTTATGTTATTTGATGGTTGTTTAAGGTATTGTATTATGAATCCTTAACATATCAAAATCTTCTTAGTGTTGTACCATTTCATAAAATGTAAGAACATTGTAGAGACTCTGGATTCTGTTAACTTCCTGCGAAGAGTTTTGATTTTTGTTGGTGTTAGCAATTTAATTGTTGGCTGATCACACTGAACTTGTAGAGCTTTGGTTTTCACTTTATTAGGAGGGTCTGTTATAATGTAGCCCTTAGTCTAAGATGATATTCCTTAGTCCTGAAATGTTTTTACTCCTGAGGTATGGCCTTTCTGAAGTTTCATGGCCAGTTAACAGTTTTTGCCAACCTCTTCAGACTTAGCAGTATGTAAATTTCAAACTCTTTTCTGCAATGAGCCACTTATATTTCTGCTTAGCTTGTCAGTCTTCAGCTGCTACTTATCATTCTGCTCTTTAGAATCTCTTCCATATGTCTACAGTAAATGGTTTATCCAAGAATTGGAGGAGGTTTGCACACAGATTTTCAGGCTTCCATCCTTTACAGTGCCCTGCTTTCTGGGATTTCCTCTGTTAATTTATAGCCACAATGGCAGCCTCAACCTCCATCCTCTCACATCTAATGCAATACACCTGAAGATTTTGCTTAAGTATTAGCTATCTGAATTTCGAAAGACTTCAGTATGCCCTTAAGAGAAGTTACATAAATGTTCATATCACCCAGTTGCATTTTCTTACTTTCAAGAGTTCATCTCTCTTCTGTTTGCCCACTTTTGGTTGCTCTCCAATGCCTTTAAATAGTTGGTATTTATACATTATCCAGAGTTAATGATTGTCATTTCTGAGAGGGTAATTCAAATTAAACGACTTTGTTATGCCAAGAACTGGAATTGGAAAAATGATTTTTTTTTAAATTTCAAGGTTCCCTTATGAAAACAGCTGAGGAAGATTTCTGAGCCATACAGGGTTTAGCAAGTCATGTGATCTAGATATGTATAAACTGTGTACAGTGAGATTATCAATCCATTAGTTTTTTTTAAAGTCACTTCTGTCATTGGCTTCTTCATTCTTATATTGAATCAAATGATGCAGTTATAGGGACGTGGTTTATTGACAAAAACAGACATTATTGTTTTCTTTAATATAATATAAAATTCATTTTATTAGATTATGGAACATAAAACCTCTAAATTTGGTGATACCTTATTTTATATATATACTCTATATAATTTACGATACTTATTTCAAAAGTCTTTAACTTAGGTTTTATAAAATAGATGCATTTAAATTGTTATCAGACACTGAAAACACCCACTCTCTTTTCTAACTCTCCTCTCTTCTCATTCTCTTTACCTTGGTTTATGTGACTTTATATTCAGGGGTTGCATACTCAACAAATTAATGCCTGTAGGCCTAGCAAATAACATAAATATGTAAAGCAGGCTAGCATGGGGGAAATACTAGAGAGTTCTGGAATACAAGGCTGATTGGAAAAAACATGCATCATATAAAATTTAAACCTCACCAACTTTGGCATATAGGGATCTATGGGCCCATTTTGCCAGATATTCCACTTCTAAGAGAAGCTGAAAATAGAGATTTCTATGTGAAGTATCCCATTTATTAAAATGCCCTTCAGATGAGATCAAATATATTCGATTAATGTCTTATTCTATCTGGGCTGCTATAATAGAATACCATAGACTTGGTGGCTTAAACAACAAACATTTCTTTCTCATAGTTCTGGAATCTGGGAAGTTCAGATCAAGGTGCTGGCAGATTTGATATCTAGTGAATGCCTGTTTCCTGGTTAATAGCCAGACAGGTTCTTCAGGGCAAGGTTGTTCGCTGGGATATCTTTTATAAGGGCATGAATCTCATTCGTGAGAGCTTTGCTCTTATTACCTTCTCATGTCCCAAAGGTCCCATCTCCAAGTACCATAACATTGGGGATTAGATTTCAGTATGCGAATTTTGAAGGGAATACAAATATTCATTTTATAGCAGTTAGTGTACAGAACCCTTGTCTCTATTGTTTGTTTCCACTGTTGCCTTGTCTTCCTTTTGTTTATTCTCCCTTATTCATTTGGAATGCCCCCCCCATGCAAATCTACCTAAATCCTATTTTTCATGCTCCGTTCAAGTTTCACATCCTCATAAAGCTGCTCAGAGTCTTCCAGTCTTCATGTTCATTTTCTCCTTCTGTGAAATCTATAATATTTATAGTCTTAGAAAACATTTTATGACTTAATTTTACTGCCTTTGTACGCTGAATTGTGCTTCAGTTCCTAGCGTCTTTATTTTTCCCATTGGTTTTCAATTTTCTTTTATTAATTTATGGTTAATGTTGATACATAAAACTTTTTTAAAGTGTGAAGGAAGGTGAAACTGCAGAAGGATTATTGATTTGGAAATCATAGATACATTGACTCCAAACCTTTTATTTGACAAATGAGGAAACTAAGGCCTAGTAAGTTACATGATTTACCAATGAGCAATCAGAAAATTGATGGCCAGATCTCAGGACTCCAAACCTCCTGTTGGTTTTCCACCAAAGACACAGCACTCAGTATATTTAGCAGAAGGTATTTTATATTCAGGATCAAAAGATAGATTTATTCTGTTTCTTCTTGTATGTTCTTTATTCTTTGAAGGGTAGCTGAGTGACATAGAATCAGATCAGAGTCTTTAGAGCCAAAGAGATAAAGTAAAACATCTTTCCTGTGAAACTGAGAATATCTGACAGCCACATCCAATCACTTAAATTTGGTAATGGGGAAGATTATAGATCAGCCTTAATCTGTTGTTTATAAGATTTTGATTTTATAGTATCTATTTCTCCTTATGAGCCTGGTTGAGAAAGAACAGAATTTGTCCTCTAATCTAAACTACCTTTTCTCTCATAAATTATTTTTAAAAAAATTTTTAAAAATGTTTTTTACTTATTTCTGAGAGAGAGAGACAGTGTGAGCAGGCGAGGGTCAGAGAGAGAGGGAGACACAGAACCCGAAGCAGGCTCCAGGCTCTGAGCGGGCTGTCAGCACAGAGCCCGACGGGAGGCTTGAACCCACGAACCATGAGATCACGACTTGAGCCAAAGCCGGGCACTCAACCACCTGAGCCACCCAGGTGCCCTAGTCTCTCATAAATTCTTAAGTAGAATTAAATTTTATTAAGAAAAATGTAGCACTGTTATAATAGAACTATATTCTACTCATGTATGCATTTGCTTTTTGAACATAGTTATTAAACCACATGATGGCATCCTAAATCAATTTCTATAAATGCACCACCAAAGTCAAAATATAAGGCTTTGCATATATGAAACTTATGCTTTCTTAATCCAAAAATCTAGATGAATAACATTATTCGTGAGCTTCAATTCATTAAAATTATTTGCAGCTTCTTTATTCAGCTTGATATGAAAAAAGTAGCAATTGTTATTATGAAATAATACTGCATTCACTATCATTTTGAATTGTTAAAGAGCTTAAATATTCTACACTACAAGTAAATTTAATAAACTCACCTAATTTTTAGCATACAGAAAATTAAATTCTTCCTATAATAACTACAGAATGGAACTATCAAAATGACTGTAGAAGTTTTAAATAGACCCTCTAAATTTTCAATAGTAATTTGTAAGTAGAATTCTTTTTGTCATAATTTTGTACTTTGAATACAATTATACTAAGAAATCACAGTATTAAATTCCAAATAACCATATCTAACTTGAAAAATAATGCAGACAGGATAGTCTCCTTTTCATGAAATGTTTAAGTTCCGTACAGTCTTTACTGGTAATACACTTACAGCTCAGTGGTTCTTAACTGGCAAAGGGAGCATGCATTTGTTCTTGTTTTTATTTAACAAATATTTATTCCCTTCCACTGATACTTAGTAATTGAGTTATTACTCTTCCAAAAAGACCAGATCACTTTCATTTTGGTTCTAGCAAATATACAGGTTACAAATGTGGCATTAAGTTAATGACATCCATTCTAGAAGCTCAGCAATATCTATATTTATTTCCTAGAGCTATGTGGACTATTCAATTTTGTTTTACATTTATTACTAAGATATTTATACTAATATGTATTCTTGCCTCTATCTAGATTTTTGGATTAGAAAATTATGATTTTCATATCTTGTGCTTTTATTATTTAGCCTGATATTTTTATTCCATCATTACTTCATACAGGTTAGACATTTGACCTACATGGAAGTTTTTTTATTTAGACAGTATGTTCACTTTCATTTTGTTCTTTCAACCAAGTGAGATAGTCTCTGTGACATTGTTATTTGATGTATCATACTCTGTTACATACAGAATTGCCTGAGAGAATCTTTAAAAATCCTATGTCAAGACCCTGTCTCAGCCCAATGAAGTCAAACTCCCTAGAGGTGGAATCCAGATATCATTATTTAAAAAAAAAATCCTTTAGGTGATTCCAATACACATCCAAGTTTGAGAACCACTGGAATAGATGGTATGAGAATGTTGACGTTACATAAGGACAAAACTTCTCTAGTTTAAATCATAGATCTTTTACTTTGACAATGATCTTCTGTTTTACTTAACTTTTCTAAGCTTCAATTTATTGTATGCAATATTTGATATATGAAAAAAATATATGCAATTTTAAATATGTTACGAAGTTTAACTTAAATAATAAATACCCATGAACCTACCATATAACTAAAGTATTAAAAATTATAATGTGTGCCTCTGGAGCACCTTGGTAGCTCAGTGGGTTAAGTGTCCAACACTTGATCTTGGTTCAGGTCATGATCTCAGGGTTCTGCTGGATTGAGCCCTGTCACATTGAGCTCTCTGCTCAGTGTAGAGTCTGCTTGGGATTCTCTCTTTCCCTCTCTCTCTCCCCCTCCCCAGGTTTCTCTCTCTCTCTCTCTGTCACTCTCAAAATAAATAAACATAAAAAAGAATTAATTAAAAATTATAATGTGTTTCTTATTCAGTTTCATCTACATGCTTGACATCATAGATAGCCATTATCCTGAATTTTGTGTTTATCTTTCATTTGTTTTTGTGAAAGTGTTTATAACATGTGTATGTTTCTCTAACTAGTTTATTATCTAGTTGAGCTTGATTTTTAAGCTTTATAAAAAAATCCTTAATATATGTGACATTTAGGACTACTTACTGTTTTTGTTCAATTTACGTTATGGTTCAGAGACCCTCACTTGTTTTATGTAACTGCAGTAATTATTTTCACAGAGGTAAAATATTTCATTGTGGGAATGTGCAGTAATCTCTTTTTCAGTGCTTCTGTGAATGGACATTCAGAACAATTTCTAAATTTTAGATATTGCAAACAAGCTGCTATGAACATTTTTATACAGACTCCTGGTGTACCTATGGTACCGTTTTTCTAGGATATACATAGGACTGGGATTACTGGGTCATAAGATATGTTGATATATGGATAAAGCATTAAAGATACATATAGCATTAAAGATAATACTGGTTCTCTCTCTGCCCTGTGAGTTGGTAGTGTTAGTTTATACTCTCACCAGCAGTTTTAAGACTTTCCACTGCTGCACATTCTTATCAATACCTAATACTCTCAGACTTCTTTATTTTGGGAAATCTAGTGGGTAAACAATAGTTTGCCGTAGTGATTTATAATAGGTTGAATTTACTTTTATATATTTATTTCCCTATTGAGTATCTTCTTCTGAAATAGTTCTTAATCTCAGTGAGGTTGAATTTATTACTTATTTGAGTACTTCTGTCCAGTTTAAAAAATCCTTCCCCCTACCTGTATCATAAAAAACATTCTCCCAAAGTTGTAAAGTTTGCCTCTCAAATTTAAGTCATTAAAGAATTTGTGGTTATGGTGTAGGGTAGGAAACTAAGGGGTTTTCCCAAGATGGATAGCCAATAGTCATATACTATTTATTGAAAATAGCTTTGTTCACACTATCACCTATACTATATATGTTATATATCAATTTCCTACGTAGATAATGGACTTAATCTGGGCTTTCTGATATATTCCAATTATGAATTTATTCATCCTTCTGTGATACTTCATCATCCTTCATGATACTTTAGTTATTTCCTACAAATTCATAGCAAGTCGTCACATTTTGTGAGAGTATTTCTTCCACTTTATACTCCTTCAGCAATATTTTTACTGTTGGGCCTGTAGTCCTCTGTATAAATTTCAGAATCAGATTGGTATGTTTTTTGAAAAAGATTTTTTGTGGATTTTGCCTAAAATCACACTGTTTATCAAACAGTTTAGGGAAATTTACTCCTTTATGATGCTAGGTTTGTACTCTATGAACACAAAACTTTTCATTTAATTAGTGACTTTAAAATAATTTTTAACAAGTTTTAAGTTTCTTGTTAGATTTCCTAAAAGATTAGGAAATCATGTTTAGTTGGATTTACTTTTGGATTTATTTTTGCTATTATGATTGCTCTTTTTCAGACTTTCATTACAAAAAATTTAAAATATGTAGAAAAGTAGAGTAGTATAATTAACCTCTTTTTACACAACCTCTAGCTACAACAATGATGATTTATGTATCCTACCATCCATTCTCTCCCTCCAACCCCCGATTATTTTAAGGGAAATCCTTGACATTATATCATTTCATTTATAACTAGTAAATGGTGGTTTTAAAAAATTTTTAAGAAAAAGTGTGTCTCCTAATAGTTGCATATAAAGGAGTAAATGTTTTTCTATCATTATCTTGTATGTAGCCAATTTTCTAATATCTCTCAGTAAAATCTCTCTCTAGAGTATTCTCTGTAAAATTTGTGTCTAATGAGATTTTTTATAAATCTTCCTTTCAGATCCTTAGAGCTTTAATTTGTTTTTCTTGACTCATTGCACTTTTGAGTGCTACATTAGTTTTGAATAGAAGGAATATTAGTTGTCTTGTTCACAAATTTAATGGAAATGTTTCAATATTTGACATTGATATTTTCTGTACATTTTTGGTAGATACAATTTATTGGATTATGAGGTAATATTTAATTCATAGTTATGACCTCCTATCATAAATATTCAATTTTATCAAATTATTTTCTACACTATTAAGAAATAGTAACTTTTTTCTGTTTTGATTTGTTATATAATATTAAACTGTACTAACATTCCTGGGAAAAGTCCAATTTGGTCATGATATACTTTTCTAAATGTGCCCGTATTCAGTTTACTTATGTTTTCCTGGATTTGGTTTGCTAGTATTTTGCTTGGAATACTACATTATGAGGGATATTGGTCTGTCATTTTTTTTCTCTTAGAATGAGGAGGGAAGTGTTCGCCTCTATTTCTTTTTAAAATTTTTTAAATGTTTATTTATTTTTGAAAGAGAGAGTGTGTATGAGCAGGAGAGGGGCAGAGACAGAGAGACGCAGAATTTGAAGCAGGCTCTAGGCTATGGGCTGTCAGCACAGAGTCAAATGCGGGGCTTGAACTCATGTACTGCAAGATCATGACCTGAGCCAAAATCATATGCTTAACTGACTGAGCCACCCAGGTACGCGCCCCCTCTATTTCTTGTAAGAGTATGAAATATTGATATCATTTCTTCTTTAAATACCTAGTGGAATTCACCAGTAAAGCCATCTTGTGTCGGGTTTTTGTTTAGGAGATTTTGTTGCTGTTGTTTTTATTAATTCAATCTCTGTTTGTTAAGAGTGTTTTCAGATTTTCTATTTCTTCTTGAGTCCTTTCCAGTAGTTTGTGGTTTCTAGGTTTTTGTCAATTTCAACCATGTTATCTAATTTGTTAGCACATTATTGTTCACAGTGTTCCTCTGTAAATTTTTTAAAAACTTTTTGTGAGGTCAGTAGTAATGTTTCCTTTTTCATCTTGATTTTAGAACTTTCTTTACTCAAAGAACCAACTTTTGGTTCTGCCAATTCTCTCTTTTGTTTTTCCATTGTGTATTTCATTTATTTCCACTCTAATGTTACTTCCTTCATTTTGCTAGCTTTATGATTTTTTTCTCTACTTCTTCCATTTTTATATAATATGGAAGGTTATTGATTTGAGACCTGCCTTCTTTTTAAAATTTTTGGTATGTTGTGTTTTTTAAATTATCTCAAAGTATTTTCCATTTTTCTTTGTTATTTTATTTTTTGGCCCAAATGCTTATTTAGGAATATGATGTTTAATTCTATATACATGTGATTTTCCCAAATTTCTTCCTTTTACTGATATCTAATTTTATTCTGTTGTATGTGGAGAAGATACTTTGTTTGATTTTAGTCCTTTATGATGTCTTGAGACCTGTAGTATTATGGTCTACCATATGATTTATCTTGGACAACATTATATGTGCTCTTGAGAAAAAATGTGTATCTTGCTGTTCTTGATGTTATTATGACTATTTGGTTTAGTATCATTCAAGTCTTCTATTCCTTATTGATGTTTTGTCTAGTTGTTTTATGATATAGAAAGTAAGGTATTGAAGTTTCCTCTATTATTGCTGAATTACCTATTACTCCGTAAATTCTATCCATTTTTTCTTCATGCATTTTGAAACTCTGTTGTTAGGTTTATACATATTTGTAACTGTTCTATCTTCTTGATGAATTCACCCTTTTATGATTATTTTATTTTTTATTTTCATTTTAAGTAGGCTCCACACCCAGTGTGGGGCTTGAACTCATGATGCATACATGCTCCACCTACTGAACCAGCCAGCCAGCCCTGGCATTTTTATGATTATAGTGTCCTTTTTTCCCTCTCGAGTAAAAATTTTTGTTTTAAAATCTATTTGTTTCATGTTAGGATATTTTCATTACTGTTTGCACGATATATACTTTCACTTTAAACATATATTTGTCTTTGAATCTAAAGTGACTTACTGATAACAGATCAAAATTTTTAAAAAATGTTCTCCCAGTCTCTGACTTTAATTGGAGTGGTTAATCCATTTATATCTAATATAGTTACTGATATGGGAAGACTTAAATCTGTCATTCTTCAATTTTTTATTTGTTGTCTCTTTTTTTTAGTTCCTCTATTCCTGTCTTATTTTCATTAAATATTTTTCTAGTGAATTGTTTTAGTTCCCTTTTCATTTCTTTTTTTTTTTTTTTTAACAAATAGTTTATTGTCAAGTTGGTTTCCATATAACACCCAGTGCTCATCCCCGCAAGTGCCCTCCTCCATGCCCATCTCCCCTTTTCCCCCCACACCCATCAGTCCTCAGTTTGTTCTCGGCATTCAAGAGTCTCTCATGGTTTGCCTCTCTCCCTCTCCCTCACTATTTCCCCACTTCTTCTCCCCTGCGGTCCTCTGTTAAGTTCCTCCTAATCCTCCCAATAGTTTATTTTTGTTCTTGATTCCCTTGCTTTTGGGGATGTGTCAAGTAAGAAGTTGCTGCGGTGGAGGTCAAGGAGGCTGTTTCCTGCTTTCTCCTCTAGGGTATTGATAGTTTCCTGTCTCACGTTCAGGTCCTTTATCCATTTTGAGTTTATTTTTGTGCATGGTGTGAGAAAATGATCTAGTTTCATTCTTCTGCATGGTGCTGTCCAGTTCTCCCAACACCATCTGTTAAAAAAGCTGTCTTTTTTCCATTGGATATTCTTTCCTGCTTCGTCAAAGATCAGTTGGCTGTATACTTTTGGGTCCACTTCTGAGTTCTCAATTCTGTTCCATTGGTCTATGTGTCTGTTTTTGTGCCAATACCATACTGTCTTGATGATGACAGCTTTGTAGTAGAGGCTAAAGTCTGGGATGGTGATACCTCCCGTTTTGGTTTTATTCTTTAGTATTACTTTGGCTATTCGGGGTCTTTTGTGGTTCCATACAAATTTTAGGATAGTTTGTTCTAGTTTTGAGAAGTATGCTGGTGCAGTTTTGATTGGGATTGCATTGAATGTGTAGATTGCTTTGGGTAGTAATGACATCTTAACTATATTTGTTCTTCCTATCCATGACCAGAATTAATCAGGTCAGTGCTCCGATTAAAAAAAAAGGGGGTGGGAGGGGAGGAGGACAGCTCTCTGGCAGTGATGGGCATGGTTTGATCCAATGCAGCAGGCCAGGTGGGAGCTCTGCCTTGGCGGTTGTGGGGAGAAGAGTGACGGTGCTCCAGTCCCTTCTTGAACCAAGCACTGCACCTCACTTTTTTGGGTGTGTAAACTCCCCGCGCCAGGGGTGCAGCCAATGTGGCTCGCGCTTTATATCCCAGGCCAGGCCTCCTTTCCAAATCCCAGTCCCCGTGCCCCACTGAGATTGCCATAGACACAAACTCGCAGGCAACCCCTCAGGGCAGTTCCAAGCCTCTTGCCTAGCCCTGGAGATTGAGCCAGAATTGCTGCTCCCGTCTCCTCCAGGTCAGGTTGGCAAGCAAGGACAGGGGTTCTCCTGGGGGTGCCTCGGGTCCGCTGTAGAGCGGGAAACCGGGTCCCTCTGTGTCTCATCACCTGAAACACGAACTCGCTGGCAAATCTCCCAGTTTTAAGCCCTTCACCTCCCCTCTAGGGATCCAGCGGAGCCAGAAGCACAAAGGGGTGGTCGGCGCATGGCCCCTCCAGGACAGGTTGGCGCACAGGGATTTGGCGCGTAGGGATTCGGTGCGCACGCATATGTTTTCCCAGGGATTGTTTGAGTCAGCTGGAGACCTGGAGACCGGGTCCCTCTGTGCCCGGAGTGGAGGTTTTTCTGTTCCCCAGCGACAGGGACCGTGTCTTGAGCAGTTTTGGCCTCTCTTTTTCCCGTCTCACTCCCCGCAGAGGGGGATCGCCCCCCGTCCCTCTGCGTCTCTGGTCCCGGCCCGATTTTATCTTCCCCAGTTTGCACTCACGTTAGAAGCTTTTCTCAGTGGACTCTGTCTCCTGTTCCTCCCAATCTCCTGGATTCTGAAAGGGTTCCTATGGCTTCAGATCTTCTCTGCGCAAGATATGGGGGTGAGTGCAATGTACAGAGCTCTCTACTTCTCCGCCATCTTGCCCCCTCCTCCTCTTTTCATTTCTTTTACTATTTAATTAAGTTTGTTTTCTTTTGGGGTTGCCTGGGGATTATATTTAATATCACAATTTATGAAAATTTAGTTCATGTTGCTACCAACTTAATTTCAACAGTATAGAAACTTTGCCCCTCTAACTTCATTCTTTCCTCCCTTTTTGTGCTACTATTGTCATGCATTTGGATGTAAGAGACCAAGGGATCCCAGAGATGATTGCTTTAAAGTCCATTCTTCATATACACCAACTACAAATGCTATTTCCATATTCTGATAAAAGTATGCTGCTATAATTTGGAACTGTATTTTTCTACAATGTAATAACATTTACTTTCCATGGTTCAGAGATTGGTCAAAATGTGCCCCATCCTTGTTTTTGAGCTCTAATAGCACTTATTTCGTGTGTGTGTTTGTGTGTGTGTGTGTGTGTGTGTGTGTGTTGGGGTAGTGTTACATATTTTCAGGGATTTGGCAAGGCAAAACTGGGGTGGAGAGTGTTCCAAGTCTATTATGATGATCCAGTGGTCAGTCACTTCATTTTAAATATAAAATCTAGATCCCAATTGCAAGTTTTTTGTCTAAAGATATTCAACTCTTTGTCAGCAGGTCTAAGAATGGAAGTCGGTTTCTTGACTTGTGTTGATTTTCCCTCTATCATATTTGCTTTATCAATGAAATAATAGTCTGAAGTGTAATTGGATCATCCATACATAAAATAATGTAATTTAAAATTGAAAAACTTAGGGTACCTGGTGGCTTGGTCAGTTAAGTGTCCAACCCTTGGTTTCAGCTCAGGTCATAATTTCACGGTGCATGAGTTCAAGCCCTGCATCAGGCTCTGTGCTGACAGCATGGAGCCTGCTTGGGATTCTCTTTTCCCTCTCTTTTCTCTGCCTCTCTCCCGCTCACTCACTCTCTCTCAAAATAAATAAATAAACTTAAGTAAAATTGAAAAGGTTATGTTTTAAGTGAAATTAGAGACTCTTAATGAGTTTTAGAAACAGTAACATTATTTGTGAAAACTATCATTGAAGTTATATGAAAGAAGATTGCATAGAAATAAAGGTCTAAGATTCCATATTAACAACACTTCATTTGATTCTCAAGTGCCAACTTAGAACACATATTTTTATGAAATACTTTTGAGTTATTTATTGGTAACTAAAAGATAACAAATATCAACTGCATATTATTTATATAAGAAAAAATGATATACAGTAATCATCTAATTTAAAGTATAAAACAAGTATAAATTGAGAAGCGGACATTTGGATTCAAAATAAGCCATTCATTCACATGCTGATACTGACCAGTCTTCGGTACTGAAGGGAACACAATTATTAGTTTATATGCTGTTGTGAAATAGACTTATATTTATTTTTATTTTACAAAAACAATAGGAAATGGAATATTTTATTTCAATAGACACATTTTTAGATGATGATGAAGAGTTGACCTTCTTTACCCTTACTCTCCACATCTATTTCTTACATAGAACAAGAACTCTTTTTACGGTTCTCTGCCATTTTCTTTTTATCTTGTATCATGCTCCAGAGAGCCACTTCTAATAGAGTCTCCATCAATATCAAAGGAAATGAATGAGGAACAACTCCCATTATAATTAAAGTATTACAGGTTTTGGGGAAAAATGGTCATCCAGAAGAATCATTTCCCCTGTCTTCTCTTAGAAAACAGGTGAAAAACAATAACAAAAAAACTCCTCATATTTTCTACTTAGGTATGTGGCTTAATATGAACTCTCTAACTGTTCATCCTTTTTATTATCTCTCCCTTACTTCTTTGGAGGATAAATATCTCTAAATTCTCCTTCATACTGGTAGGTTGAGTTGCTCAGAGGCTAGCATTTGGATATAAATAAAGAATGATGAAAATACACTGTTAGACTATTCTAGTAAGAGCTGAGTGTAAAAAAGGAAATGGTAATTCATTTTTTAATCTCTGGAGATGATTTCTTTCATGTAGAATATAGAGGTTTTCCTTTTCTTCCATTGTTATTTATTTAAGGAACACTGAAGTAGACTGTGCTTACTTAACTTTAACTTCCAATTTTTATTTCTATAGGATGTAAAACAAGTTGTAAATGTCATTGAGAGCTAAAAGAAAAGAATATGGAAATAATGAATAGCTATTTTAACGATGAATGATTAAAGTAATATATGAAAAGGAACTAGTTTATTAATTGAACATATTAAAAGAAAGAAAAATTAGAATTATATATTTTTCCTCATGGTTGAAAAAAATCATACATTTTAAATATGTTGAATTTAATACATATATAATACATGCTTCATACATGTGGTTATGAATTTAAGGGAATCCTTTTTCAATAAAGAATTCGATTTTGAGGTAGAGCCCTTGACTATACACAAAAAGTAAACTGTATTCAGTAGTGCTTTGGCAGATACTGACTATAGCAACAGTATTTTGAAATGATATATTTAATGAACAACTATCACCAGAGACTATTAAAGGTAAAGACTAGTGGACAAATGGAAAAATCCAAATATGCACAGACAGTAGATCAGACAAATAAGCTGTAGTATAGTCATCAAATGTTACATAATGAAAATGAATGGACTATATTTATATGCAAAATAAGGATGAGCTAAAGAATCAAGATACAGGATTGTGTACTTTATAATGACACATAAAACTTAAAAAGAACCACAACTAATATATACTGTTACAATCTAGGATATTATGTTTGGGAAGGGACCAGTCACTTTAAGGAGGACATGAAAGGCCTTCTGTTACTTTAGTAATGTTTTACTTCTTGATATGGGTGTTGTTTAGTATAATGCATTAACTTAGTAACAATTCATAAAGTTGTATAATTATGCATCATTTTCTTTTTACTTCTTTTTTTTTCTTTCATGGTTTATTGTCACTTTGGTTTCCATATAACACCCAGATTATGCATCATTTTCTATATATGCTATAATTTAATTGGGTCTACATAGAGAAAAGTATCTAGGATATATGGTTAAAGGGATCTTTCTATCTCCAATTATGGTTTATATCTAAATGGTTTTTGAAAGAAGCAGCTGCACATACAGACATACAGACATACATAAACAAATACATAAGTGAAATTAATTCTCCAGGCCTTTAAGACATTAATTGCTGTGACTCCTGAGTTCTTTTTGAATATTTTGGGAGAAAAAGGAAGCAACAAAACTATATAGACTGGCCATGGTATATTACAACCAGCCAATAGCTTTTAAAAGAATTTCTAGTTTGATCATGATCATTTAAGCCTAACCATAAATTCATTGACACTTGAAGTCTCAACCAAGGATACCAATCCATGGCTTTTTACTACCTTATTCTTAAACCACATAGAAGGAGCCAAAAAAAATCGATGTCTCCATCTGCTCTTAATCAAAATACTACTTCTTCTATAACAATACATAGATGAAACACTGCTTAGCATTTAATTAGCTAGCTGAATTGTAATTGCAGCAGTGGTCTAACACAAACAAAGCAACTTTGGAACCTAAAAGCTCAATAAACTCAAAACATTGCCTTATGATATCAACATCTTGAAAATTGTGTTAATTCCCTTTGCTGTGCATACAGACGTTCAACATCGATGTCCACAAATGAATTTTCATAGTTTCTTATTTCATCTTCTATTTAACATATTTAACACTCTGAAGCTTATTTTGTATAATTTACCCTGTACATCCCTCTATATATACACATGCAAAATGTGGTAGAAAACTGAAGTCATTTCCTGGATAACCCAAGCCAAAAAATGGCCCCAAATGCTTAGATATTTCAGATGAAGTTGTGTTTCTCTTAGTCTGAGTTATAAGGATAATTATTGCAATTCTATATTTTACATGCATAGGCAAATCCTTAGAATTCAGAGTGTGGAAAAGTGCTGAGGGTAGTGATTTCAAAATGAAAGGAAGAAATCTATTTAAAGTATAGTGAGAATTTGAAGTTATCCTTTTTATTTTGACTCAATGCTAGAAAACTTGCTCTTTTTAATTATTTCATTAACATTTTAGTAATCAGATTGACTTTCATAGTATAAATTAAAGTGGGCACCAAACTGCACCAAAATTGGGTTGATGTTGATGATGGACACAGGAAAAAATCATAGTATGGGATATAGTCAGCTTTGGTGTGAATACATAAGAATAAAAGACGCCATGCTTGCTAGGAGATTCTTATGGCTGAGATATGTCACATGGTAATGCTATTCAGAATGTAATAATGAATGCCTTTCCACTATAATAACACCTATTCTAATCCTCTTATTCTAAACTGAACATAAATATAAAAGATATTAAGAATATTTGAGATGTCAATGAAATAAAATGTTGTTACAGGATAATGGTCTCCTGCTGCTTCATAAAATACCAAGCCAAAGGCAAGACTTACATTTTCAGAGTAGAAGACATTAATCCCATGACAGTGTTTTATTGCAGTGATTGTATTTCTGTTACACAAGATGAACATGTAGATTTCATCAATTCCTTTGATGTATGTTGATGTAGTAAATTGACAGTGGTTTATCATCATTATGAAATTGTCTTGTAGGAAATTTATTAAAGTAAATACAGAGATGTTTTAGGAAATTTTCTTTCAAGTTGAGAAATAGAGGTTTCTGACTAGCTGGAGGTTGATTTTCCTTAAGAAAGTAATGGTTAATAGAACAATTGAGGGACAGTATGATTGACATACTCAAAAAAGTTTATGTAATAGTCTTGTTAATACTAATAATATGTAATAGTCACAGTTCAGCTTCCATATTTCAACTTGCTGACAGGCAAAACATAATTAAATATAATTATTTTTTTAATGTTTTTATTTATTTCTGAGAGAGAGAGAGACAGCATGAGCAGGGGAGGGTCAGAGAGAGAGGGAGTCACAGACTCTGAAACAGGCTCCAGGCTCTGAGCTGACAGTCAGCACAGAGCCCGACGCGGGGCTCGAACCCACGAACTGGGAGATCATGACCTAAGCGAAAGTCGGACGCTTAACCGACTAAGCCACCCAGGCGCCCCTAATTAAATATAATTATTAAATAAAAAACCACAATGACACAAAGTTGAACTCCTCAGAGTGCTCTACTAAGGCATTTTCAAAACTAGTTTTGTTACTTTGAGTGATTGCTAAATAATAGTTTATGTCATTAGACTATAGCATCGTTCCATATTTCTAAATACTACTATAATTTAAAAATATGAAAAACTACAAAAAATAAATACAAAGACCCATTGTGCAAGATAGCTTTTTACTTCTAGTGGAAGCTCAACCATTTAAGCCAAACCAACCATTATTTATAATGGAAAATGGAGAATCTCTTGCTTTCGTTTTTAGAAAAGAAATTGTAAAAGTATTGTAGAAATACCTTAATGCCAAAATAGTTGGATGTAGTTCATTGAATGGGTTTAGAATATTATGTTTCATTTGTAAATACTTATTCTTTAACATTTGAAACAGGCCTAAGATTTGCTTTAAGAAGCTTTTGCAATTTTTAAGTGGAGCCCAACTAGTACAAAGGCAGGTCTGACCTCCCATACCTTTCTGTCCTGTTTGTTGACTAAAAATGTGAATTTTGTTTTTCTAAGGCTATCTATGTTATCATCCTTCATCTCTCGTTGCTATAAAGCTAAAAATCTGAAAATTAAAAGCTCAGTCTTCAAAATACAAAAGTAAGGTAACTGAAAAGCTACATTTTTTTAAAAAAATGCAAATCATCAAGCATATATATTCTTCAGGCCATTTGGGGGAAAAAATGAATGGCCACAAGTGCAGTAAGAATGACATCTGGAAAATGCTGGCAGAGCTGAGATAGTCTTTCATTACACTTGTCATACTCTTGCCATTAGGTTTAATTACAACCTGGGAAAAATCAATTTTTATGGTAATTTTGTTATGACTTTTTTTTATGATCACGTATTGTATTAGTTTGATGTGGCTTCCATAACAAAATACCACTGACTGGAGCACTTTCAGAGGCTAAAAGTATAAGAGCAGAGTATGGTTTCTCCTGAAATATCTGGTTTTGGCTTGTAGGTGGTTGCCTTCTCTTTGGGACTTACTTTTTCTTTGGGACCTCTCTGTGCTTGTACATTCCTGATGTCTTTTTGTAAATTTCAATTTCCTTTTTTAAATAAGGATACTGGTCATTATCAGATTAGGGCTTACCTATATGACCTCTTTTAAACTTAATTATCCATTTAAAGCCCTGATCTCCCAATTACAGTCACATTCTGAGGTACCAGGGGTTAAGACGTCAACATATGAATTTGGGGACACAGTTCAGCTTCTAATATTTTCCATTAAAGACAATGAGTGAAAATAGGTTGCCAACATCAGATAGAAAGTTAGCAAGAAAGCCATAATAATATATGGTCTTCAAAAAAACATAAAACAAAGATTCATTGTTGAAAGGACTATTTGTCATTTTTATTCTTACAGACTTTTGACCACAACCCCAATTATATCATTGTGCTATAATCTTACATTGATAAAGTATTTCTCTGTGTGTTGAATTCCTTCTATTCTATGTATTATTTTTCCTATAAGGAATAAGTTCTTTGAGATAAAAGACCATGATTTATATAAATATGTAATGCACCCACTTCATATCTAGCATAAGGCCTCACTCTATAAATATTAGGGAAATGGATAATTGGATGGATGGATATATGGATGAAAGGATGAATTAATTTGCAAGTCACTTATTAATTTAGAGCTGTAATTTAGATATTTTATACCTGAGCTTATTGCTGATGAGAAAAACTCTCAATTATTACAGAAGATATCTTAGGAATATCATCCTTTAGTAGCTCTTAAAACTAGCTCTTAAAATATGACCACCAAACAGATTTAAGAAAGATTTTATTGCATGGCTACCAGCCAAAAACATTGAGCAGAAAATAGAAAGGAAATAAAATTATACTGTCTTGAAATCCACGTAGGATTTTGTGCATACGTCCTTATTAAACATCCATCTAGTTTCCAGTCTGAGTTTCAGAGGCAAAGGTAGAGCTATGAACGTTTGACATACATATTTTCAATCAGACTGAAAATACAAGGTAGTTTGGGGGGCAAGCTAGGAAATGTGTTTACATTATTCATTTTCTGCATCATTGTTCTCTGAGCACAAATCTGTATTCAATATTTAGAGATTTTTTTTCCCATCACCAGAAAATACCTATATTTTAAACTTAACAAGAAAATTTTTAAAAAACATTTAAGTAGGGGCACCGTGGTGCTCAGCTGGTTGAGCATCTGACTTTGGCTCGGGTCATGAGGCTTGCTGCTGTCAGCCTGTCACCTCCAAGCCTGCTTCGATCCTCTGTCTTCCTCTTTCTGCCCCTCCTCACTCTCCCAAAAAAATAAAAGGTGAAGTCATATATGTGTGTTGTGGAAAAAGGAGAAAATAAAAATAAGAAGACACAAGAAAAGAAAGCAACAGTCATTATAATTCTAATTCTAGCGATAACTACTGATAACATTTGTTAAATAAACATTCCTAATGTTTATGTATCCTTAAATATGTGTATGTATATTAAATCTATATAAATGAGGAAATGAGTTTATTTCTGTTTCACATGGATCAAGGCACCAGAAGGATGCACAATGACAGCAAGCAGCCACATGCTAAAGTGAACTGCTTGGTTACCTATACAGGACTTCTTGAGGAATAGCTGAAGAACTGGTTTGATTAGGACTGTTGCCACCAATCATTGTTACTAAGGATGCATCATATAAGAGTGTTCCTTTCTGAAGAGTCCAAGGGAGAGAATTCTTTTGGAGTAGGTTGAGTTCTGTGTCTGCCTTCTCAGGAGAAGTCTTCTTCACATCTAGCCAAGGAAGATGCCATGTGTAGAAATCTGGCCTATGAGCTGCGTGTCCTAGGGAAATGGCTCTTTTGAAATACTCTGCACTCTTTGTCAGGCCAAAAGAGTATATGGGTGTTTTTTTCATGGTCAAGATATGAGCTCACTGGCAGTGAGAAACATTGGTAGCAAACAGAATGAAGGGGACTGCAGGAAATCAATAGCTGAGGGGAGCAGTGAGTGCCTGGATAGAAAAACATAGGTCACATTCCTGCTAGGGAAGCATATGTAAGGCTTGTGTACCAGAGAATGGTAATGCCATATCATTATAGTGCTAGGCAGTGGAAACCATTTCTGCCCTAAACATCTCCTCACTTCAACTTCCTTCTCTTGGTCCCCTGGCAAGATCAGAAGTCAGGGCTAGCAGGTGGAAGAGCTTTTAGAGTGAAAAGAAGTCACTCATGTTGTCTGTTGACAGCACTGTTTCGATACTGGAGGAGGATAGAAACATTAATCTAAAATGAAGTTTGTCCATTACCTATGACTGGTTTTAAGTATTGAAATTAAATTATAACAAAAGTAACTAAAGGAGTTTTTTTCTAAGTGATCATAAACTAGATCTGGCCTGATCTAGATTTTATCCAAGATATATGAAAAACTGGCTTTAGCTAAAAAGCAATTGGAAAAAGGCAGGCCAGGGGAGATTAAAGAGGTATTTGCCTGTACACTATACAATTCTGTTATTTCAACAGTATAACAGACATAAGCCATATATATATGAGACATGTATTAAACATATACAATTATACACATCATAAATCTGTATAATCCATACATATAGAAAATGGGACTGTATTCAGAATACTGTTTTAGAGTTTTGCAACTTGTTTTTCTCCTACTGATCTATAATATTTTTTTGCAGCACCATTTTTATTTCAAAGTATTCTATTGAATAGTTACCCACATTATTTCCCTGTTGTTGGACATTTATATTATTTTTAATTTATGTATGTTTAAACTAGCGTTGGCTGAAGTTAATACCCTTACAATGAATAGTTAGCCAACATCCTTCCTTATTACTTAATGTATAAGCATGAATGGGTAGAGCCAGAAGGTACAAATATTTTAATGGCTGCTGGTAAGTACTTCCAAACCGCCATTAAGAAGTCTTTACCAATTTATACTTCCCCCCAGTAATGAATTAGGTGCCCTTTCCCACATTCTCTGCAATTTTTAACTGTTTTTTCTTTATTATTTTATTTTAATTCCAGTGTAGTTAACATATGGTATTATATTTATTTCAGGTGTACCATATAATGATTTAACAATTCCATATATTACTCAGTGTCCATCAAGATTACTGCACTTTTTAAAGTTTATTTATTTACTTTGAGAGAGAAAGAGGGAAAGCTTGTGTGAGCATGTGGGAGGGACAGAGAGAGAGAGGGGAAATTCCCAAGCAGGCTCCATGCTATCAGCACATATCCTGATATGGGGCCCAAACTCATGAACTGTGAGATGATGACCTGAGCTGAAATCAAGAGTCAGACTCTCAACTGACTGAGCCCCAGATGCCCCAAGATATGTGTACTCTAAATCCCCTTCACCTATTTCACCCATTCCCTATCCACCTTCTCTCTGATAACAAGTTGTTTGTTCTTTCTAGTTAAGAGTCTGTCTTTTGGTTTGCCCCTTATGTTTTTCCTCTTTGTTCATTTGTTTTGTTTCTTAAATTCCAAATATGAGTTACGTCTTATGGTATTTACCTTTCTCTGACTGGCTTATTTCACTTAGCATTATACTCTCTAGGAATAGCAAGACTTCATTTTTTTGTGACTGAATAATATTCCATTGTGTGTGTATATGTACACCACACCTTCTTTATCCATTCATCTATTGATGGACACTTAGTTTGCTTCCATAATTTGGCTATTGTAAATAATTCCATAATAAAAATAGAGGAGCATGTTATAAGTTTGAATTAGTGTTTTTATATTCTTTGGGTAATTACCCAGTAGTGCCATTACTGAATCATAGGGTAGTTCTATTTTTAATTTTTTGAGGAACCTTCATACTGTCTTCCACAGTGGCTGGACACGTTTGTATTCCCATCAACAGTACAGGAGGGATCCTATTTCTCCACATCCTTGCCAACACGTCTTGCTCTTTTAGCCATTCTGACAGGTGTGAAGTGATATCTTGTATGGTTTTGACTTGCATTTCTCTGACAGTGATGTTGAGCATCTTTTCATGGATCTGATGACCATCTGTAGGTCATCTTTGGAGAAATGTCTGTTTATGTCTTCTGCCCATTTTCTCACTGGATTATTTGATTTTGGGGTGTTGAGTTGTATAAATTTTTTATATATTTTAGATACTAAATCTTTATTGCATATCTTTTCTCATTTAGCAATTTGCCTTTTAGTTTTGTTGACTGTTTCCTTTGCAATGCAAAAGCTTTTTATTTTGATGTAGTCCCAATAGTTTATTTTTGCTTTTGTTTCCCTTGCCTTGGGAGACATATCTTGCAGAAATGTTGCTATGGCCAATGTCAGAGAAATGGCTGCCTGTGCTCTCTTCTAGGATTTTTATGAACTCAGGTCTCACATTTAGGTCCTTAATCCATTTTGAGTTTATTTTGTGTAATAAAGTCGTCCAGTTTCTTTCTTTTACATATTGCTGTGCAGTTTTCCTGACACCATTTATTGAAGAGACTTTTCCTCATTATATATTCTTGCCTTCTTTGTCAAAGATTATTTGACCATATAATTGTGGGTTTATTTCTGTGCTCTCTGTTCTCTTTCACTTAACTGTGTGTCTGTGTTTGTGCCAGTACCATACTGTTTTGATTACTACAGCTTTGCAATATAACTTGAAGCCTGGAACTGTAACTCCACCAGTTTTGTTTTTCTTTGTCAAGATTGCTTTGGTTATTCACAGTCTTTTGTGGTTCCATACAAGTTGTATTATTAACTTTTAATGCATATGTTAATTTTTTGGGGTTTTTTCCAAAGTGAAAAATAATACATAATGTTAATTATAAATTGTTGTAATTTTCATGCCTCTGGTTACTGTTGAGTTGCAGGTGCAATGTTTTACTAATTTTATTAGTAAACATTTTCTAATTTTCTTGTACACAGCTTCCTTCTTTTGCCCATTTAAAAAAAATGCCTATATTTTTTCTCATTGAGTCACAACTCTTTTGATATATTAAGAATTTTAATACTTTGTCCTATATGCTGGTATTATATTCTCCTGATGATCATTTACCTTTAAATTTCTTTTGTTTTAACCATGGAAACATTTTATCTAATTTTCAGTTTTTCTCTAGTCAACTGAGTCAGTATTATCTTGTATGTTTTTCTGTCTTCGGTTTCAGAATTAGAATGGCCTTCTTACCTTCATATGGCTTATATTTTATACTTGTCTTATGTTTAAATATAATTGAAAATATAACAATTATCAAACATGACCCAAATAACAAAAATAATGGAACATACCTGGGTTTAAGAGAGGTGAGCTCTTTCCATATTTCCTTCACATTGCTCATATTCTTTTTCTCTGTTTTTTGATAGAACAATTATAGTTGCAAATACATTTTCACACCTCTTCCCATGTATCTTCATTCTCTTTTTGGAAGTAATCACTATTCTAAGACTTCAGGGTGTCATTTGTGTCCAGGTGCTGGCACATATTCTCGATATATCAGTAAGCAGTTGACTGGATTTTTTGTCAGTGTATACTAAAATTTTTCTAATATGTCTTTTATTTGCATGCCTTTTTACTCAAAATTGCATTTCTGAAGTTCACTAATGTGTCAATTTTTTCCCCACAACGATAAATATTTTAGAACTACCTATGCTGATAGTTGTATGTAATTCACTACTGTCTAGTATAGAAATGTAAGATTAAACCTCAGACCACCTATTCTGCTACAAATGGATAAATAGGTAATTCCAACTTTTTAAATTTTTCATTTAGAGTGTTAGAATGAATATTCTAGCTCATGTTTCCTTGGGAACATGAATAAGAGCTTCCAAGAGATTCATAGCCAGAAAAGGAATTGATGAGTCACACAAGTGTGCATATTAAACTTTGCTAGCTATTGTCAAATTGTTCTCCGAATGATTGTATAATTTACAGAGCTACGTGTAAGAATTCCTGATAATCCAAAATACTGCCAAAACTTAAAAAGATTCAAATTTCTTTATCAGTGTGTGAAATGGTGTCCCATTGTTGCTTTGATTTGCATTCTCTTCTCCTGCGGTTGTCCATCTCTTAATAATGTTGACTGGCTATTTTAAAATACCTGATCATACCCTGTGCCATTTTTTCCCCCACTACTGTATGAATTGTTCTCATTAATTTGATTTTTTAAATTTAAGTGTTCTTTAAACAAATTTTTTAAAAAATAGAGGTTTTGTTTTCATTTTCTTTAAATGTATTTTGATGTATGAAAATTGCTTAGTGTGTTCAATTTACAATTTCCTTTAAGTATTTTGCATTTTTGTATCTTATTAAAAAAATTCTTCCCTATCTTGATATATTAAAACTATTCTCCCTTATTTTCTTGAGAAACTTCTACCATTTTGTTTTTCTCAGTTTGTTCTTTAACCCACCTGGAATATTTTATTTTTGTTCATAGTAAAAGGTAGGGCTCTATTATTATCATTTTCCCTTCTGGAACACAAATTGTCTTGATGTCCTTTTGCTGAATAGTCCATTATTTGCAAGGTATTTGTAATGCTATGTCATATACCATACATATATAGTCTGTTTTCCTATTTGGTCCTTTGTCTTTCTGTTTCTGTCCCAATTGGTCACTGCTTTAATGAATTACAGCTTTACAATGAGACTTTGAGTGTAACAGGGCATATCTTCTTTTCTAGTTTTTATGTATGACATGGTTTTATCTATTCTTCTTCTTTTTTTTTTTTATAGATTATAGGTTGAATTTGGCCAATACTATATATAGCCTTGTTAAATTTTTATTTTAATTGTAATGGGTTTATAGATCAATTGAGAATATTGGTGATCTCCATGATAAGTTTCCATTTTATTTAGACCTGAAATTATGCAAATTTCTTGAAAAACTTCTCAGTGATACTGCATAAACTATTGATGATTCTACATGTTACTATACTTGCTAGTGTGTGGATTCACTTGCATTTCTATATATACATATCACATGCAAATATTATTATTACATGCTTTTTAAAAAGTTCCTTCTAGACAAGGATATCCGTGTAATCTTGAAAAGAAGTGATAATGAGCATCTTTACATTTTTCTCTGTATCAGGAAGAGATTTAGCTAAAATCTTAAGTGTACTTTTCTGCTGCAAGTTTTGGACAGGTATGTTTTTCTAAGTGAGAGAAGCACTCCCCTCAATTCACTGATTAGAGTTTTAAAATGCATTAATCTTGGAACTGAATAATTTGGTTTTCTTCATCTATTGTTACAAATTACATAGATAATATTTTTAAGTTTTTTTTTTGAGAGAGACAGACAGAGAGTGAGAGCGAGCGAGTGAGTGAGAATCCCAAGCAGACTCTACACTGTCAGCACAGAGCCTGTGATGTGGGACTCGAACTCACAAACCATGAGATCATGACCTGTGCTAAAACCAAGAGTCAGATGCTTAACAGACTGAGCCACCCATGGGCCCCTACATAGATAATTTTTTAATGTCAAACTATTCTTGCATTACTGGTATATTCTACCTCATTTTTGATCAATACTACCAACAGTACTTTTTAAATTATATACTGACATTTTTAGTGTAATTTTTACCTACTATTTTCTCAATATCTTTGTATTATTTTCTTTTTCAGTATGCCTAAATAAAACAGTCTGTTTTGGGATTTTATTTTATATTTTTCCAATGTTAGCATCTATTGCTTTTTAGTGTAAGTGAATATGTTCCCTTTCTCATTACTTACTTTTTGGAAACCATGGTTAAAAGCATGCTGTGATTTCTTTTAAGTTTTTAATATTCAAAATATTTTTTCTTTTTTGAACCTATTTAAAATTAGAGGTTTTTATTGCCAAGAGGATTAAATATTGAGAATAGTTTCTGCCCAACAATAAATGTTCAGTAAATGACAGCTATTTTAGATATCTATTACTTCTTCTATTTGCCTTTATATACATTTAAAAAATTAAATTCTTTTACTATTTTTCATCTTGAAACATTATTCTCCATAATTTTTTGAGTATAATCTGGGTGTTTAGATTCAGGGTCATGTTATTCATTTTTTTTTGAAATACACTTTTCTTAGAACAGTTTTAAATTCACAGCAAAATTGAGCAGAAATGTTAATTTTTTCTACATTATTTTTAACATTTTTGTATTGAGTTTTACAAATACATTAAAATTATTTAAAATTAACTCTAGGCTTTATGAACTTTATGTTTCACATTATTTCAGTTTGAAGGTGGGTGTTGCTCCTGGCCCAGTCTTTTCTCCAAATTTTTACATGGAAGTGATGTTCCAAATCATCACTTTTCTGTACCAGAGCTTCCTTAGCTACAAAATACTTAAAATTTTGTCTCTAGTTGCAATGCTAATAGAAACCAACTGTATTCTTGCCTCAGTTGTCCAAATGGAAGAACAATGAATAGAAAACCAATGGAAGATCTTTGCTACCTGGAGTTAACAAAGTTCTTTGCATTTCTCAAAGGGTAGAACTCAGTAAGGTACATTAATTTTCCTCTTCAGCTCTACTGCTCAGCACTATATTCCATTCACTACTACTCTTGAGAGGTCTGTTGACAAAAATATAATCGAATACACCGATGTCTCTCCTCTCCACTGTTAACCCCCAAGTCCAAGCCCCCATCATCTTTACCGTGATAATTATAGTAACCTCAATGCAATTTCTCCACTTCTAGTTTTGACCCTCTTGAAACTAGTCTGTACTTTCCTGTTGGACTAATATTTTACCTCACTGAATGAATGATTTACCTATGAGGTGCTCCTTCGATCTGAGTAGAGAAGTAGATGGGATCTTGACATATGATCGATCTCTAAGGGGATAATAAGAATCACTCCACCCAAGGATAAAATTGCCCTCATTTACCTTGTCTCCTAACTAATATCCGCTTCAGTAGTAATTTTTGGAGTTTGTGAAGTGTTCCTGTATATCCCAGCCCACATTATTTTCCCAACTCAGAAGCCTTACAGCACTTAGAGCATGCCCCAAAGTTTAGACCTAAAATTGTTATTTTACATGATTTGTATACTGATAATTTTATTACTGTATGTTTATTATCACTTCCCATTGTTTAAGGTTACTTTTCCTTCATTTTATCCTTACTCTTTAATTTAGTGTTTGCCTTTAGGTTATTTCCAACACTAGATTGTAAACCTCTTGAGAATTAGGATAATATATTTTATTCCTGTGTTTTCTGCATTGATCTGATAATAAATGTTCAACAAGTATTCTGATTTATTGATAAGGTTAAAGTGGAACTCCTAGATTAGATGAAATAATTCCTTTAAGGATATAAGTAATTATAATTTGAAGTACCTTATATTATTTTGAAAAGTAGAGGACATAGCACATTGGAGCAAATATGTTTGAAATAGTGAGCCACTGAATCATGATTTGAGTCTTTACAAGAATGAAAAATGTTTTCCCCAATGCTTTTGATTAAATTTAATGGATGGTATCAGAGCAACTCAATTAGGTTAACATGTCTGGAAAAATAAAATAGTCAATTTGATAGTTAAATATAGATCCTGGTTCTGACATTAAAATCAATACTAAATAAGGCAACATTTTTCACATTACTCTCTTTCAAACTTAAAGAGATTATAGTTTTAAAAATAATTTTCACTTTAAGGGTCAATTATTCAGGTTAAATTTATTAGTAACACATATTATGAGGTAGCTGTGACACAGCATTCTGAGACTTTAATTGTTATTGAAAAACTTTAGTTCCAGTTTTAGTTCAAACACTTGCTATGTGAATTGAAGCAGTGGATCTGTCAGAGCCTCAGTTTCTAAATATGAGATTGGAATAATTCTATCTTCCTCATGAATTTCATGTTATAGGGAGTAAATGAAATAATGCCTATGGAAAGTATTTCTGTACTTGACAGCACTTCTAGAGAAAAATAATTCTTTATCTCAAGAGATAAATTCATTTTAATAATTTCAAATTCTTATTTAGGCCATGAAAAAGGTCATGTCCTGATATGTATTTTCTAAATAAAAACACTTTTATGCTAACTAAGAAACTTGCTTTCCTGTATCCTTTGATCTGCTAACTAGGCCTTCTGCTGTTCAATAAGATAAAGTTATTTAATTACAACAACAGCTGTGACAATAACATCTCTCTTTGCTCCAGGTAAGGCTGTGAAAGAGCTTATGTTAGATTTTCTACATAGATTATATATAACCTGGTAAAAGTCAGTATCCTATTATATTTGGATAATTGTTTTTGCATAGCGTGGATTGAGTGCAGCCAGACTAGGTGTGATATGGAGACAGCGGCCTCTTGAACTTCTGTTCTAAGCCCCTGCCCCTCAGTGGTGAAAACTTTTTTTAAACAAGGGCCCTAATATAACGTTTGTTACAGCAAAAGAAACACAATAATTGCTTGCTGTAGTTCCAGTGAGGAAGACAGGAAAAGGAAGGAGAGAATGTGTAGTTGATGGGCTCACTTCACATCTGTCACCCTGTCTCACACTGGCCTCTGTCTAGATCACTCCCGATCATTGTGGCTTTCTGTGGCTTCTCCCACAAATGGCCATTTTTATGGCTACCATATCATTCTTTTAACGTTAGCTTGTTGTATTATTAGTGTTAGCATGGAATATGGTTTTCTGTTCTACATTTAACCTACTTGTGGTTAGGAGTGTGTTTCTTGTAGGCAGCTTTTTCTTCAGTATTCTTTAGCTAATCTGTCAATATTTACCATTGAATTGGGGTATTCAGACCATATGCGTTAAATGTAATTATCAAATGGGGCACACTGATTTTTCAGTTGGGTAAGTGTCTGACTCTTGATTTCAGCTCAGGTCATGATCTCACAATTTGTGAGATCAAGCCCTGCATGGGGCTCTGTGCTGATAGTGAGGAGCCTGGTTGGCATTCTCTCTCGCCCTGTCTGTCTACCCCTCCCCTGCTCACTCTCTCTTTCAAAATAAATAAATAAGCATTAAAAATAATAAATATAATTATTAATATGATTGGATTTAAGTATGGTATCTTTCTGTTTGTTTTCTATTTATCCTGCCTATTCTGTGCTGTCTTTTTGTTCTTTTTTGTGCTTAGTTTTGAATTAATTGGGAGTTAATTGAGCATTTTATGATTCATTTTATCTCCTTTGTTGGCTTATTAATTATAACCCTTTGTTATTTATGTAGTTGCTCATATGGGGCATGGTATACATCTTTAGCTTATCAGAGTCAGCTTCCTAGTGCTATTTAGAATACTTCACCTATCAACACTATACTTTTATTTCTTCCCTCCTGGCCTCTGTGTTATTCTTGTCATGACTTTTACTTCTGCACCGGTTGCAAATCATGCAATAGATACTATAATTTTTACTGGAAACAATAAGTACAGTAAAAGATAGAAATAGAATAACCATTTTCTGCAATTCCAGCCACTAAGGTGGGATACTGAAGGGAAGGAGAAAAAGTGATTGGAAATGGACTATTTCTGGTCCTATATGAGCACCAAGGACTGTTTTCTCTTTTGCAATTTTTCTAGTCCCTGGTGGTTCCCTCACATGCATAGGTTGACCACCACTCAGCTGAGTGTGGTCTTCCAGAGTTCTCGATTAAGCTCCTCTCGGGCATGTTGCCTTGAAAACTCTGGCTGTTTTGGCTTCCTTGTCCAATCAGCTCCATCTCTTCAATTCAGGAAACCACTGAGTTCTGCCTGGATTCTCGCGCTCTACACCATGCTTTGATGATTTTGCCTGGGCAGTATGTTAGGAAGATGGGACCTCATCTGTTGAGGATTGTTGTCTATCATTGTTTGATGTCCAGTGTTGACAATAGGTTTTAAATTTGAAAAGTAAATTTAAACATTTTACTTTTTTTAAAAAGCAATTTTTCAAACAGGAGCATACATAAAATTCCATTCCTTCCTTTTGCCTGGAAGCTGTCATTCATATTAAAAACTACAATCCATAAGGGAAGGAATTTTATATATGGTATCATAGATATAAAAATGTTTCTTCTCTTTGGATATCCAATGGATCTAGCACCAGTTACTGAAAAAGAGAAAAAGTCTTTCCTCACTGCATTGCAGGAATACCTTAGTCATAAAGCAAATAACTGTACGTGAGTGGTCTTTTCCTAGACTGTGTTTTGTGCCACTGGTCTACTTCCATATCCTTAACTAATATCATCTTCTGAATTTCTGTGACTGTATAATCTTTCTTTTAATATAATCTTTAAAAATTTTTTAAGTTTATTTATTTTTTTGAGAGACAGAAAGAGAGCGTGAGCAGGTGAGGGGCACAGAGAGAGGGAAATACAGAATCTGAGAGGCAGGTTCTAGTTTCCAAGCTGTCAGCACAGAGCCTGATGCAGGGCTTGAATCCATCAATTGTGAGATCATGACCTGAGCTGAAGTCAGATGCTTAACCAACTGAGCCACACAGGCATCACCTGTATAATAAATCTCGATTAAAATATTTGTTCTTCTACTTGAGGGTTGCTCTAAGACTCTTCAGGCCCTTTTAGTTTTCACATAGACTTTAGCAGTAGCTAATGAATGTTGCATATAGAAATTAATCTGGGGGAAAACACTATCTTTAGAGTATTGAGCCTTTCAGTTCATAATCATTGTGTATTCCTAAATTTACTGAGCTATTCTTTAATTTCTGATGACATTCAGCATATGTCTTAAATATTTTTGTTAGCACTGTTTCTAGATATTTGACTTTTTGATGTTATATAAATAGTGTGTTAAAATTTTTACTTACTATTTATTTGTTATAAAGAAATGGCAGTGCTTTTGTGCATTTTGTATATAGTAGCCTTGTTAAATAGACATTGTCTAAAAATTTATCTATGGATATCTTTATCTTCTATGTACAACAGTCACTGAGGATAATAATACAGTTTTATTCTTTTCTTTTCTCCATCCCAACACTTACGTGTTTTGTATACTTAACTCTCCTCACTATACTGGCTTTCAATTTATAGTTGAATAGAAGTGATAACAATGTGCATTTCCTGAATAATTCTTAGTCTCATGGATAAAAGTTTCAATGAATCACCAGTGACTGTAGTATTAGCTGTGGATTTAAAAAAATCATCTTTATCAAGTTAATAAGTAATTCCTATTCCCATTTTACTAAGATATTTTTTATTATGGAAGAATCTTGGATTTTATCAAATATATTCATGCATCTCTTAAAATGATCATGTTTTTTTTTTTATTCTGTTAAACTGATAAATTACATCACTTGATTTTTGATTGATAAACTGAACTTGTATTCCTGGAATTATACCCATATGATCATGATATATTACGGCTTTTATATACCACTCAAATAGATTTGCTAATGTTTCATTTGCATTATCACATTGCTGTTCACAAGGAATATCATTGATTATTAGTCTTTTCTACATTTATATTTAAAGTTATGCATTTATTTAAAGCAATAATTTATTATGGCTTCAAACGGTGTTGCCCCAAAATTATTACATTGAAGTCCTAACTCTCAGTACCTTAAAATGTGACCTTATTTAAAAATAGAGATATTGCATATGAAATTAGTTGAGATGAGGTCATACTGGAGTGGAGTGGACCCCTGATTCAGTATGACTAATGTTCTTATGAAAAGGGAGAATCTGGACACAGATACACATACAGGAAAAACGCCATGTGAAGATAAAGGCCGATATCAGGGTGATGTAGTCAAATCCAAGGAATGCCAAGATTGTCAGAAAACCACCAGAAGCATAGATAGAAACATGAAACATATTTCTCCCTCACAGTCCTCCAAGGAAAACAGCCTTGCCGACACCTTGATCTTGTTGTCTAATAGCCTCCAAAACAGTGAGACAATAAAAATCTATTGTTGAAGCCCCTTAGTTTGTGACCCCCTTTTTTTTTATTTGACAACAGCCCTAGGAAGCTAATACAGATCTCATTGGAAGATTTTTATATTTTGTTTTCAGTAGTTTTAAATATACCTAGGTGTTATTTTCTTTGTATTTACATTATTTTTTAGTTGGAAACGTTTTGAAATATTTCATGAGTTTTGGAGCTGATAGCTCCCATAGTTTGGAAACTATGTTGCAAATGCTCCTTTGATTTTCAGAGGTGTTCTGCTAGTGTGTTAGTGCATAGTTTTAGAATTTGGCAATACTTGTAAAGAAAAACTGGCAGGATTTTGAAGCATATCAATTATTCAGTTTTATCTCTCCAGCCTTAGAAGACCACCAGAAATTCTCCTCGTTTTACGTCCCCCACCAGTATGCCTCTACCAAGGCAAACCCCAGATTTTTTAGTGTCTTACTCTGCACTCACAGTTGACAAGTTACATGGAGAAATAGTATCTAGGAGGGATTTGCTGATCTCTTTGGTTGTCTTCCCTTGAAAACCTTTCTTATTTGGTCTTCAGTGTTTCAGCAGCACTATGCCTTTAGCAAAGTGAATGACTTAAGCTTGTTTTCCTCATTTTCTTGGAAGGAGTATTGGTCTGTCACCATTTTCTTTAATTGCTTCTCTGGTTATAAACATACATATTTTTCATTAAAAAATGAGAAAAAGAAATAAGCCCTCACATCGCTTTTCCTATCAACTTCAGGTAATCATCATTACTATTTCAATGTGTTCCCTTCCAGATCTACTTTTTGGAGGTGACTTACCAAGTAAGCGCGCACGGGCACACGCGCATGCGCACACACACACACACACACACACACACAGAGTACATATTTTGGCTAACCACTGATATCACTGTGGCCTATGAACTTCAAAACCTAAAAATAAGTACACACTAATGGATAAGGGGAGAGAATATACTTACCAAAAGATCCTCATTCAATCAAGTAACTTTATTCTTTTGAGTGAATAAACTCATCTAAAGAAAGAATGGGTAAATTTGGGAGGCTTGTCAGCAGTGGAAGCAGAGAAAAGTGAGCATCGTAGAAAGCAACCCTAATCTATCTAATTTCCTTTGCTCTGATCTTTTGCTCAATATGCAAACTTAAAAAACCCCACAAAATTGCTTTCCTGTGTGGAATTGACTATAGGGAGAGATTATGCTGCTAAATTAGTTCTTTTTGGAAATCAATATCTGGCATTCTGTTTTTGTGAATCTAGTTGTTAAAATTTAGTTTATATGAATGTCATTAGAGAGTGATCTACTTTCCTGCATAGATATAACTTGCACCTGTCTCAGAAGTACTGAGGTAATAAAATGGTGGGGATCTGTCACCAGTAACTATTCACTATTCTCAGGCAACACCCAATTTCTCCACAGATGTCTTTCTAATCAAATAGCAGTATTCACTTAATAATAAGTAGCTTATTTATTTTGCATAATTGTGAGTATTTTGTATATAGAATTTTGTAATCTATTTTCAGTTATTCTTAGAATGTGAAGGTTTTTCCAACCCATTAAATCTCTCTAGAATGAAAATGTCATGAGGGATTTTTCTGTCTTGTTCACTGCTGTATCTTATTGCTAACATAGAAGCTGATACATGTGGTAGATACTCAGTAAATATTTGGAGAATCAATCAATAAACTATTATTTTCTAGCCAATTAGTAGTATTAGTACCATATTGCCAGTAGGAGTTTTTAGTTAAAAGAGAATATAATTTATTGTTGCATTTTGTTTGTAATACATATGCCTAGAAGACTGTTAGGAGAAAATAGAGAATTTTGATAATGTTGAATTTAGGGGAGCCAAAGAAATCACAAGGATTTGTTGGCTAATCTTTTTCCCTTTCAGAAAGTTGCTATTAGTCATTAGAAATAGAAGCTGTTTCAGATTGGAAGTGGTGCCATCCCACTAAAGTTTGGCTCTGTAAGAGCCTATTGCATTCTCCTGCCCCCTGCCAGTTCTGCTTGAGAAATAATTGTAGGTCTCAAAGTACAACACAGTGGTTTGATTTACATATTTGGTGACACGATTACCACAATAGAGGTTCAATTAACAGCCATCTTCTCATATAGAGAAAGTAAAAAGAAAGGAGAAGAGAAGAAAGAAAAAAATTTCTCCTTGTGATCAGAACTCTTAGGGATATTTTCCCAGCGACTTTCCTGTTTCATATAGCGGTGTTAACTATAGTCATCATGTTGTACATTACTTCCTATCTTACTTTTACCAATGATGTACTGATGAGTGAATATGTAGATAAATGGTTGGGCACATTTTATTATTTATTTAGCTTAAGTTACTAAATTAGTAGTTGTGCATACGTGTTGGATTTGTGGAATTGCTGGATTGTTAAAGCAACCTTTAAAATGTTTATTAATACACCAAAATGCTGATAAGGCAGTTGACTTAAATAGCAAATTGAAATGGAAATTTTCTTTAAACAAGAGGTACTCTAAGGAGAATAAGAAAGTAATATTCTGGTACATTCAGGTCCCTTTACTGAAATTGGACCAGATAAAATACTAGGCAGCCTAACTTGAGGTCTGGTTAAGGGTCTGGGCTCTAGACTACCCTTTCATGGACACTGCCTTGTCATATGATGTTAACTACCAATCATAGATGACACTGATGGAATGGCTTAAGAAGTTGAATATGACAGCTTTGTCAGGTAGAGGACCCAGTGACAAATAGAGAGCTAGACATAACCACAGCTCTAAGGAACTTTCAGTTTGATGCCTCACTGATATAATATTTTATCAAGACAGCTTTCCAACCAGGCTGATCTTCTTGACCTGAATTTCCTTGTCTTTGTCTATCAGCATATTCATTTGACAGTGTGCTAATGCGGTGTTAGAAAGTAAAGACAGATTTTCCACTCTGTATCTACCTTGAAAATCTTTGCCTTTTGGTAGTGCTTTTCTTGGTGTGATTTGTTAGTTTTCTTCAGGAAAATTGTCTTCTGATAAGGATGGTACTGACTTAGGGAAGCCTGTCCCAACTTTGGCTGATTTCCTCTGAAAGTATTATCAGGACAGGCACTAGCATGTTTTGCTTTTAATTTTCTGCCTCAGAGTCCTTGGAAAACACTTGGAGCTAGTGAATTGAAAGCATGGACTTTTATAGTACTTTGACAATATATAATATACACTAGTTTCATGGTACATATAAGTTTAGCTCTCAGGTCTTTCCAAATGCTATGGTAAATCATTTTATCACAGTTATGTCTCTTGTTCAAAATGTAAAGTTCCTCTTCATTTATATTCTATATGGAATGATTTCTCTTGTTACATAAAGATGTTTTTGAATATGAGACCTGTATATCCTCTGACATGCTGTGTGGTACACCTGAATAAATATGAACTTAAAGGTCATACCATACGTCAGCAGGGCTGGACTCCTAGGTATCATTTACATATATGCCATTCTTCCAGGTGCAACCACCTACCCATTAATGGCATTTTCAGAAGACTGGCAGCACAAATCTAGATCCCAGACTAAATCTGGCCCCATGATGGCTTATCAAGCCTTGCAGTTTTTCCCCTTGTTCTCCGCCCAGATTTTCTCCTCTTCAGCCTCCATCAACATAGTCCCAAGTTGCTGACTCAGGCATTGAGCAGTGAAATATTTCTGTCCTGTAGCAATAACATTACAAGTCAGTATTTCTTGTGTAGCTTTTGTCCATTTTCAGTCATTTGATATTTATCGAGCATCAACAATTTACCAGGTACTCTACGCTGCTGATAAAAGACTGAAGAGGCGATTTTCTCCTCTATGGCTCTTTTAATGTGGAATAAAAATAACTATATTAAAAAGTAACTATTATCATAAGTTCAGTGTGTGGGAAAGTTCAAGTAATGGAATGAAAAATTAGGCAGAATATGGCTTCTTTATACAAGATAGTCAGGAAGTTTCTCTAAGAAGAGGTGACATTTGAGCAAAGACCTGGATGATGAAAAGATAGTCATGTGAATCCCTGGAGAATGAGTATGTCAGAGGCAAAGGCTTTCGGATGAGAACTGTCAGGCTGGCCTGTGGCAGGGGCAGAAGGAAGGCCAGTGTGATGGAGAACACAGAGGCCAGAGGAGCTACAGGGACCTCAAATGGGAGGGGGGGGGTACTGGAGGGCAGATGAGATACAGTCGTCTATAGTAGGGAAGAAATGGTGGAGTCAGAGAAGGGTGTTTAAAGGTAGACCTAACGGTAAATACTAATGAATTGGAGATGGAGAAGAGGAGGGGCAATGAGGTCTTGGGAATAAAACCCATGTGTTTGAACTTAGCAAGAGGGAGGGTTTTGCCATTTAACTGAAATAAGAATGGCCTGGAATGAGATCAAGGGAAAGGACAGGACTAAATGGGCAAAAATAACATGTTTGGGACATATAAAGTTTAAGATATCTAATAAACCTCTAACTATGATATATATAGTAGCATTTGTGTGTGTATGTATTTGTGTGTGAGAAGTAGCAAAGTATCCTTACAGATGACTTAAAAATTTTTTAATGTTTTATTTATTTCAGAGAGAGAGAGAGAGAGAGAGAGCACGAGCGCGAGCGAGCAGGGGAGGGTCAGAGAGAGAGGGAGACACAGAATCTGAAGCAGGTTCCAAGCTTGCTGTCAGCACAAAGCCTGACACGGGGCTCAAACCCAGAAACCGTGAGATCACGACCTGAGCTGAAGTCGGATGCTTGACTGAGCCCCCCAGATTTCCCCTTACAGATGATTTTTTAAAAAGTACTTCAAAAATGATTTGACTAAAATAATATTTGTAATATTTGGGGAATGAATGTTTAGCATTCTAATGCAAATATTTAGGGGGATAGATTTTTATTGATACAATATCAAACAAAAGAAAATTTGCAAGAGAAGTACAAAGGGTATCCATATGTATTTTTTACTAGAATCATAGATTGTTAGCATTTTGCTGCATTTACTTTATCATGCAATGCCTATTATCTGTCCATACATCTATTCACACAGACACATAAACATATATATGATGTACGTATGTCATACACACACATACATTTTAACCAAACCATTTGAAAGTAAATTGCAGACAGGATGCCCCTTTATCCCTAAATATTAGAGTGTATTTCCCCAGAACCAAGGACATTGTCTTGTATAAACACAGAACAATTATCAAAATGAGGATATTAAAATTGATACAGTACTAACCCATAATTCCCAGTCCATAATCAAATGTTTCCAATTTTTTTGAAAGTTCTTTTGTAGCTACTTTTTTCACTAGCTCTAGGATGTAGTCCAGAATTACACATTGCATTTGACTGTCATGTCTCTCTTAGTCTGGAACTGTTCGTCAACCTTTCTTTATGTTTTGTTTTTTTTAATCTTGACATTTTTACAGATGACAGAAAACTACATTGTAGAACAAAAAGTGATATGAGTTAAATTTTTCTTCATAATTAGATTCAGGTTATCCATCTGCAGCAACAAAAGCACAGAAAGGATATGTCCTTCTCAGTGTATCATATCAAGGATATTAGTCCATTTGATTATTGGTGATTTTAATTTTCATCTCTTGGTTAAGGTGGTATCTAATAGATTTTTCCACCATAGGCTTACTCTATATTCTATCAGTAATTTATAAGAAACTATTTTGATACTACCTTAATATCTTGTTTCCGATTAAACCTTTACCTACTAGTTTCAGTATTCATTGATATTTTTTGTTTGATATTTGCACAGCAATCATAGTTGCAAAATGTTCTATCTCTATTGTTTCTACTGCATTTAGGAGTCAGCTTTCTTCCAAAAGAGCTTTCCCTTTCTCCTTCTTTACTTATTTATACAATTATTTAGTTGCTCATTTACTTATTTATAACCCTATCATTTTATTGATCCTTGTTTTTCTCAATGAGTTTTAATCTTTTATTCTCATTTACTTGGTCTTGTATAATGCCTAAGGGATCCCTTCAGTCAGGTTCCTGTGTCATTTTGAAATGTCTCAGTCTTTTTTTAAAAGTGATTCCAGACCTTTTAGGACAAGATATGTTTTACCTTCTTTCCCGCCCAGTTCTGAAGTTAGCCATTTCTTCAAGGAGCCTTGGTTCCCTTTAGTGGGGAATGGTATTTAGAAACCATTAAGAAACCAAGTCTGTTGTTGTCTCACCAAGGCAAATACCTTGAAGAATATTTGGAAGTCTTATTTCACAGCTGCTTATTTGTAATGTCAATGGCCAGTAAGGCATGAACTGGTAATATTTTTAATTCACTAGCATAAGGGGAAAGGCAGGACTTATTCCTAAGATTAAAAAAAAACAAACCCTTTGATTTTGTATTTTTAATATCAAACTCAGTGCTATGTGTCTTTGAAGATTTGTGCATCTTTTGACATTAAGAGAAATCAACCTGCTAATGGATCAGAGAATAAAAGCTTTAGTGCAAATAAGAGTTGGACCTTTCAGTCTAAAGGGAGTTCTACTTTGCCTAGCATCAGGAGACAAGGAATGCTACTGATAGAGTTGAGAATAACAGCAAGTTGGAGTTTCCAAGGCAATAGCATAAAATGTGATTCTTAATATCTATATTTGCTGCAGGGACGTATGTAAACAAAATAATAAGGCTGAAAAAGAAATGTGGTTAGGTCAATTTCTACATATGCCATCAAATGGTCTTGTGTCCTCAAAGATGCCTGATAATCATCCCAAAGGATTAATTCCTATTAACCTCAAAGAGAGGTTCATTTTGATTTGATATAATACACAATGCTGGAAGTAAAGGGAAAAAATAATTCAGTATAACATACCTACAATATTTCATATTAGGTGAAATTTATATAAGGCACTTTAGCAAATATTCGGAGTGTTTCACATACAAGACTTCTAACCAAGCTAGCACAGCAAGTACGTACTTGAAGCCCCAGAGCATTTCATCCCTTCTAACTGTTCCAAACACATAGGGGGCATATAAAAATGGTTTTAAAAGTAAAAATCCATGGTCATACAAAAAATTGGGAAAACACATCCTTATATAAAGAACATAAAAGAAATGGAGAGTAGTAAGTCGGGCTCAGCATGGTGGCCCAAAGCTGGTAGAGACTTCTTTGGATTCCATTGCTATGGGGTATCAGGCAATAAAAGCACCCCAACAGAAGATGGGGAGCTATAGACAGGCTTACTACTATAATTTCAGTCTGCTCCCTTCTCTCTTGAAAGGGGCCAACAATAGTTGCTATTAATCCTGCCTGAGCCTACAGCTTTTATCAGGCTGCATTCCCAGGAAATTAGGAGGACACAGTTAAAACCTCTAAACTAGGAACAGACCTAAGACTCTGTTGGCTCAATGATTTACAATATCTTCCTATCACTAGAGAAGGAAAGCTTCACAAAGGCAACATGTGACCTTATTTTGTATTAGAGGGCCAGAACACAGGGACAACCTGAAGAAAATGGTTGTAAAGCTAAGACACAGGAAAGATTTAGCAAAGAAAGAAGGAAGACGAGTGAGGGGTGAAGAAGAGATAAATTAAAACAACAATTTAAAATTAGCGTATAGCCAGCCAAAATTCCTACAAATGAATACTACCAAGACAACTAGGTAAAGAAAATCAATAGTTGAAAGATGAATTAAGATGAAACCTAAATAACAAAAACATTAAAAACAATTATAATAAACATACATAGAATTTTTAAGATATAACTGATGGGAGAACTTTATTTATAAGAAGTTATGATAAACAATGGGAGGAAAACACAATTCCCATCTTCAAGGAGTTTATGATAAAGATTCTGTCTCTGGATAGATGACAGATAAGGATATACTACCTTTATCATCATAAGCTGTGTGTGTGTGTGTGTGTGTGTGTGTGTGTGTGTACTGACTGCTTTGCCACCACGTCTATGTATTTTGATTGTATGTATGTGTGTGTATATATACATGCATACAAGCATATACATATATATACACACGTATATATACACACGTGTGTATATATATGTATATGTTTGTCCTTTGCAAATATGTGCAAAATACATAAAAATTTTAGAATGCATTATAATATTATTATCTAACTGTGGCATTTGTAGTTTTTTCCTTCTTAAGCAAAATGGTAATCGTGCTGATTGATTTTTCAGTGTTGAAATGGCATTCCTGAAATAAAACATACTGGCTCATCATATATTATCTTTTTTATATATTGATTTGCCAAACTTGATTTGCTAACATTTTGTTAAAAATTTTATGTCTATGTTCATGAAAAACATTTATCCACTGATTTTTGTTCTTGTAACACATTTTCTGCTTTTAGTATCACAGCAGTGCTGCCTCCTAATATGAATTAGAAAGTGTTAACTTCATGAAGAGTTATTGTAGAATAGATATGATTTCTTCCTTAAAGTTTCAGGAGAAATAATGAATCTAGTGGGCTCAGTATTTTCTTTCATTTAAGAGTTTTAACTATGAATTCAATTCCTTTGTATATATGAGAGTAGTAATGTTAAATTGGTTTCTTCTTGAATGAACTTTGATAGTTTTGCCTTCCAAGGAATTTGCCCATTGCATCTAAGCTACTGAATTTATGGAAATTAAATAGTTTGTAATATTATCATTACAGTGTCTACAGGATCTATAATAATGTTTCCTTTTTAATTTGATATTGGTAATCTGTAGTTCCATTTCTGTGTTCTTTTGCATGGTAAGTCTGGCTAGAGGTTTATAATTTTTATTGATCTTTGCAAGGAACAAGCATTTGATTTCCCTTTGCTCTATTGGTTTTTCCACTTTCAATTTCATTGATTATTGCACCCATATTTATTTATACTTTCTTCTACTTAGAGTTTAATTTGGTGTTCTTTTCCCAGTTTCTTAAAGTACAAGCTTAGATCACCAGTTTGGGGCCTTTTTCCCCCTGAGGTAAACAGTTACCTTCAAACATTGTTTTAAATGCATTTTATAAATTAAAAATTTTTTGTTTCTTTCAATTTAAAATATTTTCTCATGACTTCCTCTTTGACTCACGGGTCAAAGTTCCAAGTATTTGGGGATTTTTCAGATACCTTTCTGTTAATGTTTTCTAACTTAAGTTTTTTAATAGTCTTAGAATAGACTTGTGATTTTTATTAAATGTATTTATTATGGTTTGATTTATGGCTCAGAATATTGTGTCTTGGTGACTCTTCCATGCATACATGAAGATATATTCTGCTGTTTAGTTGGAATGTTCTATAATGTTAATTACATAAAGTTAGTTGATAGTGTTGTTTCAGGTTTTAATATCCTTATTGATGTTCTGTCTACTTGTTATATTAATTGCTGTGAGAGAATTGTTGAAGTATCCAAGTATTATGGATACTTGAAATCCAAAGTATGGATTTGTCTATCTGTTTTCACTTTATTTGCTTCATGTATTCATAAGCACAACTTTTAGGCCCATGCACATTTTGGATTGTTTTTTATTCTTAGTGAATTGATTAGCACTCCCTCCTCCCCACTCATCATTTCATAATGTCCTTTTTTTTTTTTTTTGCTCTGGTAATGTTTTTTGTTCTGAAGTCTAGTTACTGCTTAAGGTGTTTGTTTTATAAATTTGCCTTTATTTCTTGCCTTATGGTATTAAAACTGAGTCTTGGTTGTTATAAAATGAAACAGTGAAAGAACTAAACAGGTTGACTAAGGCTCAGGGGGTTCAGACAAGGTAATAGGGGCTCAAATGAGAGGATGAGATGAGGAGATTCAAGTGCTGAGAGGCCGACGGCTGTGTTACACCCAGCTATTTCATTGCAGAGCCAGGGCTAAGATCCTTAAACTGGGTGATCTATGGTTTCACCCAAACTAAACCATGTTTGCCAATGAATTTGCTCTTAGGGAACACCTTATTATCCAATAGTTCTAAAGATAAACAACAGAGATTTAACATCAAGTATCTTCTACCTGGGGTTCTCAGAATGGGGACTCTACTCTGGGAATAAACTGAAACAGCTCATTGTGCTACAGGGAAGTACACCAAAAGAAACTGTAAAGTCATTTCTACTTTGCATATTCTGATCTCATGACATCAGTGATACAATCTGTGTGTGATAGCAAGGTGACCCTCAAATAAAATCAGCTCCAGTTTTTGGTGCAGAGGCTATATGAATTAGCTACTAGCTTCTTTGTAAAGCACATGGAAGACCAAAGTGTCTGTTAAGCACCTTATACATGGGAAAAGAATATATGCATGCATATGCAGTGTTTTCTGTTGTATTTGGAACTGTCCTTTAGCACTTTTGCAGGAGAAATTTATAATTGACAAGTGCAGTTGGTCTAAAATCATTAGTAGACTGCTTTCTTATTTTTTTGTCCAATGGTGTCTTCCTCCTAAACTGATTAAATAGAAAATAAAATCAGGGGCACCTGGGTGGCTCAGTCGCTTGAGTGTCTGACTTTGACTCAGGTCGTGAGCTCATGGTTTGTGGGTTGGCATTGGGCTCTGTCCTGACAGCTAGCTCAGAGCCTGGAGCCTGCTTCAGATTCTGTGTCTCCCTCTTTCTCTGACCCTCCCCTGCTCAAACTCTCTCTCTCTCTCTCTCAGAAATAAATAAAACATTAAAAAAATTTAAAAAAAAAGAAAAAAATCACCAGGTTTATATTGGGAAAATTTTTTGTTGAAATCTTTTTATTTCCTGCCCTGTCTTCCATGTGCTCTTGTTCAAATTGCTACAGTAATCTTGGAATTTTTATAGCTGTCCCTTTTAAGATACATTTTCAGAATCTGCTCAGAGAAGACATGATGGAATCTATTTTCAGTCTCAGTAGGAGAATCCTAATTTGCATCTCCTCATGGGTCGCTGTGGCCTAAATTGATCTATGCTGACCTGGTTCATTTTAAATCAATTCAAAGTTATGTGTGTGTGTGCGCGTGCACACAGAACCAACTACTACCTGTACTTAGAGGCTGCAAAAATCAATCCCAAGGAAATTTAAGCGGTCTGGATGGGTCCTTCAAATAAAAATGTACTGTGTTACACTGTTAAGAATTGAGAAGGGCACTGAGGTGAAACTAAGATTCTAGGAGTTTAATCAACCAACTAGTCAAAATTTTATCAGTTGTCTGATAAAAAATATATTTTGTTCCTCCTAGTGTCTAATTATTTATCATCTGACATGATTGCTATAAAATCAATTCACATACCATGTAATTATATTTAAGTATACTTAATATTTTTGTGGCAAGAGGGACAACTATTATTCTCCCTGAGTTGTAAAGATTGTACTAGGTTATTTCCTTAAGCCAAGATTCTATAGCTACTTTAGAAGTGAGAGGTTAAAAAAAATCTAAACAGAACAAAGGATCTTTGGTAGTTTACTTTGTTAGAATATGCTGTGCTATTGAGCCAGAGTAAACAAAAAATAATCGTTGGAACGTCTTTCAGTATTTTAGCACCTGCTTGTAACAAATTTTCTCTTAAGTAAGCTTCTGAACTTTAAGGAGATAACAATTTTAATTCTTGTTTTTAGAAAAGGATCTCATACTGGAAATATATCACACTATTGAGCTTTAAAAATACCAAGTGTGCAATAAATGCTATTTTAAATGCACATAATATTAAGTATGAATAATAAGTGCTATAAGGAAGGTAGGGCTATAGAAATTCCTGGAAGGAAATAGGAAATGTTTAATTGATAAGTTACTGCCACAATTTACTTGCACTTTTGCTAAACCTGGAAGAGTGAGGGTGAATCCAAGAGTTATGTACTTTAGCAATATTGAATGGGCAATAGATAAGATGAATCAAAAGTACAGAGATTTGGAGGTAATAAGATAATTTACAAGGCTATTTCAAAAATACAGGTGAGGCTTGTGAAATATGAATAGAGAGTAGCCAGTAGTGATGAAGACCATGTAGAAAAATGAGCACATAACTTAGGCCACTATTTGGATTTGAAAAACAGGAGAGGGAGAAGAGTAAACTGACCAACTGACTGACTAGCTTAATTAACTACTAACTTACTAAAGCAAGCCAGAGATGTTGAGCCTGGATAGTTCAGAGGTTGATAGTCCTTTTTTACCAAAATCGAGAAGAAGAAAGAGGGCCAGATTTTAGAAGGCTGTATTAAATTCTTAGCCTTTTGAAGTCAAGAATTTACTTTGTAGTCCCCAAATTTGATGCCCCAATAGTTGTTCTATAGTCATTTAATTAATGAGGAATGACACTAAATGACTTCAGTTTTAGATACACTGTACTGAGTGAGTTTTTGATGTCACTAAGATGTTCAAGTAGAAGTGCCCACCAAGTAGTTGCAAAGGCAGAGGCAGGGTAAGGAGGTAATAAAAACTTCCTGGGGAGAGACAGTAGTTATATCCACATGATTATAAGGAAAGATGTGACAGCAAGGAGAGAAATCTTTGGAATAATCCCTATAGTTAGAGGGAAGAAAATCCAGAGAAGACACAACCACAAGTGGAAAAGGAAAACTAGAAAAAATATCTTATAAAATTGCTTCTCTGTTTTTTAAGGGGATAGTTAGGTATATTCAGTAATATGGATATAATATGTTGAGAATGAAGATGAAAGGTTAAAATTGATTACATGTATTTTATTTTGTCGAAGGTTTTCTGTCTTTGATTCACTTTTTTTCCTTTCTAAATGTTTATGGGCATGAATATATAACACTATGTATCATGAAAGAGCAAATTAAGATCATACCTCCTTGAGATAATTGCTGTTTAATTTGGCATATCTCCTTTCAGTAATTTTCAGTGTATATGCATGGTCAATGGATAATGCATTAGTTGTCAAATGTGCCATTGTCAGTTTAACATTATGGTCTTTGAACTGTTTAATGATTTCTGCCTAAAATTCAATTTTGTCTGGAAATAGTGTTACAATGCTTGATATTTTAATGTTTGATTTTTTAAAAAATTTTTATAATTAAAAAAATTATTTCTGAGACAGAGTGACACAGTGTGAGCATGGGAGACTCAGAGAGAGAGGGAGATACAGAATCTGAAGCAGGCTCCAGGCTCTGAGCTAGCTGTCAGCACAGAGCCCAATGTGGGGCTCGAACCCACGAACTGTGAGATCATGACCTGAGCTGAAGTTGGGCACTCGACTGACTGAGCCACCCAGGCGCCGCTGTTTGATTTTTTTTTTAAACAAGTCATTTTAATTCCTTTTCTTTTTTAAATTTAATCTAATTTTAACAGTTTCTTCTAAGTTACACTTTAATTTTTCCTTTGGCTACTATGGAATTAATAGCATTTACTTTTATTGTTATAATTTATATGGCTTGCCCTCTTTTTGCTTTATCTGCTATGTTTTGTAGGATTTCTTGTTTTTAATGTGTATTTTCTCCTTAGAATTTGTTATTCCTATTTTGATTTACCCCCATGATTAGGCAGGCATGTGTTCATTCTATTTTTCTTTTCATGATTACATTTACATTTCTCAAAGAATTCTATGTATCAAAAATTATTAGGGTAAAAAAAATTTACATCCTATTCTCCTTTCGATTCTTTCCCCACTCTGTTTAAGAGACATATCTGCAATATAACACATTTTTACTTCTCCATTTTCTTAGATGTTAAAACCATATTATCTATTTTAGGAGTCACATCAGTATTATTTAAACTTATTAAATTATACTTTATGCAACACTATTTTTATTCAATTTTGCAACAAATTTAAAACAATTAGACTGAAATATATGTTTCATTTGATTCAGTGTTCACTGCTAGTGTTTGCAGAACTATTTGTTGGATGATAGTTTCTGGAACTACATAACAGAACATTGAACATAGAGTCTAATGGCTTTCTCTCAATGTAACTATTCCTTCTTGTTCTCTATTTTGGTTGAAAGCACTCTGGAGCTTAATTCCTAATCTCTTAATTTAAGTGCTTTATAGAAAGTATAGAAGTTTTCCAGGGAAAATGATGGAGTAGAAGGACCCTAGCCTTACCTCATCCCAAGGAAACAACTATATAACAGACACATCAGTTTAAATAACTCAGCAAATGGCCCCAAAACTGGTAGAACAGATGCTTCACAGCTAAATGTAGATAAGAGTCCACATCAAATAGGGTAGGAAGGACGGAGACCAGGTCCGGAGCTAAGCACACCTGAGGGACTGTTCTTAAGAACACCAATTACCAGCAATGGACTTCAATCAGTAACCAAAAACCTCCCACCAAACCAAAGTCCGGCACCAGACAGCTTCAGAGGTAAAGTCTAGCAAACATTTATAGAAGAATTAATATCTATTCTTCTCAAACTATTCCAAAAATTAGAAGATAAAGGAAAGCTTCTAAATTCATTCTATGATGCCAGCATTATTCTCAGACCAAAACCAGATAAAGACACTACCAAAAAAAGAGAGTATCAGAGGGCAATATACCTGATGACTTTAGGTGCAAAAACCTTAATAAAATATTACCAACCTGAATTCATAATATAGCAAAAGAAATCATTCACCATGATCAAATGGGATTTATTTCTGGAACACAAAGGTGTTTCAATATTTACAAATCAATAATGTGACACATCATATCAACAAGTAAAGGATAAAAACCATATGATCATTTCAAAAGCTGGAGAAAAAGCATTTGACAAAGTATCACATCCATTCATGAAAAAACTTTCAACACGGTAGGCAAAGGGAACATGTCCCAACATAATAAAGGCCATAGATGAAAAACCCACAGACAATTCAATGCTGGAAAACTCAATGGAATACACTGCATTTCAATACATTAATAATGAAGTAACAGAAAGAGAAATTAAGAAAATGATCACCTTTACAATTGCACCAAAATAACAAAAATACTTAGGACTAAACTTCACCAAGAAGGTAAAAGAAAAGTGTACTCTAAAAACTACAAAATAGTAGTGCACTTGTCACGAGCACCAGGTATCGAAGTGTTGAACCACCATATTGTATACCTGAGGGTAACATTATACTGTATGTTAACTAATTGGAATTTAAATAAAAACTTCATGTTTTTAACATTTAAAGAAATAAGTTAAAAATACAAAACTACAAAAAATAAAGTACTATTATGAAAAAAAAGATGAAAGAAATTGAAGATGACACAAAGAAATGTAAAGACCTGAAAAAGCACATATTCTTAAAATGTTCATACTACCAAAAGCAATCTAAAGATTTGATGCAACCTCTATAAAAATACCAGAAACATTTTTCACAGAACTGGTACTAAATCCTGAAGTTTGTATCAAATCTCAAAGGACCCTGAATGGTCAAAGCAAACTTGAAAAGAACAAAATCCTAAAATTTGTATGACACCACAAAAGATTCTGAATAGCTAAAGCAAACCTGAAAAGGAAGAACAAACGTGGAGGTGTCAAAATCCCAGATTCAAGATATACTATGAAGCTGCAGTAATCAAAACATTATAGTATTGACACAAACATAGACACAGAGATCAATGGAACAGAATAGAGAACACCCCTCCTCAAAATAATAGAAAGCCCAGAAATAAAGCCACTATTATGTGGTCAATCTCTCAAAAAAGAGGCAAGAATATGCAATGAGAAAAAGACAGTCTCTTCAACAAATAGTGTTGGTGACACTGGACCACTTTCTTTCATATAAAAAATAAACTTAAAGTAAACTAAAGACTTAAATATGAGATGTGAAACCTTGAAAATCCTGGAAGAGAGCACAGGCAGTAATTTCTCTGACAAAAGCCATAGCAACATTTTAATAGATCTATCTCCTGAGGTAAGGGAAATAAAAACAAAAATAAACTTTTGGGACTACATCAAAATAAAAGGCTTCTGTATAGAAAGGGAACAATCAAAACTAAAAGGCAACCTTCTGAATGGGAGAAGATATTGGCAAATGACATCCAACTGAGGGTTAGTATCCAAAATGTATGAAGAACTTCTACAACTCAACATCAAGAAAACAATCCAATTAAAATTGTTCAGAAGACATGAACAGACATTCCTCCAAAGAAGACATACATACGATAAATACACATGAAAAGACCCTAAATATCACTCATTATCAGGGAAATGCAGAACAAAACCACAATGAGATATCACCTCACACTTGTTAGAATCAAAAACACAAGAAACAACAAGTGTCAGTGAGCATGTGAAGAAAAAACAACCCTTGTGCATGGTTGATGGGAATGCAAACTGGTGCAGCCACTATGGAAGATACTATGGAGGTTCCTCAAAAAATGAAAAATACAACTACAGTATATTCCAGTATTCCACTCCTGGGTATTTGCCCAAAGAATATGAAAACACTAATTTGAAAAGATACACACACCTCTATGTTTATAGCAGCATTACTTAAAATAACCAAGTTATGGAAGCATCCCAAATGTCCATCAGTAGGTAAATAAGGAATAGTAAGAGTATGTATGAATATTACTCAGCCATAAAAAAGAATGAAATCTCGCTATTTCCAATGACAAAGATGGGTCTAAATGATATAATGGTGGGTGAAAGAAGTCTGAGAAAGACAAATACCATATGATTTCAGAATTTAAGAAACACAGCCAACAACGAAAAGAAAGACAAACCAAAAAACACTCAACTATAGGGAACTAACTGACGGTTACCAGAGGGGCAGTTGGTGGGGGAATGGGTGAAATAGGTCAAGGAAATTAAGGGTAGACTTATCAGAATGAGCACTGAATAATGTATATAATTGTTGAATCACTGTATTGTACACCTGAAACTAATATAACACTATGTTACGTATGCTGGAATTAACATAAAAATGCAATTGGACAACATTTTAGAATAAATTAAAAATACAATATATATAACAGGGAAAAAAGCATATATGAAAAACTTATTCTAAGTACTCGAAAATCTAAAAATTCTAAAAAAGGAAAAAAAGTGGTTCTTTTGTCATTGGATATGGCAGCAGTGGAATCTAAGGCTGATTTTACTTAAGTTTATTCCTCTCAATTTTGCTTTTATCCACATAGTTTCTTTTTTTGTGGGTCACTGTTTTATGACCTGTTATAGAAAGTCATTTAAATAAACATACTTAGGTCTGTTTCAGCTCTGTAAGTTTTCTGTGGTCATAAAAAATGATAATTCTTGGGTTATAGAACATTTTATTTGTTCCATTTTAGTTATTCTCCCTTTATTTGAACTTTATTTTCCTCTTATCCCTGGAAATCTTCGTGAATTGGTAATCCTTAATACTGGTTTGTTTTTCATAACATCTGCTCTGTTTTCTTAAAACTCTTTCCTATGTCTTGGTCTTGTACTTTATCTTTTGGCACTTTTGGCACCATCTACTTGGCACTTTATCTTTTCATACCATCCTTTATCATCTCACATTTTTTCCATCTTTTCTATTCTTAGTACTATCACTTCCTGTTTTACAGATATTATATCTTTTTCCCTTACTGAGTGGTTCAGTAGTTTTCTGTAACTTCTTCCAGATTCCTTCTGTAAATAATTGTTGAAAAGTTTATTTTCTTCTGGATATGTAGGATGATGCACATTCTATTTGACTTTGAGTTAGAGATTATATTGGAAGTTATCTTCTACTTGCCATTTAGTGAAGAGAGGTCTAGATAGGACTGGTGTTTGCCAGCAGAAAGGATTTACAAATTGCCTTTTGTCCCTTGCTACACATTTGCATGCTAGTGGATGCCCAAGTTAGATCTGTGGCTGGATAATCTGGTTCCCAGTCTTTCTGGTAGGTTTTTGTCTAATATGACTATGCTGGAATGTGAGGAGATTTTTTTCCCTATCCATTCCACCCGGATCTCAGATTGCTGAACAGTGCTATTATCCTCAGTCTGTTTGGAAAACAGGGCCCTTCCTATCTCTCCACGTTTCTGCTTGCCCCCAGGAGAAATTCATTTGTGGTAAGTAATATTTCTAGGATATAATTAATCTCTGCCCATCAATTTTCATCTATTTGATTTTTAAAATTAATTTTATGGCCTGGAGAAGGTAACTATATATATAGGGGAGCAGATATGGGGAGGGGAAAAGTAAGCATTTAGGTGCTGCATTATTGGTTAGTTAAGAACTTGTAAGCAAACGGTTACAGAGCAAGGACTCCCTGCTTTCATGTGAGCATTTTTCCCCCTCTTTCAACAGTGCTGGTAGGTCCTCATTTCCATTTTGAAATCCAATTCCTCTATTACTAAAGATTGCACATAGTAAATATAGATTCTGGAGTATATTTTTTGTGAGCATGTTCCATTGATCAATTCCCTATCAAGAACATATTATAATGGAATAGCAGTGTTACTATAAGGATACTGCAAACATAGTATAGTATATTTTTAAAGTGTGAATAATTTCAAGAATTTTTTCCTTAGCTATTATTAATAATAAATTATTTGTAATATATCTCACAATTATGGAAACAAGCCAGCAGGTCAACAAATCATAACTGAGAACTTATAGAATAAAACTCTGGTGGAATATTAATATTAGGCATTCTTAGTTGTTTAGCTTCAAGCCTAAAATCTTACACTATTATGTTTCCAAGCCAGCAATAGTTGAGTCCTTCAGAGGCAGGAAAGAGAGGAAAAAACATGATCTCTTATATTTCCCCCTTAGCCCACCCCAAATCTGTTGTTGCTATGGCAATTAATTGCTCCTCTGGTAAGACACTCTCCCAATCTTTCATACTCTGCCACCATTCTGTTTCAATAACCCCTGAAGTGGTCCCACATCTTTAAGTATTTCTCGTTCAATCTGCACGACTGTCAGAGTAAGCATTTTGAAACACAATTCTGATCATACTATTTTACTGCTTAAAAGCCTTCTAAGATTACAAGGGTGTTGTTCTGAATGAAGGCAAAATCTTCATACAGAACAGATTCAGAGCCCATAGTTTCCATCTCTATCATTTCTACTTTCCCCCCTTCCCTCCTCTTCTTGGGGACTAGAATGATATACCCCATATTAGACTGTTTGATGCCTCTGTCTGGCATATAGAAAAAGCCTATAAATCCTGATATTTCTGGGTTCTTCGAGAAAAGGCCTCACTCCTGTGCTACGCAGCCCCTAAAATGGCCTCCATTCATTTCTGCTTCTTGATACTCATGCCCTGATGTAAGCCCTTCTCTTCTAGTATGGGCTGGATTTAGTGATTTACGTCTAATGACAGGAATGTGGCAAAAGGGAGAAGATGTCACTTCTAAGGGTAGGATACAAAAAAGAAACAAAAAATCAAACACCCGCAAAAGCTTCTGTCCTGGGAACTCTCACTCAGTCACTCACTGACTCTGATGGAAATTTAACTACCTTGAGGCAGGTGGGGTTGAGTGGCAAGAAACTGATGTGTCTGACCAGTAGCCAGTAAGGGCGTGCCAACAGTCATATGAATAAGCTTGAAACTGAATTGTCCCCCTATGTGCTTTATGCCTGCAACCTCTGCCAACACCTTGATTTCAGCTCTGAGAGAGACCCTGAACAAAAGACCATGTCCAAATTCCTGACCCGGAAAAAGTGTGAGATGATTAACCTCTTCTGCTTTAAAGATATATGAAGATTGCTAATTGAGGAGTAATTTGTTATGCAGTAATATGTAACTAATCACACCATGATGAGAGCCATTATTCAACAAGCTCCAGCAACCCACCCAGAGCTTCTCATTCCCTTTTTACTATTTTGCTTTTAAACACAAATAATTGAGAAAAGGGCATGAGGAAAACTTGGGAAATGATGGTTATGTTCATTTACTTGAATATGACAATGTTTCCATGGGCATATATGTATTGTCAAAATGTTTGAAATTATATATTTTAAGCATGCACAACTTACTATGTGCTAATTATACCTCAATAAAGCTGTCAAAATGTGAAGAGAGATGTATGGTTCACCAAATATTTGTAAAAAGACTCTAACATAATAGACAGGGACCCAAATACACAAAATGTAAAGTCATCCAGGAAAGTAAAACTGTGCAGGACAGAAGAAAACTTCAAAAAGAAACCATATCTTCTGAGAGAAAAATGAAAAATTTCTCATCCATGAAAAAGGAAGGCTATAAAAAAAAGAATAGTAGAAGAAAGAATTCTTAGAAATTAAAAATGTTAATAGTGGAAGTTAAAAAATCAACAGAAGGTTTGGATGATAAAAATGAACAGATCTCTCAGAAAGTAAAATAAAGATAGAAGAGGAAAATGGAAACAAGGAGATAAGAAATAGGAGGCACAGTTCCAGAAGTCTAACATTAGAATAAAGGGAATTCCAGGGGGCGGAGGGAGGAACAAAGAAGACTATGGGAAGTTATTTATGAATGAGAGGCTTATTGGTGTTTTTTATTTTTTAATTTGAAGAACTAAAGACAAATTTATACATTTAAGGGGCCCAAGTAGTGCTCAAATAATAAGTTTTAAGGCACTTTGTATTATCCATTGTTGTTTGTTAAAAAAAAATTACCAAAAGGTGTAGCAACTAAAAACCACACACATTTATCATCTCACAGTTGAATCGAGTCAGGAATCCACACATAGTTTATCTACGTTCACTGTCTGACGAGCTTTCACAAGCTGCAATCAAGGTGTTGGCCAAAACTAGGGTCTCATCTGAAAGCAAACCTGGGAAGACTCTACTTCCAAGATCACTCATAAATTATTGGCAGGATTTATTTCCACACTTGCTCTTAGCCAAAGGCCGAGAAGTGATAGCAGGATTTAATTCCTTGTGGGTTGTTAGACTGAGAATCTAAACATCTTGCTGGCTGATACCCATAGACCATTTTTGTTACTTGCCTTGTAGGCCTCTCCAATATAGGAACTTGATTTACCAATGCATAAATGCCAAGAAGGCAAAAGAGTTTGCTAACAAGACAGAAGTCACACCTAATTATGGAAGTGATGTCCCATTACATTAATTAAATTTTATTGGTTAGAGCAAGTCATTGGGTAAGCCCATACATACTGCAGGAGAATCACACAGGGCATGAGTACTAGCAGAGGGGGATTATTGGGATGATTTTGGAAATCTGCCTACCGTACACTTCATTGTGAAAATTGAAAAACTAAGTAAAAAGTAAACTTAAAACTTCCTGTAACAGAAACGATTAGCAATCGTAAAACATATCATGTGTTTTTTTGTTTTTCCAGATTTCCTTGCAGTTAGATTAGAGTGGTAGCTCTCAGTCAGGGGTAATTTTGGCTTCCAGGAGACCCTGGCAACATTCATAGACATTTTTGGTTGTCACAAGTCAGGGTTGTTACTCATGTGGAAACCTGATATGTTGCTAAATGTCCTACAATGCACAGGATAACCACCCCCTCCACCCAGTATAGCAATATCTAAATGTCAACAGGTCAGGTTTAGAAACCCTGCATTAGAATCATGTATTTTTTTGCTAAATACTATGAGCTGAAATGACATGATGCTTCTGTGCCAGAACAATTAGACCTAGTATCTCTCCTCCCAATCTTTATTCCTTTGTCAAGGGGAACTTGAAAGCCACATATCAAGATGGTGGCATTATAAGATGAAAGAACTTGGATGCCTGGGTCACTAGATGGAGGAGAGCTCCTAATGAACCGCATCAGACTTTATGTGAACAAGAAATAAGCTTTGTTTTCTTGAGATTTTAGTGTTTGTCTATTGAGAAAATTAGCAATAAATATCTTATAATTTACCCCAGAATAACCAAACAGGCTACTACAAATGCCTGGGAATCAGGATGTCATCATATGCCACAATATCAGCATCAGAAGCAACAAAACGGTGGAGCAATTACCTCACTGCACTAAAGGACAAAAATATCTACTCTAGAATCATAAATATCCCTTGGCATTTAATTATATTTGGTTCATAATGTTTGTAAAATAGGTAACAAGCTTTAATATAAAAATTTATCTGAGTTCATTCTGTTTTTTAATTTGGGTAAAGTCCAGATAACAAATTACAGCTGAGTATTTTCCTGCCTCAGGTTATTACACGTGAGGATAAAAATAAAGACATTTCAAATGATTTGCTTTCTACTCACCATGTCTTTGGAAGCTTCTTGAGAATGCAACCCCCTAAATGAGGGAATAAATCAAGAAACAGGAACACAGTGGGTTCAGGAAATAATGACCCCAACAGAGAACAGAGGCAAGGGGGTATTCCCAGAATTACAGTGATACAGCAGACCTAGAGAGCAACCAGTTCCAAGTGGTGTAAGAAGATATTTAAACTCAACAAGTTCAAACCTGAAATTATCACTTGTTCTCCATGCACTCTGTGTCCCTCAGGGAACTCTCTGATGCATGTACACAGTTAAGTTTTATATGTACCTTTATTTTCACTAACACTATATTAACTCCTACTCACTCTTGAGATTTGTTTCAGAGGCGTTCCTAGAGCCATACCTCTGCCTGGGGGCAGATTATATTTTTCCTGCTTTGTGAAAGCATCTACATAAGCTTCTTATAAGCTGCCCTGAGAAAAATTAAGATCTTTTTAAAAATTAGCATCCTTTTACTATGTCTTTTAGCATCTTTCATCCAATCACATCATAATCTTGTGATAACCACACAAATTAGTATCTAAAATGAGAATGATGAAATGGCCCCAGACTTTAATGGCTAAATTGATTTAGAGGATTGTAGAAAAACTAAAAAGTAGAGGATGAATCTGCAATGCCCAGGTGGCAGAGGACCGTCCCTGGCTCAAGACTGCAAAATTTTGTTTCTGGAAATTCAAGAATAATTGTTTTGGGGGAACAGGTCCATTGGAAATTTTGAATTAGTCAATTTTGACTTGACTTAATAGATGAAAAGATGTTAAAATTCAAAAGCCTTGACTTTGACTTCCATAGTTTCTCTAGTCAATGTGAAAGTGACACCTGAAACTTTCTGGCAGGCACTTTATATGGAAACCACCAGATCAATAGTCTGACTGGCAAGGGAAAGGAAGACTGAAACTATAGAAATTGATGCCTGAGACAGAGCCCATGGGATGGGATCTTTGGGAATGGAAGAAGTCCAAGGACCCTGGAGTCTCCCTTCACTGGCAATTCTCATGCAGGGCAGAAATGGGATCATTGTTCAGCCTGAAGATGTGAGAGGGGAGAGCAAAACAATTTTTTAACTGTCACTGAGCAGACTGAATTTATAATGCATTTTAAAAATGTTTTAAAATGCAGGAACCACAAAACCGTAGCAATTGAATAGGTTTCAGATATTTTTACATTGGAATCAAGTAGTGATAGTATTTGTTAAGTTGAGAACAATTTTTTTCTTTACTAGCCTACTTTTACTAGCCTACTTTGGAGAGCTTTCTCTTAAAGATCTGTGCTTTAAATCTTGTCCCTTATAGGAAGCTGTAATCTTGAGGCCCTCTGATTTGGGCAACCTAAGTGTGGTGAAAGAAAATAAAAATAATGTTTAGATATGATATGCTACTTGAACCAATAACCCTTCCCAAATGGAAAATCAACATTATGTATTTGAGATAAAAATCTTCCATTCATGTGCCCAGAAAATAATTTTTTAACCTTTTTAAAAAAAGATGTATGAAAGATTAAGTTTGAATGGATGGGGTTCTGAGTGTGTAAGTTATGGTTAAATATATCTCTAAGAACTTGAAACTTTTAGTTTCCTGAATATTCCACTTGTTCCTAAGACTACTGAATTGAAATGGAATTGGGAAAGATGCTACTGCAGTAATAACAGACATTTCTACTTAAGATATAATTTTGTATGTAATCAAAATTGTTATTAGGTTAAAATAGACTATCATGTCAATAGGATGTTTTATACAAGCCTCATGGTAACCACAAAGCAAGAAGTTATAGTAGATACACCAAAGGTAAAGAGAAGTAAATCAAAGCATATTGATATGGAAAAACATCAGTTTACAAAGGAAGTCAGCAAAAGTGGAAGAAACAAAGGAAGTATAAAATAGTCCCAAAGAACAATAATATGACATTAATTCATCCTTGCAGATCAATAATTACTTTAAATATAAATGTACTAAATTTTTTAGCTGAAAGCTATAGAGTGAATGAATGGATACAAAACAAGATGCTGCCTACAATAGTCTCACTTCCATTCTAAAGACATGCACAGACTGAAAGAGATGGAAAAGATAGTCCATGCAAACGAATTTTTAAAAAAGGTAGCTATCTTATATTGGAAAAAATAGACTTTAAGTCAAAAACTGTAACAAGAAAAAAAAAAACTAATGAGAGAAAGAAGGTCATAACATAATGAAAAAGGGGTCAGTTAATCAAGAGGATATAACAACTGTAAGTATGTACACATTCAACATTGGGGCACCCAAATATATTAAGCATATACTAATAGATCTGAAGGGAGAAAGAGATAACTATACAGTAATAGTAGGAGACTTTAATATTCCATTTTCAAAAATGTATAGAACATTCAGAAAAATAAAAAGAACACATTAGATTTACACTTTAGACCAAATGGACATAACAGACATTTACATATCATTCCACCCAACAGCATCATATTCTTCTCAAGTGCACATGGAACATTCTCCAGGAGAGATCATGTTAGGCCATAAAACATGTATTTAGCAAATTTAAGAGGACTGGAATCATACTAAGTAGTTTTCCCAACTACAGTGTTCTAAAACTATAAAAACCACTAACAGGAGAGTAAGTGGAAAATTTACAAATATGTGGAAATTAAACAACATACTCCTGAACAACCAATGGATCACAGAAGAAATCAAATGTGAAATCAAAAAATATCTTGAAACAAATGAAAATGGAAATACAACATAGCAAAATGTATGGATGCAGCAAAAGCAGTTCTGAGGGAAGTTTATAGTGGTAAATACTTAAGAAAAAAGAAAGATCTCAAACAACCTACTAACTTTATACCTCAAGGAACTAAATAAAGAACAAAATAGCTTAAAGTTAGCAGAAGTAAAGAAATAATAGATCAGAGAAGAAATGAAGGAAATACTAGAGACAAAAAACACTAGAAAAGATTAATGAAACTAAAAGCTATTTCTCTGAAAAAATAATCAAAATTTATAAACCTTCATCTACACTCCCCTCATCCCTGAGAGAAGACTCAAATAAATAAAATTTTAAAAATATGGCATTGTAACAGATACTACAGAAATACAAACGATTATAAAAGATTACCACAAATAATGACATTCCAACCAATTGGATAAACTAGAAAAAAATGGATAAATTCCTAGAACCATAAAACCTACCAAGAATTAATCATGAAGAGACAGAAAAGCTGAACAGACAATAACAAGTTGTTTGAATCAGTAATCGAAAAATAAAAATACCTCTCAACAAAGAAAATCCCAGACCAAACGACTTCACCGGTTTGGTTAATTCTACCAAACATTTAAAGAAGAATTAACATTAGTCCTTTTAAAACTCTTCTAAAAAAACTAAAGAGGAGAGAACACTCTCAAACTCACTTTATAAGGCCAGCATTATCCTGATAACAAAGCCAGATAAGGATACTACAAGAAAAGAAAAGTACAGGTCATTTACCCTGATGAATACAGATGCAAAAATTCTCAACAACATACCAGCAAACCAAATTCAACAGCATATTAAAAGGACCATACCTCATCATCAAACAAGAGTTATCCCTGGATGCAGGGATGTTCCAACATGTGTAAATCAATAAGTGTGATATAACACATTAATAGAAGATATAAAAGATAAAAATCATATGATTGTCTCAATGGATGCAGAAAAAGCATTTGACAAAATTCCCATTTTTATTTCATGGTAAAAATGTTTAATAAATTGGGTATAGGAGGAATATACCTCAACATAATAAAGCTCATAAATGACAAGCCCACAGCTAACATTGTACTCAACGGTGGAGCATACTACTAGAAGTCCTAGCTACAGCAATTAAGCAAGAAAAAGAAATTAAAGACATCCAAGTCAGAAAGGAAGCACTTAAACTGTCTCTGTTTTGCAGATGACATAATTTTATATATAGGAAAACAAAAAGGATCCATGAAAAACGATTAGATTAATAAATGAATTTACTAAAGTTGCAAGATACAAAATCCACATACTAAATCAGTTGCTTTTCTACATACTAACAATGAAGTGTCTAAAAATAATCGCTTCTACAAAAGTATCAAAAACAGTAAAATATTTAGGAATAAATTTAATCAAAGAGGTGAAAGTTCTATACACTGATAGCTTTAAGGCATTGATGAGAAAAACTGAAGAAGACACAAGTAAATGGGAAGATATTCCATGCTTATATATTGGAAGATTTTAACATTGTTAAAATGTCCATACTATCCAAAGCAATTTATACATACAGTGTAAGCCATATCAAATTTCAATGGATTTTTTTTACAGAAGTAGAAGAAAAACAAATCCTCTAATTTGTATAAATTTACAAAGGGCTTCCATTAGGCAAAGCAATCCTGAGAGCAAAGTTAGAGGCATTACACTTCCCAGTTTCAAAATATAGTACAAAGCTATAGTTATCAAAATGGTATGATAAAATCAGAAACTGGCATAAACTCAGAAACACAGACCAATGGAACAGAATGAAGAGCCCAGAAACAAACCCACGCATATTCAGTGAACTAATGTTTGATAAGGCACCCAAGAATATTCAATGGAAAAAGGACAGTTTCTTCAGTAATTGGTGGTAGGAAACTGGGGGTCATATACAAGAGAATGTATTCAGATCCCACCCATACCACTCACAAAATTTATGTGAAATGGATTAAAGACTTAAATATAAGAACTGGAATTGTTAAACTCCTAGAAGAGAACATAAGAAAAAAGTACCTTGACAATGGTCTTGGCAACAATTTTTTGGATCTTACCTGAAAAGCAAAGGAAACAAAAGCAAAAATAAGCAAGTAGAACTACATCAAATTAAAAAGCCTCTACAAAGAAAAGGAAAAAAAATCAAAGCATAAAATGATAGCCTATAGAATGGGAGAAAATATCTCCAAAACATCTATGTAAAAAAGGACATATACTAGACAAAATACCAGCCAGTGAGTCTGCATGCCCAGTTTCTCTCCAATCAATCAATCAATCAATCAATCAATCAGTGTGGGATAAAGGTATAAGTCATTCAATTGCTAAACAAAGATGTAGTTCTGTGGGTTGTTTAAAAATACAGTTTCTTTCCCTCACTGGGTAATTCCATAGGTTTATTTTAGTCTGTCTGAGATAAAAGCAATATTTTACCTGCTAAGTTGATGCTTCAACACTGAATCCTAGGTCACGGTGTGAAATGCAGTATTAAAGAGGCCTGAGCCATGGGCATGCCACATGTTTCTGGGGAATACCTCCTGTGTTATGGGATGCTCACTCCATACTTGTATATCCTCGGAAGATCTTGGGAACCTGAAAAACCAAAATTCTGTATAAAGAACTGTGGTATCCCTTAATTTTGTTTTTGTTTATATTTGGTAAATATCTCTGAATATTTCGTCCTTGATATATTAAACTGAACATGTCTTAAAAGTATCTTTTTCTCAATCCCTAATCATCCTAGGGGAAAACCATGTATAACTCATTGAGGAAATTTTCTCTTACCTCCTACCTCTGTCCTCTACCAAACCCTATTTTACTATTTGATAGAAGTTTTTTTTTCAGTGTCCTATAGATATTCGTTTATATGTCTACAACCCATGTGAACTTCAAATTTCTACAGCATGGAATACAAGCTTTAAAAAAATGTGTTTTCTTCCAGTCTTTACAATAACTTCCTTCTCACAGTAAATGTTGAACATATGAATGACTGAGTGAATAAATGAGTCACCCACTCTTCCCTTAAATGTATTCTACATTCTATCCTTCTGAGTCCATGTACTTCTCATATGACTCCTTTCTTTCATCCCTGTCTGTTTCTGCTTTGTTACCTGTAGTGGGTTGAATTGTGTCCTCCAAAAGATACATCTAAGTTCTAAGCCTCCATACTTGTCAATGTGACTTTATTTGGGTAACTAAGGTAAAGATCTCAAGATGAGGTCACCTTGAATTAGGGTATATCAAAGAAAAACTGCACTGGAAATTAAACAGACTAAGAAGACTTTATTCAAGTCTTGCAATATAGAAGAGAGATTCGATTAGACTCCCTTGAAACAAAAGACAGGAGGATTTTTAAGTACTGAGGTGAGGTAGTGGAAAAGTACTGGAGGATGTTAGAGGAGAAGGGGGGGTCAATGTGATAAGGTCATCTGTGCTTGCTAATTGTCAATTTTTAAGTTAAGCTCCTACCCTACCACAGATACTGGAGGATAGGGGCACTATCTTTCTTGATTGATTGTATTTTAAAGGGATGGTCAGGGGCCCAGGGTCAAGAAGAAGCCTTGTCTAAGGTTTAATCAAGGTGAAAGGAAAGTTAAGGCTGTCTTGGTCATGTGGGCCTTAAATCCAGTGACAATGCCCTTGTGTTCTTATGAGAGAGAGAGAGAGATGGAAAATAGAAGACATTCAGAGACACAGAAAGAGAAGGCCACGTGAAGATGGAGAAAAATCAGAGTGTTGTGTCTATAAACCAAGGAACGCTGAGGATTTCTGACACCCATAAGAGGCAAAGAGGGGCATGCAATATGTTTTGCCCAGAGCCTCCAGAGGAATCTTTGCCAACATCTTAGCATCTTTGGATCTTTCAGACTCAAGAACCGGGAGAGAATGGATTTCTGTTTTTTTACGCCTATCAATTTGTCGTAATTTGTTATGGCAGAACTAGGATTGTTATACAAGAGATTTCTGGGAAGGTTTCTCTCATTTTCCCATTTAACTCCAAAAGTCAAAATTGTACATCTCATTAATGACCTTAATTGTTTTTTTCCTCCATTCCTTTTTTTTTTTTTTTTTTTTTTTTTTTAGTATTAGCCAAAGCCATGGCTTCCTCCTCTGAATTCTTTTGATAATGCTGATGATAAGGATAATACAGCTAAAACTTGTTTAGTATTTGCTCCATCAAACATGTTTTATGTCTTTTCCTTTTTAATCCTCATAAAGACATAACAAGGCAGGTACTATTATATTTTTATATTAAAAATGAAGACACTGAGGAACAGAGGGATTAAATAGTACTAAGTGGCAGAATGAAAATTTGCTTCAAAATCTGACTACAGAGCCCTCATGCTTAACCATTTTACTATATTTTTCTGTTTTTATCATTGAATGTCTTTCTTATGTCTCATATTGTAATATGTAAGAGTAATCTATCATAGTAATCTATGCATTTTTCTTTTGTAGTGTACTCAACTGAGATAACTAAAAATCACAGATGCCTAAGCATATCCATTTAATCTTCCCATTTTAAAGGTTTTCTAATATTATTTCTATTGTGATGCATTTCTTTCAACTTTTATAATTCAAGAAGTAATTGAGGAAACTTGCTTGAATCCTGTTAACCTTTAAATAATTTTTTAATGTTTATTTTTGAGAGGGAGAGAGACACAGTGTGAGATGGGGAGGGGCAGAGAAAGAGGGAGAGACACAGAATCTAGGCTCTGAGCTCTCAGCACAGAGCCCTACACAGAGCTTGAACTCATGAACCATGAGACCATGACCTGAGCCAGTCAGATGCTTAACCAACTGAGCCACCCAGGCACCCAACCTTTAAATAATTTAAAAGTTCTGTCTTATTTATGTTCTTACAGCACTTAGCACAATTCTTTGAATATCAGAAATGCCCAGGGGTGCCTGGGTGGCACAGTCAGTTAAGCGTCTGACTTTGGCTCTGGTCATGATCTCATGGTTCTTGAGTTCAAGTCCCCTGTTGGGCTCTGTGCTGACAGCTGAGAGACTGGAGCCTGCTTTGGATTCTGTATCTCCCTCTCTCTCTGCCCCTCTGCTGCTCATGCTCATGCTCTGTCTCTCTCTCAAAAATAAATAAATATTAAAAAAAAAAAAGAATGCCCAAATTTTGTTGAATGAATACAGTTAACCCAAGTGTCAGCCCCTATATATCCTCAAATTCCTCAGTATTCTAGGATCATAATCTCCTTTAATATTTTAATAGAATGGCTCAGGCCCCTATTGGACATGCAGTGGGAAGCCCATTGCTCTTCTGCCCCATAATGCTTCTGAATCTTATGAGTTGGGAGAGGGGTCCATATATGTTCCCTGCTCATCAACCACTTGAATTGTTTTCCTCTGAACTCCTGCTATTTGTTTTATTCTGTGACTTATCTTCTGGGATTGCCATCCTCTTGCTGTCCTGGGTACTGTTCCACTGACATAAGAGTGCTATCTGGCAGACTCTTGCTGACGGCCTGGGATGTAAGGGTGATCAAAGCACATCACAGGTTTAATTTACTCATCCAAGAATTCAACAAACATACCAGCATTCATTTAGTGTCTAGTGGCCCTGTGCTGGGCACTGGGGAGACCAATAATACTAACAAAAGTCCTCACGTTCATGTTGCCCATACTCTGGTCAGGAAAACAAAACTCACATGGGCACCCAGATGAATGTAAAATAACAATGGAGGTAAGTGTGAAGAAAAGACCTCTGATGGACTGAGGGTTATGGTAGTGGGCTTGAACAGAGAGCAGAAGCATAAATGTGCATTAGCCAGCCCTGTGGCAGAGAGCAGGGGAGAAGGGCACTGGAGAAAGGGTGATAGCACATGGAAACCACAGTAGGATGGAGCAAGGTGCACTGCAGCAACTACAAAAAAGTCCATGTGCTGGGAATGCACAGATGCAGGCCAATAAGGAAGAGAAGTGAGTCTGGAGAAAACATGCAAAGGCACTCTGCCAAGAGCACAGTATACTTCAGCCTTTCTTTTTCTTTTTTTTTTTTTTTTTAATTTTTTAATGTTTTATTTATTTCTGAGAGAGAGACAGACAGACAGACAGACAGTGTGAACAGGGGAGGGTCAGAGAGGAAGACACAGAATCCGAAACAGTCTCTAAGCTCTGAGCTAGCTGTCAGCAAAGAGCCCGACGTGGGGCTCAAACCCATGAACCGTGAGATAATGACCTGAGCCGAAGTCAGACGCTTAACCAACGGAGCCACCCAGGCACTCCTAATTCGGGCTTTCTTAACAACAAATGTGATCTAAGTCTTAAAGTTAAGTGGGAGTTATTAAACAGTTTGAAGTAGGGAATTGACATGATATCCTTTGTATTTTGAAAAAAGTGCTGGCTACTGTATACAGATGAGACTGAAAAGGTGAGGCATGTTGGATGCAGGCATTCCAAAAAGGAAGTGTTGGTCCAGGTGAAAGATGATGGTTAGACTAGGGAAATGATGGTGGAAATGGAAGTAAATGGAAAAATTTCAGAAGCATTTAGTGCAGCGTAAGGCAAGAGGACCTAGTGATATGAAGGAAGCACAGGATATCAAAAGTACAAAGCTCACTAAAATGGTATAGATAGCAAATTGCAAAAAATATACTAGACACTGCTGTCTTGAAAAGTGATCACACTTTTCTGAATATGGAAAATTTTCATGAGCTATCCCTTCCTTAGCTTCTTGCCTAAGAGTTTTTCCTTTAAACCCACTTTCTCTCCTTTAAAACCATATTCTCTACAACCATTTTGTTGTTTTACATATTTCTGGATTCACAACCATTTCTTAATAATTATAACATAAAGCAACAATAATGTGTACAGTTTAACACTAAGTCTCCACTACTTTAGAGCCTAGGTTTGCATGGCCAACACTTCTGTTGAACTGTTGTTAAACTGTTTGACATAGTTTCATACCCTTAGTACTACAAAGGCCTTGGAAAGTACTGAAATCACAGCATTATTTTTAGTATATCTTAGATCAAATTCTTAGACTTTCACCAGAAATTCCAGGATCATGGAGTTATGTATGGTTATGGGCACTTTCATCTCCCCATTGGACAAAATTTATTTCATGCTTCCTTAAACCCTTCATTTTCTATCATCTCCTGTGCTAGTGACCAGCTATAGTATTTATACCTCCTAGGAGAAGATAACTTTTTTAAAAAAATTATTTATTTTTAGAGAGAGAGAGAGAGAGAGAGAGAATATGTGAGTATGAGCTGGGGAGGGGCAGAGAAAGAGAGGGAGAGAAAGAATCCCAAGCAGGCTCCACAGTGACCATGTGGGGCTTGAACTCATAAACCATGAGACTGTGACCTTAGCCGAAGCCAAGAGTCTGAATGAGTTACCCAAACACTCCAAAGATTACCTTTTTATTATTTTCTAGTTCTCATACTATATGTCATTTCTTATCTTCTAAAATGTCAGTTTAGGTAACCCAATGGGATTTACAGAAACTAAAAGCTATATATAGTAGTCTACAAAGAATAAGTACTTTATGTTAACAAGGTAGAATCAAAATGCTGAATAATGAATTATGACTTGAAAATCCATATATTCTTGGGAGGAGAATATCTATACCTAATATTGTTCTTGTGCTCTTTTGAAGGGAACATCCTTCTTTAACAGAACTTCCCCTGTTTCCTTATCCGGATTTCTTCACCAGAGCTGATGAAGAGTTGGCACAAATCATTGACCATCATGTAAGGCTGACTGACTTAAACTAGTAGCAAAACCTTTCTTCTTTAAATGCACTTTGAATTAGAAGGTGTAGTTCTGAGGCTGAAACATTAACACGTCGAACTTAAAAATGAAGCCATGATTGGGCATTGCCAAACTTAATGATATCTCACTGTGCTATATATATACTTCAGTGCCTTTATTGGGTTACAGATAATTTGGCTTTCTGTCATTTGTAAAGTACTAGCCTTATCCTGCTTCCTGAATTAGTACTGATTCTTGTCACAAGGATCTGATATTGAACACTGATTTCTTTTATAATGTGGTTTTAATAATGGAACAAAAATCTTTTGACTCAATTTTTGGTGATCATTCTTTACCCCTGAAATATTAGAAAGACTTTAATCACTTTTTTCTTGGTATGAGTTAAACAGTGGCAATTCAAGGCCATTCACTTAAGACACCTTAATCCACTGAGCTATATTTAGTTGATGATTCTGATGATTTCTTATGAAATAAATTTGCAACTTCTTTTTAAGAGTAGAGTTGGAATAGGAGAGAAAATACTTATTTTCTGTTTTTTTATTTTAATACAGTATGGACTCAATAGCATTAGAGGATGTTTAAATTAACTTTATCACCAGTAATTCAGTATTATGTATCATATTGCTTATATTTCCACGATTAATATTTTCATGTTACTTTAATTAGTGATCTTTTGGAAAAGAAAGGGATTATTTCAGTTACTGATTCCATTAAATAGTTATCACATAGCTAATATTTAAGCCACTAGCAAAAGTATTGGGATTTGGAGACTGAATGACGCCCTAGAATCTCAAAATGGGGACTGTGGTATCGTCCTTTTACTCACTAATGAAGTTTCTGCTAAGCCAATATATTACATATACAGAACATTATAAAAATTTTGTAATGGCTTACTAATTGCAGCATCTGTATTTTACTATTGACTTCAACTAAATTATCTAAGATAGATTACAAGGGATAGCAAACTGCCAATGTGTATATACACATACGTAGTGTACTTTTAATAAGAGAATTTTCAGTGACCAGTTTTTTACCCTTGAAAGACGGAGAAGACTTTAATAATTTTGTAATTAAACACATCTACCTAGGGCTAGTTCAAGAGACAGAGGACATCCTTTTGAATGGTAGAGAGGAGGCTTGGAAGTAGCTCCTAAAAACCTTCATCTTTTTCTCTTTCCAAGGATATAAGCATTATCTAAGTAATTGCTACCATGGATCTGTTTATAGTGTATCCACGGAAGTGTAAAGGAATTCTTTCTCAAAATATGTTTGAGAGTTAACAGAATCCAAATTGTTTGGTATGTGGCTAGCCTAATCCAATAGTTTGTAGTATTGATTTGAGAAGGTTTATGGAAGTTTCTCCTAATATCACATTAAAAAAATTCATGTATGTACCATTTCCTTTCAGATAGCTATAGCAGTAGTGCTCTGTACTTATATTTGCTTTTATATTAGCTAATAAGATCTTCACAACAAGCCTGTAACACATTTATCAAAAAGAATGGTAGTTTACAATGCAGTTATTTGCCTAAGGTTTTGAAGTTAGTAAATTACTAACGTTTTTTTGAGTCTACACACAAAACCAGGTTTCTAGGCTTCAAATCCATTTTTCTTCTCTGGTTTTCATAGTTGCTTAATTTCTTGGTTTATAATTCCTAACCTAAACAGGGTGGAAAAGTGGAATCTGTGGTATTGACAAGAAACAAAACATGCAACTACAAGTTGAGTTGTCCCATTAAGTCAATTGAATATTATTAAGTGGCCATATTAAGCAAATAATAAGGCACATACCTCTAATTATACAGCATATATTAAGGTGCCTTGTAAACTGATGGTATTCTATAGTATGGCGATTAAAATCCTGACTGAATGGGTTAAATAAAGCAGTAAATAGTGGTTCTATTTCCCAAGAACTTCAACCATATCAGCATCATCCTTCTTGCTGCCACAGTTGATGATAACAGTATCAGATAAAGTAAAGACAAGACAATGGTTTATCCAAATTGAATTTGTCATGGTCAAAAGAGACAAAATGGGGAAGAAAAGTTTACTTTTTTTTCTGGGACTAACAGAAAGAAAGATCTGAATGTTATGGTGAATTCCAACCATGCCAAGTTCTAACAAGAGGGTGAGCTAAGAGAGGAAGAGCTGCCTCCTGGACATGAGCAATATGATAGCCCATTGCTGCTTTTATTCATGCTGTTTGGGAAACCAATGGGTTCTATTTTGCTGAGCGTTCTTAAGAATTAATCTTCTGTTGAATTTTCACAAGGTAAAGATCAAGGTCATGATGCACATTGAAATCTCTCATGTAATGGAGATTAGTTGCCTTTGTTTATAGATACTGTCATTATTATACCTACTACCATTTTTATGCTATAACATAAATTTGGTAGTTTTGTCAAGCAATATTCTTATTTAGTTTGTAATATGACAAAAATTATATGTCACAGATGGTTATCATAGTTACCAAAGGAACTTTTGGATTTCCTATATCTTAAAATTTAACTGGGAGTAAAACAATGAATATTTTATTATGTTTTTTTCATTTAATATTTGAGTTTACATTTAAAAAAATGTGTTGCCTTTAGAAAGCTGAGAGATTTTTTTAAAAAATTCTGTGGTTTAGTCCTGCTTATTAGTATCTATATACCCCAAATAATAGTTATAATTCACAGAACTAGTATATAGTAATCTATAAGTTAATTGATAGGTCCTTAAGCATAGTCTGATTTTAAGTGTGGAGGGACTGAGGGTAACAAAATGAGCAAGGGTAGGAAGTGTCTTTAGAAACTTGCAACATTTCTGGGCACCTGGGTGGTTCAGTCGGTTAAGCGTCCAACTTCTGCTCAGGTCATGATCTCACATTTGGTGGGTTTCAGCCCCGCGTAGGGCTCTGTGCTGACAGCTAACTCAGAGCCCAGAACCTGCTTCGGATTCTGTATCTCCCCCTCTCTCTGACCCTCCCCTGCTCACACTGTCTCTCTCTCTCTCTCTTTCAGAAATAAAGTTTTAAAAAAATTAAAAAAAAAAAAGAAACTTGCAACATTTCATGCTAAGGGTTATTCTGCCCTGAACTCTTTACCCAGAGAGATTACCACCTCCTTCACTATTTCCTTCATTAAAGATAGTAGAAAGGAAAAAGGGTCCTTATGATGACGTTTGGTTGATTTGAAGTCCTTACTTCCAGCTAATGTTTCCTAGAACTTTTGCCTCCAGATAATGCTGTTATCATTGTAATGAATTAACATGCTCAATTGAAGTGAATCCTTTAGAAGTCTTTGTATTTGCTCCAGAATCAGCATTTGTCTGCCCATCAATTTCACTTCTTACTTCATATGTAATAGCATCACAATTTATACCTTTCAGGTTAATTTGGCTTTTCTTGTTTTGCTTTGGTTTTTTTATTTTCTGATTCTATGCTATCATGTAAATACCAATATTGATGAAAAATTGAAATTCCTTTGTAACGTAAAAATGTAAGCCTTATTTATTTTCTCTTATTTGAATGGTTTATTATTATTTAGAAAGTTCTAATAATATTATTATTACAAAAAGTACTGTTTTCTTTTTTCTCTCTTTTTTTTTGGGGGAGGGGGGACCAGAATTGTAAACTTACGAATAGATGACTTACGTATTTTTCCAGTTATGGTATGGTTTAAGTTCCTCAAGAATATCTGTGAGAAAACCTGAGAAGATAATTAGATAATAGAATCTGCATTTTATGAAGCTTAAGTGATATATTCTTTCATGGAAAATCATATGTAAATGATGCTTTCTCTCTGTTACAGTGGCAGGAAGAGCTAAAGATCCAACAGAAAGAAGATGAAATATGTGAGGCCCAAGAATGTAAAGACAAAGAGTTAGAGGAAAAAAAACACTTCAGAGAAATTATGAAGAGAAGAGAAGAGAAACTACACAAGCAAACTAAACCCTATGAGCTTCCTCCTAGGAATGAAATAATTTCATTAGAAATAAAATGACCTCCCTCGACCCCAAATTGAAGTCCAAAATGCCAGAAATTGATTGCATGAAAGAGACCAAGATAGCCAGATGTTAGGAAAAAATCCTTCTAAATAATCGGAAGCCATTTCTTAGGAGTCGTTAACCTGCTTCAGACTCTTTAATAGTTGTATCTTAGTCCTCAATTAGCAGCTCTTAATCACATTTGAGCGAAGTGATTTTACTAAACTTTTTCAAGAATACAGCTAGAGCTTTTCCTAACTTTTTTTTCTTGTGATCATACAGCATATTTAATCAATGATTCTCAGAGTATTGAGTTTTCAGAGGACAGTTAGACAGAAATGAATTACAAATTATTAATGGGTCACATTTAAGAATTATTTCTTGAAAATGGAATGCACACCAACTGATACTCCTATATTAACTATTATACAGATAAAAGAAGTAAGACTTGCTTGGATTTGTATTTCATGGTCAATCAATGCCACATCAAACTATATGTCAGAAACTTGAATTTGATAAACTACAGTAGATAAACACATCTGGAGGGGCCAGACATCTCAGAATGATTTGGTTTTTAGCACATACCAGAGGATACCCCTCACTGATAGTGGTTTTACTTTGCCAGATAAGTTTATGAGTTTGGATGTGGATATTCCTGGAAGGCACAGTAACACTTACCAGAGAGATTCATCCAATTAAAAGTCATTTTTTAAATGGCACTTCACTTCCTCTGACGCTCTCAATCTATGGGTAAGAGTACTGGGTTGGGATTCCTGTGATGGCTTACATTCCTTTTCTGGAAAATATAGATAATAATCACACCTCAATTTCACACAGGTGATTTGGTGATACTCAAGAGACAGTTTAGCTTATCATGGATATTGAACTCAAATGACTACCAGCTCCAGAAGGTAAAAAAAAATCAATGAAAGATGCTATCAAATAAAGTTCCTAGCACTCCTACACTCTGCAATGTATTGTCAGTAAGACAGGATCATATAGTATTTCAAGAAGTTCTCAAATAGAATTATTTTTTAAAATAAAAGTTGCTGAATTTTAAGATGGTGGCAACTAATTTTTTAAAAATCACATAGTTTGGGGTTAAATTTGACACATAAATTTGACACAAACTTGTGGCCCATATTATGTGAGTTTACAGTGTAATAATAACATATAGTAGAAAAATGGAAGGTGGGAAGGGTGTTTTTATTATGATTCCTTACAGGGCTGTTTCAAATCTATGTTGCTTTTTCCAAACCTTTTGTGTCATCCTGGCCTACTCTTACATAGAGTAAGTCAGTTCTCCGATATAATACCTCTCAATGCACCTTTCCAAATACCTTCATTTATCTGTGCTTTCTCTACATGTGCAAAGAAATCTCTCCTACAGTCTCCTTTCCCTGAATTTCACCCCCTTCAAAATCACCCCCTAGAGCTCCTATCACTCACTCCTACCCATGGAGGTCTCAATTTTCTATCGTACTTCTTACCAAATTACTCTCTCCTTATGTCCCAAGGTGAGAGCAGCCTTTCTAGACTGCCCTTTTAAGTCATAACTTGTCTGATGATTTGTGAGAGAGGGAACCACTCGGCTGTGAGTTGTGGGGAAGGGACTGTGGACATCTCAGTGCTACTTTGAAGAATTTCAGCAAATCCTACTGTTTCAGAACCACTTTCGTAGAAGCCTCGTGCTTCCAATTTCTGTACTGTTCCTACTCTGAGGCATGGACTAGTCTGCCTTATGGCCTCCGTGCTGTAGACTTGGGTTCATTTATTTTTCTACCCTGCTTAGTCTGTTCCCACTTGTTCACCTGCTTTCTAATTTCCACGTTTTTATTTTAGTCTTATCAAATGTGTTATCTTGTAACAGGTTTATACCTTTTTAAAAAGTAGTTATTTTTCTATCATAGCAGTAGAGATTTGTAAGGGAGCAAAAAAGAATACACACACACACACATATGTAGAGGGAAAGGGATGATTAATCAGAGTGTTTATACCTTTATTCTTAAATTATTCTCTGAACGCCTTTTTTCTTATACTTTAAAATTCATAGACTCTGGAAACACACATCTCTCTTGGTTTTCCTCCTATATCCTTAAATTTTAGCAAAGGCTGGGCCTTGTAGATCTGGGTTCACATTGTAGCTATACCTTTTTCTAGCTATGAAAACACTGAGTATGTCACTGACCCACTGGAGCTTCAAAAGACTCATCTATAGCACCCATCTCTACAAATTATGTAAAGAGTGGCATCAATCAAGAAAACAGAAATGTGTCAGTCATTTTAAGAGAGAATTTAACAAAAGGAATTGTCTCATTTATTTTTTAAATAAGTCTTTGGATATTTATTTATTATGAGAGAGAGGTGTGATAGATAGTGTGCCTGAGCAGGGGAGGGATGGGGGGGGAGAGGGAGGGAGGTAGGGAGGGAGGGGGAGAGAGAGAGAGAGAGAGAGAGAGAGAGAGAGAGAGAGAGAGAGCCCTAAGCAGGCTCTGCCCTGTCAGCACAGAGCCCAGTGTTGGGCTCGAACTCACAAACTGTGAGATGATGACCTGAGCTGAAATCAAGAGTTGGATGCTTAATCAACTGAGCCCCCCAGGTGCCCCAATGAAATGAAATTGTTTTAAAGGTGTTAGAGAACGGAGAAAATGAAAATGAATGAGAAATAACACTAACTGCAAGAAGCTGCTTCCACCTCTAGGACCAGGGTATCAGAGAGAAGTGGTCTGAATTATTAAAATCTAGAAGCATGGAGGAGGAGCCGCACACAGTGGGACTCCGCATTCTGTCAGGAAGGCACTGCCCTGCTGCTGCTGGGACCTCTAGCAGGGCACATTAAGGTGATGTGGGGGGCACATAGTAAAAAGGAAACCAGAATACACTGCCTATTGCGGAAACCATGCTACCAGGAAGAGCAAGAAAATGGAAAGAATACGTTTCTTCCTTTGCCATCGTGGAGCTCTTTCTCCAGGGCTCCTGTCCCCAGCGTCACAAAGCAGACAGAGGGTGGGTGTAGGACCGAAAGACACTAGTTAAGTAACTAGAAAAAACATGTTAACACAATACCTAGAACACATGAACCCAAAATGCAATACAAGTTAGTCCAACCTAACGTAAAGAAAGTTTACTCTAATTTATCTTTTTAACTAGCCCTTAATTGTTCCAGCAAGTAGTTAACCTAACACAAACTCAACTGGAACTCTTTATAATTTACCCTTCATATTAATTTTGCCTCAAAATGTGAAACATGTTCTCTGAGTTCCCAGGTGGGTTAGGCACCAGGTGGATTGTCTCAGCAACTCCTGTATATTTGGCTTATGGTTTCTGAGCCCTAGTTACTTATTTCCCCAGTCTTCTCATTTCCAGTTTGTGGTAGAAAGAAGGAGAATGAGAAACATACTCCATGTCTACTTATCCTCCACAGCTCTTACTCATCTTTAAATGCCTCTACTGCTTGGAAGTGTTAATTTCTCTCAGATCTAAATTCCTTTCTACCTACAACATATTTCCATGCTACTTTCACTCTAGGTTTACTTTTAATTTGAAAGAATAAACCTGGGTCTTCCTACATTCATTTATTATGAATTCTATATAGATTTCTCTTAGCAACTACCAAAGTAGCTTCTTCTTCACATAAATTACCTAATAAACCCTTTACACCCTTACTGACAATGAAATATTTATAGGACTTTTAGCCAGTTTTACTTGGGTATCATAAATTAAAAGACAAATATTAGGGGACAAAAGAGAGAAAAGATGAATAGTGAATAAATTCTGAGTAGCAGAAACATGAAAATAAGCCTTTCTGCTAGTGCAGTTTAATAAAGGTAAATCAAAAGATTCACCAAGGTTTGTGGGGCATGCCAAAGAAAATACCCAAAATAAATATCTGTACTCTGACATTACGGAGTGGGTGTTTAGGCCCATGGAGAGGTAGTACACAAGACAAACTCACAGCAAGAATTTTAGAAATAACTCTATTCTAATGTTTAGCAATTATAATTCAAATAATTGATTCTTCTGCTCTTACCAATTAAAGTAATCTCTGGGACATGTAACTGTAACTGCCTACTAGTTGATTTTGAGTGAACTTTCCCACTGTTTTTGAATTTTTTATGCCAATAAATCCAAAGAAATTTACAGCATATAACTAGTAAATACGGTTCCTTCTTCCCACATACCACCATACCCATCTTGCTATGTCCATACCACAGGGTTCGATAGCACAGTTTTGCAGAAGTGGCACTTTCAGCATTTTAAGTTGGGCTTTCTGAGAATTTTCAGCTATTTAGCAGCATCTTCAGTCTCTACCTGCAAGGTGACAATAGCAGCCCTGGTCCCCGCACCCGTCAGTCCTGACTACAAGTACCCTGGTTAGGGATGACTGGTCTATAGTTTCACTGACCTTGACTTCCACATTCCAAAGTTAACTTCTCAGTGATTGCTTTCTGGCTGCTTTCAAATTTTGTCAACTGCTTACACATGAAGCAGTTTTGCTTCACTTGTGGCCAGCTAGTGGCTCCCACTTAAAAATCACCATAGGCCACAGGAAGCCACTTCATTCCTCCTCATGTCTCCATTTGCTAAAGTGGGAACACGAATAAGAGCACACATATATGTTTTATATGTGATTACTGGTGATATCTATTGCCTTTCCTGTGGGCTAAACATAAAGGAAGACAGGAAGTCAGGAAAAGCTCCTTTGCCAATGTCTGTATAGAAAAGACATGTCTAGTAATAAATTCAGCCCACACTGTGCTTCCAGCCTTAGGCTGGCCACTGAAAGTATTTGTAAGCCTCCATGTCCTAATTCTAGCTATTTTCTCTGACATGCCGGATATGTTTGGAAATTTAGAGCAAATTTCATTTTAAATTATCTTCTATAACATAAATTCACATATTTATACAGTTTTGCAAATTTTGTTGATGATTTTGTTATATTTGAGCTACATGCATTTTTCATAGTGACAGAGATTTCAAGGATAATTTGGCTGTAATGTTATTCAAGCTCACTTTTTCCTCCGATCATTCTAGCTAAGGGACCTATTTACATAATACCTAGTGCCTTGTTATTTTTTTTATTCTTGCTTCATTGGAAAGCCAAAAGTAAACAAAAAGAAATGCATTTTAAAGCACTTTTTAGTTGGAAGACCTTTGTGGTATCCAACTTTCTAGTGAAATTTCCCCAGCAGACTCTATATTGGAAAAGGCAGTTTCTCTTTTATGAATTAATGAACATGGTAGAGGTTAAGCGTTTCAGAATCACCAGTTCAACGTTTTATATATAGTTAGACTACTGGCAGTACAGTGATGCCTTGACTATTTACTCTCAAGTTTCCTTTTAAGGGCATACACGGGGCACCTGGGTGGCTCAGCTGGTTAAGCATCTGATTTCGGCTCAGGTCATGATCTCTCAGTTTGTGAGTTTGAGCCCCACTTTGGGCTCTGTGCTGACAGCTCGGAGCCTGGAGCCTGTTTCAGATTCTGTGTCTCCCTCTCTCTCTGCCCCTCCTCTATTCACACTCTGTCTCTCTTTCTCAAAAATAAATAAACATTAAAAAAATTTACATTCACAGTTTGATTTTATTGGAAAGCTGAGTTTGACTATATGCAAAATTCTGATAAAGACTAAATATAGGTAGCTTCCTAGTAGGCCGAGGCAACCAAAGCCAAAGAGAAATATAATGGTGAGAAATCATCTTTTATTTAAGCTAACCATTAATCATTCCCCATACCTGGTTTAAGAAGAGTGAAAATAAGCCTAAGACATAGTTATTCTTTAATTATCAAATACATGTTTGAAGTCCCTTGAAGAAAAACTCTAGAAAAACCCAATTACAACTCTTGGGGCCAACACTCATAAGAATAGGGAGATGATAAAGGAGAAATGAAATAGCTTATAAGATGTTTGTGTTAGTGATTAGAATCAATAATCCAGTGCTTTCATTTTACAGATGAGAAAACTGAGCACTTGTAGCACACCAAGCAAAACATGAGCTATTCATTAGTTCACTGAATACAACAAAACTATGAAGCAGGTACAATTATGTCCATTGAATACTGAAGAAACAGAGGCTTTTAGAAGTAATGTGCTATAACATCACTTAGGTCTGTGAACTCTTAACAACCACACTACATTTCCTCAGAGATTTAGAGAAACAGCAACCCAGAATCTTATCCAAGACCCAATTCTGCTTATGATATCATTCTGAGGCTCTCTGTCCAAACATATCAGACCATTTATGAATACACACAAAACATAAATAAAAACACAAGTATATAAATTTGAATTGATAGTAAAGCTTTAGATGAACTCTCAAAGGAATTAGAAGTGTGACAATTCATGAAATGTCAAGTGAGTCATGATTATTTTTAGTAATCATTCAGGAGTGAATAATAAAATGCTATTCTGTATTCATCCTAATGTATAGTTAGTATGATCGTTTTGAAAAAATAAATAGTATCTGGGAAGCAAGGAGTAGATTTGGCTGTGCCATTTCTGTGTTCTTTGTAGAATCATTCAACTCAATAAAATGGAGGGGTTTTTTGTTTTTTGTTTTTGTTTCTTTAGCCTATTCCTTGACTCTACTTTATTATCATGTTGTATTGTCAATTAGGAATTGTTTGTACCTTGACGAAAATCAGTTTTTAAAAAGGATTTTTGACTTTTCTTTCACATCTTGCTCATCCATTCATCTGTCAATGGACACGTAGGTTGGTTCTGTACCTAAGCTATTGTAAATAATGCAGCAATAAACACAGGGATGCATATATCTTTTTGAATTAATGCTTTCATTCTCTTTGTGTAAATAGCCAGTAGTGGAATTATGGGATAATATGGTTATTTCTTTTGATTTTGTGAGGAACCTCAAGAGGGGAGGTGAGTGGAGGGATGGACAAAATGGGTAAAGGTGAGTGGGAGATACAAGCTTCCAGTTATGGAATGAAGAAGTCATGTGAATAAAAGGCACAACATAGGGGATATAGTTAGTGATATTGTAACAGTGTTGTATGGTGACAGATGGGAAGTACATTTGTGGTGAGCACAGCATAATGCACAGAAAAGTTGAATCACTATGTTGAATATCTGAAATTAATGTACCATTGTATGTCAACTATACTCAAAACAATTTGAAGAAAAGGATTTTGGTAATAGTTGCAACTAGACATAAGGCACAAATAATTCAAAAGACACACCTTTCATTTTAACTCTGATTTCCTAGCTCTTATTCTTGTATCTGTACCATTTCAACATCAATATAATGCAGGTAATTTTAAGTACCACCATATCTTACATGAACACTGATGGCTATATTTTAAATGTGTCTGTGAAAAGTGAAATGGAATATTAATCCAAGGTTGTAGATGCAGCAATGTCTGTTTCTCCCGGAACAGCAAAATAGCTTTTGGAAAGCAAAGTGGGTATTAAAACTTGGATTTACCCAGGTGGTCCTGTTATTTCTTTACCTTTCTCTATGATTCTAAAGCTTATATTGCCTGTTCACTTGCCTCCTTAAAGTTACTCTAGATAAACAAATACAATGGCAACAATTTAAAGGAAGGACAATAGGCAGGTAAGTGGGCGTGGGGATGGTGATGGTGATGAGGAAAATCATGAGGAGGAGGGGAAGGATGACAAAGTAAATGTGTACTGAATCCTTATGTTTTACTGTGGGCCAAATACTGTTAATGCTTCTCGTTTAATTATTATTTTGCACAACTCTAGACATATGTGCAATTATCTCTTCTTCTAGATGAGGAATTAAGACTTAGAGAGATTAGTTAACTTGTTCAAGGTTGCACAGCTAGTAAGTCAGCCTTTTGAACTTGACTGATCTGATTCCCAGGCTTTTGTTCTCAAGCAAATGTGCTGCAGTGACTCTGCAATTATATCAACGTGTTAAGATTGAAAATGGTAACAATCACAAGGAGAATGAAGAGAGTGAGAATAAACTACTTGAGAGCCAAGATTTTGTACTTTTACTCAATAATGTTATTGACTGACCAGAACTTACAACAGTTTCTAGTCCACAGCAAGTTATGAACACATTTTGGGAATAACTGAATGGATGAATGACATGACATGACATGACATGGAGAGGGTTTAAATTTTTTCTATTAAACTAAAACGTTCATTTTTAGAGAAGCTTGTTCATTTAAGAGCAGTGAGTATCCCTTCACATCATGCCGTGTTGTGCTGTGGGTGCAATGGATGGCCTACTCTCATGGAGCTTATTATCTGCTTGCTGGCTTCCATATCTATTATAAATCCAAAAGGTTTGTATATATACAGTATATAAAATACAATGTAGTTTAACCGCATTGTAACTGACATCAAAGCCAGTATTTATAATGCTGGGGTCAGAGCACAGTGGGGAAAATTTTGTAAGAAAGAAAAATCATACTAGTTATGTAGAAAATGCAATGCCCTTCCCAGGTTACCTGTCTCCAGGTTCATTACCAGAGTCTATTTTTGTGAGCACACTGAAGCCTTTAGAAAATTAATCTTTACAGGTACTACAAATACTGGCATGTTTTTTATATTGTACAAATATATTGATTCCTGTTTATCCTTAATGTCTGATTTGGCTTCTCAATCAAAAGCAATGATTTAAGTATAGCGTTCCTTCCATTCCACTTACCCTCTAACGTGATCACCTAAGAAGAGGAGAAAGACTGGTTTTGAGGAAGAGAGGTAAGTAGGGAGAGGTATGACATACAGCCATTTCCAAATACAAAGTCTGTTGTCTGGGTGAGATGAGAAGCCAGATATCTGGTGTTAGCACAAGAGGCCCAAATACTCAGAGAGGATCCTGCACATTGTTACAGAAGGTGTACCAGTCCACCCATTTTGCTGTAGAGGTCAGGCAGGATCTAGCAGAGAGAAGATTTAAGGACCCAATAGCTCCTCCACTGCCTTACAAAGGCCATACCTCTCCCCTATATATTCAAATGTCGGCTTAGAAAAGAGAATGAGAGACAGAGAATCTGAAAGGCAAAGCAGTTTTCCCAAAAGAAATAAGGTAACATGTAAACAATCTTTTGAGATAGAGGCGGGGGAGAAGGGCCCTAAGCGTACCTCATCCCACAGATACAACTAGGTAACACATCAGTATAAATAACTCAGAAAATGACCCAAAGACTGGCAGAACAAACTAGAAAACTAAATGTAGAGAAGAAGTCACATCAAAGAGGGTAGGAAAGGTGGAGAGTTTGTGGGGAACAAAAGAGACCCTAGGACTATCTTTGGGAGTGTGCTAAGAGGAAACAGCATGGAAGCCCACAGAGACAAAGCATAGGAGCAGCGGTTTGAAAATTGCCTGGCGGGATTTTCATGTAGGCGGGAGCGTTATTTACTAATCTCAAAGCATGTTCCTGAGGGAAAAGAACCTTGGGAGACTCCTCCAGGAACAAAGGAGCTGGCAGGCACCTTCCCCCCTTCCCCCAGCATAAGCAGCTGGAACCAGCTGTGAGAACCTGCAGGAACCAGTTCAGCACCAACATTCCCTACCTAACTTGCTTGCACCACAACCTGCCCAACAGCATTTCAGTGGATCTGCCTTCTCCAGCCGGGATGGCCTCAGTCCAGATGCTGCAGGCCCCTACCCCAGAAGACCAGCCCAAATCTTGCAAACACGAGGCACCTTGCCCACATGTTCTTTGTGGGTCTGCCCCATCCCACCCAGCCAGACTTGGTCCTAGCAGGAGCAGCAGGAGCAGCAGCAGCAGATCCCCTCTCACAGAGGACTAGTGCACAAACCTTGCTAAAACTGCATGCCCCACCCCCAAGCATGTTGGAGTCTACCCCCTCCAATACACTTTTGGCGGGAGCCCATCCAAACCAGGGCCACAAGCCTGGTAGTATGCAAACAACCCTGAAAGGAACCTGCACCACTACAAAGTAACTCCTGCCCTGGGAAGAGGGAAAGATAACCACATACACCAATCAGACTATGGCCCCAGCAGTGGCCTGGGGGAAAATAGCTGGTCTGATTGCAGGCCCTTCCCACCAACAAAACTTCTCAAGGAACAACACAGGGAAAACACCCTGCAGTTGGTGCTAGTGCATCTCTGGCAAACATGTGTTATGACTAAACTTAAGCCCAAGGTAGCCTCAGACTAGTCCACTAACACCACAGGGAACAAACATTGGCCATGACAGGCAAAGAGCCACTGCAGGTGCTTGGACTGAAGGCAAAAGTGGCTCAGCCACAACAACAGGGTACATGCAACACAGTAGGAGACACCCATGAAGTGCCAGGTTCTGGTAAAAAAAAAAAAAAAAGTTGGGGACTCTGCACTGCAACTGCTATAGGACCTCTTCTTCATAAGGCTACTATTTTCAAGAGCAGGTGATTTAGTTGACTTTCCAAACACATAGAAAAAGACACAGAGAGTGAGACAAAATGAAGAGTCAAAAGAATATGTCCCAAATGAAAGAACAGGACAAAACCGCAGTATAAGACCTAAGTGAAATGAAGGTAGGTAATATTGCCTGATTGAGAATGTAAAGTAATGATCATAAGGATACTTACTGGACTTGAGAAAATAGTGGAGGGCATCAGTAATGCCTTAACAAAAGAAATCAAAAAAAAAAAAACAAACAATCAAAGATGTAGAACACAATAAATGAAAGTGCAAATACACTAAATGGAATAAATAGAAGACTAGAAACAGCAAAAGAAACACATCAGTGACCTGGATGACAGACAGGTCATGACAGAGTAATGGAAAGCAATCAAGTTGTACATGAGAGGAAAAAAACTACACAAAATAAGAATAGACAAGAAACAGCAATACCACCAAGTGTAATAACATTCACATTATAGGGATTTTAGAAGGAGAAAATAGAGAAAGGGGGCAGAAAACGTACCTGGAGAAATAATAGCTGAAAGTGTCCTGCATCTGGGGAAAAACACAAATTCAAATCCAGGAGGCACAGGAATTCCATGAAAAATTAACCCAAGGAAACCCACACCAAGACACACAGTAATTAAAATGGCAAAGTGTAGTGATAAATAGGGAATTTTAAAAGCAGCAAGAGGGGGAAAAAGTTACAGAGAAGGGAACCCCATAAGCCTATCAGCTGAGTTTTCAGTAGAATTTTGCAGGCCAGAAGGTACTGGCATAATATGTTCAAAATGCTGAAAGGGAAAAATCTGCATCCAAGAATACTCTATCTAGCAAGGCTATCCTTTAGAATAGAAGGAGAGATAAAGAGTTTCCCAGACAAACAAAGGTCAAAGGAATTCACCACCACTACAAGAAATGTTAAAAGGACCTCTCTGAGTAGAAAGGAAACATTATAAATAACAGCAAGAAAAGCAGAAAGCATAAAAGCAGTAAAATTAAGTATATCTGTAAAAATAAGTCAAGGGACTCACAAAATAAAAGGATGTAAATTATGACATCATATATTTACAGTATAGAGGTGAGAGGACAGAGGAATAGGTTCAAACTTAGGTGATCATCAACTGAACACAGACTGCTATATGCAGAAGACATTACACACAACCTTAATGGTAACCACAAATCAAAAACCAGTGATAGGTATGCAAAAAATAAGGAGAATGGGATCTAAGTATATCACCAAAGAAAGACAACTTACCAAGAGAGAGGAGAACAGGGAAGAAAGAAACAGGGAAAAACTACAAAAATGACCACAAAACAAGTAATAAAATGGCAATAATACATATCTATCAATAATTACTTTGAATGTAAATGGACAAAATGCACCAATCAACAGATATAGGAACGGATAAAAAAGCAAGACCCAACTATATACTACCTATAAGAGATTCATTTCAGACTTAAAAATATATGCAGATTAAAAGTGAAAATTAATGTGAAAAGAAGGCTAGGGTAGCAATATTTACATTGGACAAAAAAGACTAAAACAAGGAGTAACAAGAGAAAAAGAAGAAGATATACTGCAGGTTAATATCTATGCACTCAACATGAAAGCACCCAAATACCTAAAACAATTAATAACAAACATAAAGGAAGTAATTGACAGTAATACCTGACTTTTATCAAAGGGAAGATTATCCACACAGAAAATCAACAAGAAAATAGTGGCTTTGAATGACATATTGGACTAGATGGATTTAAAGATATATTCAGAACATTCCATCCTAAGACAACAGAACACACATTTTACTCAAATGCACACTGAACATTCTCAGAATAGATCACGTTAGGCCACAAAACAAATCTGAGCAAATTCAAAGAGATCAAAGTCATACTATGTATATTTTCAACCATGACACTATGAAATTAGAAATGAACCACAAGAAAAAATCTGGAAAAAACACAAATACATGGACGTTAAATAGCATGCTACTAAACAGTGAATGGGCCAACCAAGAAATCAAAGAAGAAATAAACAATACATGGTAACAAATGAAAATGAAAACACAATGGTCCAAAATCTTTGGGATGTAGCAAAAGCAGTTTTAAAAAGAGATTTTATAGTAATACAGGCTTACCTCAAGAAGAAATAAAAATGCCAACCTAGCCTTACACCTAAAAGAGCTAGAAAAAGAACAAGTAAAACAGAAAAACAGTAGAAGGAAGGAAATAATAGAGTACAGCAGAAAAAAATGATATAGAAACTAAAAAACAAAAACAAAACAACAAAGTAATATAGAATAGATCAATGAAACCAGGAGCTAATTTTTTGAAAAGATCAATAAAGTTGATAAACCTTTAACCATATTCATTAAAGAAAAAAGGAGAGAGGGAGGGAGGGATGGAGGATAGGGAGAGGGAGACAGAGAGAGAAGGAGAACCCAAGTAAGCAAAACCAGAAATGAAAGAGGAGAAAAAACAACTGACACCAGAGAAATACAAAGGATTATAAGAGAATGTCATGATAAATTATATGCCAACAAATTGCCAACCAAGAAGAAATGGATAAATTCATAGAGACACATCACTCCTAAAATGGAATCAAGAAGAAATAGAAAATTTCTATTTGTGATTATCAGCAATGAAGCTGAATCAAAAAACTCTCAACAAACAAAATTCCAGGACCGGATGGCTTCACAGGTGAATTCTACCTAACATTTAAAGAAGAGTTCATACCTATTCTTCTTAAACTATTCCAAATGTAGAAAAGGAAAGAAAGATTCCAAACTCATTCTATTAGGCCAGCATTTCCCTGATACCAAAACCAGATAAAGATAATACAAAAAAGGGAAAGTACAGGCCACTATCTCTGATGAACACAGATGCAAAAATACTCGATAAATATTAGCAAACTAAATCCAACAATAGATTTAAAAAATCATTCACCATGATCAAATGCGATTTATTCCTGGATGCAAGGGTGGTTCAATGTTCACAAATGAATCAACATGATACATCACATCAAGAGAACAAAAGGTAAAAACCATATGATCCTTTTAATAGATGTAGACAAAGCATTTGACAAAGTACAACAGTAATTTATCATAAACATTCTCCACAAAATAGGTTTAGAGAAAACCTACCTCAAGATAATAAAGGCCATGTATGAAAACCCGACAGCTAACATCATCCTCAATGGTGAAACACTAAGAGCTTCTCCCCTAAGGTCAGGAACAAGACAATACTGGCCACTCTCACCACTTTTATTCAACATAGTACTGGAAGTCCTAGCCATAGCAATCAGACAAGAAAAAAGAGAAAGCATCTCAACTGGTAAGGAAGAAGTAAAGCTTTCATTATTTGCAGATGACAAAATACACTACATATAAAACCCTAAAGATCCCACCAAATATCTACTAAACCTGATAAATTAATTCAGTAAGGTCACAGGATACAAAATCAATATACACATATCTGTTGCATTTCTAATAATGAAGCAGCAGAAAGAGAAATTAAGAGAATAAACCCATTTACAATTGCACCAAAAATAACAAAATACCTAGGACTAAACTTAGCCAAGGAGGTGAAAGATCTGTATTCTGAAACTGTAAAACATTGGTGAAAGGAACGGAAGATGACACAAACAAATGGAAAAACATTCACGCCCATAGATTGAAAGAACAAAAATATTGTTAAAATGTCCCTACTACTTAAGAGAATCTAGAGATTTAATTAAATCCCTCTCAAAATACCAATATCACTTTTCACAGAACCAGTACTAAAAATCCTAAGATTTGTATGGACACTAAACAGCCAAAGCAATCCTTAAAAAAGGAATGTCACAATTCCAGATTTTAAGTTATATTAGAAAGCTGTAGTAATCAAAACAGTATGGTACTAGTACAGAAACAGACACATAGGTTACTAGAACAAAACAGAGAGCCCAGAAACAAATCCATGATTAAGTGGTCAATTAATCTTTGATAAAGGAGGCAAAAATATGCATTGGGAAAAAGACAGTCTCTTCAGGAAATGGTGTTGGGGAAACTGGAAAGCCATATACAAAAGAATGAAAATGGACTGCTTTCTTACACCATACACAAAAATAAACTCAAAATGAATTAAAGACCTAAATATGGGACCTGATACCATTAAAATCCTCAAAGAGAGCAGAGGCGGTAATTTCTCTGACATCAGCCAAAACAACGTTTTTTTAGATATGTCTCCTGAGGCAATAAATAAAATAAAAAATAAACTTTAAGTACTACATCAAAATAAAAATCTTCTAAACAGCAAACAACCAGAAAAACTAAAAGACAACCTACTGAATGAGAGAAGATATTTGTAAATGACATATCTGATACAGGGTTTGTATCCAAGATATATAAAGAATTTATGTAAAATGACACTGAGAATAAAATAAAATACCAAATTGAAAATGGGCAGAAGACATTAACAAACATTTCTCCAAAGAAGACATACAAATGGCTAATACACACATGAAAAGAGGCTCAACATCACTCATCATCAGGGAAATGCAAATCAAAACCACAATGAGATATCACCTCCTACCTGGCAGTATGGCTAAAATAAAAAACACAAAACAAAAGAAGTATTGGTGAAAATGTGGAGAAAAATGAACTTCATGCACTGTTGGTGGAAATTCAAACTGGTGTAGCCTCTGTGGAAAACAGTATGGAGGTTCCCCCAAAAATTAAAAATATAATTGTCACATGACTCAGTAAGTGCACTACTGGATCTTTACAAAGAAGAGAGCAACACTAATTCGAAAAGATATATGTAGCCCTCTGTTTAATGGAGCATTATTTATAATAGATAAATTATGGAAGCAGTCCAAGTGTCCAGTGATAGGTGGATGAAGCAGAAGCAGTGTATATTTACAATGGAATAATACTCAGCCACAAAAAGGAAGGAAATCTTGCCATTTGCAACAACGTGGGTAGAGTATAGAGAGTATAATGCTAAGTGAAATAAGCCAGTCAGATAAAGGCAAGTATCATATGATTTCACTCATATGTAGAATTTAAGAACCAAAACATGAACAAAGGAAAAAAACCCGACAACCCAAAAATCAGACTCAACTATAGAGAACAGTTACCAGAGGGAAGATGGGTAGAGATCCTTGAAATAAACGAAATAGACTGAGAATACTCTTACCATGATGAGCACTGTGTAAATCATGGAATTGTTAAATAACTGTATTGTATACCTGAAACTAATAAAACACTGTATGCTAACTACACTGAAATTAACATTTAAAGAAGAGAATGTATTGATTTCCTAGATTTGTATAATTTTAAAACATGCTGAGCTTCATTTTTGCCCTGCCCCAAGATAACTAGCAGAAAGAGTTTCTCAAAGAAGATCCAAGTGGTTTTATAAAATTTCAGAAAATTTTCTCTTTATATTTAAAATATATTATTAAACTAAATTTGCATTCTTGCAACATATATATGAAACCTACATATATAGATGGATATAGAGAGTCTAAACATGATGCACCAATCTGGTGTATGCATTCCTTTATTAATTCATTTAGCTAATATTTATTTGCTGTCTGCTGAATTCCAGATACTCTTAGGAATGGCGGATATAACAATGAATCAATTAATGTGAAAGAAAATATTGTATTTTATGTATTAAAAATATATATGTCTACATATATAAAACAAGTAATAAAAACATGATATAATTCCAGATAGGAATAAGTGAGGATAACAATAAAGCTGGTAGGGACAGAGTAATAAGGGAAAGTCTGTTTCAGATGGAGTCATCATGGATGAACTTTCTAAGGATGTTGGCAAAACTGAAACAAAGATCATTCATTTCATTCTAATTTCCTGAGAGAAGGGCACTGCAGTTTTAACAGCAAGTAAAAATGCCTGAGGTGGTCATTCACACTTTGCTAAATATTTCTTCTTTTCCTCCCTTCTAGGCACATGGTAGCCTTGTATTTTCTGGCACTTTTGGGTTATGATGGGTCATATAGCAAATTCTGGCCAACAAATTGTAGAAAGAAAGGAGTGTCATTTCTGGACTGAAGTATTTACTTGTTGGATTAATAACTTACAGTGTTTCATTTTTTTCCTTTTTAGAGTAATAATTAACAATGGTCAAGATATTGGGTCTTCTCTCACCTTCATTATCTTCTAATAAAAATGATGGACCTAATGTTTTAAGAGTTTTAGATTTTTGGAGTTACTACATTACTGCAGAATAACCCAACCTATCCCGATGGGATTGGAGTGAGTTAGTATGTTCAAAGAAAAGCAAGGAACCCGCTGAGGCTGGAGAAGAGTAGGTTCCAGAGACATGGGAAGGAGACGTAGTTAGAAGTAAATTTGGGCCATATCATGTAGAACTATGAAAGCCATGATTCTAGTTTTAGAATTTTTACTGAGTGGTGGGAAATTATTACAGGGAGATGATGAAGCAAACAACTTTAGTCTAATCTGTAATTAGATTAGACTGTGAAACTTATGTTAACAAATATAATAATTTCTTCTGTGAAGATGTTATTTAATTCACCAAAGGTTTAATACGCTTTGCTGAGAACTTACCAAATTATAAAATAGTGATTTAGGGGCTGAAAAGATTTCAACTTGAACCCAACATTTTGGATATGTTGTAACATAAAACAAGGATGAATCTAAGTATTTTTCCACTGGAAACATTTAGAAATTTATAAAATGTATGAAACTAACTTAATAAAAGTAAAACCAAACAACAAAACTTAAAATTGACTCAGGTGTCTTAAAACTTTGTTCAAAGTTATAAATAAAAAATATGCATAACCTTATGCTACAGAGTGATGCTGTTTGTATTACTGTTGCTGTATTCAAAAAAGAGTCTGACTACTTTATCTTTTCTTTTCAGTAAGAAAGGCATGTATTGATCATATCAATGGCTGTGATTTCTTCAACACAAGCAGAGAGGCATAATATGTAATAGGGGCACCATGAAGCTCATAATGTGTGCATGTACGTGCTTCAGTGGCTTTCAGTCACTTGATAGCTTCCATATCAATGGCAAGGAAAATAGGTTTGATTGGATTTGGCAGTAGCTTTCCTCTAACAATACTTTCAGGAGATGGGATTGCTTGGAGTTGAATTCTCAATCATTTCCTGGTATAAGAAGCAAGATAAAACAATGTCTCCACCATCAAATGTAGTTAGTTCTTCTATTCACTTGTATTTTTAATGTTAAAATCATAGATCTCTGTGCAAAGAATTGATAAATACTATTCTTTCTCACATACACACTAATATCCTTGAAAACTAAGTGAATTTGTTTGACAACTTATTTCTCTGTCTCTGAGATCAAAGCAGTAAGGTAATATTACAATTTGATAACAGGAATAATATTTTGAAATAATTATTACAGACTGTGGGTTTTATTCTTCCCTCCTTCTCCCATATCATGTTCCTTCACCATCATTTTAATATTATAGTACTCAGATGGATGGCACACTCCCATGTCCACATCAGCATTATTCACCATAGCCAAAAGACAGAAGCAACCCAAGTGTCCACTGATAGATGAATAAACAAACTGTGTTTTATACATAGAATGGAAGAGTATTCATCATTAGAAAGGAAGGTACCCTGAAATATGCTAAATTTCAGAGAGGAAGAGAAAGAATAGGTAGCAAGGGCTAACGGATACTCAACAGAGGCATGGGTGATACAGAAAGTTATCTCTAAGATATTCTCAAAATCAAACCTTTTGAAAACAATGAACCTCTTCCAGAAAGCTAAGTCCAGCTCGAGAAATAGCAACTCTGGCTGCAAATATAGTGACCAGGGATGTGCCATTTTCCACTGATGCCAAGAAACACTTTTATTTCACATCTTAACATCTCGAGATTGTAATGTTTCCTATAATTGATGGTGCACTACAATTGCTGTCAGCCAAACAACAGTTATGACACAGGTATAGTCCATTCCCAAACTTGATCACTACCAACCTTACTTCACTTGGTCTGTGTGCATTTTTGGTTCTGTACAAGTTGTGTTGCCTTGCTATCTAAAATGTCTTGTAAAAGATTAAACTATGGGGCACAGTTGGTTAAGCGTCTGACTTCAGCTCAGGTCATGATCTAATGGTCTGTGAATTGAAGCCCCACACCAGGTTCTGTACTGACAGCTCGGAGCCTGGAGTCTGCTTCAGATTCTGTGTCTCCCTCTCTCTCTGCCCCTCCCAGTTCGCTCTCTCTCTCTCTCTCTCTCTCTCCCTCTCTCTCTAATATAAAAAAAACATTAAAAATTTAAAAAATAGATTAGACTATGGTTTAGCACTGAAACAAAAGTTAGCTTGTGTTCAGGAAGACACAGAAACAGAACAGCAGAGTATAAAGTGGATGTTAGTGAAACAAATGTTTGTTATTGGAAGAATACCTACAACTCCATGTTTGTTTGCAAAACAACAACAAAGTGAATTAAGGACTTTAAAAGGAAGATACACATAAAAGAAGAAGCCATGTAACGTCTTGTCACTGAGTTTGTTTGTTAGCTATTGCAACAATAATGTCCCATAACAGCATCCCCAAACTCAGTGATTAAACAAAACTTATTATTATCATGCCTGTGTCTGAAGATCAGCTGAGGTTCAGCTGGCTTACATGGCAGTTACTTAGACGGCTCAGCTTTTCATGTTTCTGCTCTACATGTTGTATGGTTATAATGAAGTTTCTTTATCCATTCCCCTGTTCATCAATGCTTCCAATTTTAGTGATAGATACTCTCATACTAGACATTTTGTAAACAAATATTTTCATTTCTCCAGGTAGATAACCAAAAGTATAATGCTTAGGTCATAGATAATGAAAGTTGAACTACATAAGAACAACTCAAATGTGTTAGTTGGTGTATAACTTTAGTCACCCCAGCAATGTATGAGGGTTCTACTTGTTCAATATGTTCATCAATACTTGGAAGAATCAGTTATTCTGCCATCTTTTGGCTTGTTATCATCCTTACAGTTATTTCTTTTATATGTAATGTGTCTTTTTTTCCCCACTCTGGCTGTTTTAAAATTTTTTCCCTTCTTTTTGGCTTTTAGCAACTTTACTCTGTATCCCTCGGTGTGGTTTTCTTTATTCTACTTGAGTTTTGTTACTTGGGGTTTGTTAAGCTTTGCCATCTGTAGATTGATATCTTTTGTTAAACTTGAAAAAATTTTGGCCATTATTTGCAAAACATGTTTTCTGCCTCATTCTTTTTTTTCCCTCCTTCTAGGACTACAAGTGCACACATTTTAGATAGTTTATTAGTTTCAGAAGTTAAACATGCTCTGTTGATTTTTTCTACCTTTTCTTCTGTTATGAACTTCGGTTAGAAATTCTCTACTGAAGAGCTTTAGTAACAATATCCAATTTGCTTTAATACTCCTACAATGAAATTTTGTTTTGAGATATGATAAACTGCAATTTTAGAAATTGAATTTGATTCTTTATCTTAGAATTTCCATATCTCCCAAAATATTTCACCTCTTTAGCCATTTTGTTGATCTTTCCCCATAAATTCTTTAACTTGTTTTTTATAATTATGATAGGTTCTGGAGCTGCTAATTCTGGTACATGAAGCACCTCTGTTTACATTATTGACTTTTTTTCACTTAGTAATGAGACCTATTTTTTTGTTACATCACATATCACGTTATTACATTCTGAATAATGTGTGTAAAAAGCAATATAAACTTTTCAATTCAAATTTTGCTTCTTCGCCAGAGAATGCCAGCCAGTGACCTTCTTTGCCAGTTCAGGTGAGGGTACTGGTATTAAAAATCTTCATCGAGTCAAACTAAACTAGAAATCACAGCTTTAGTTACAGAGTTCACCTGTGATTAGCCCTGTACCAGTTCTACTGTATAGTCACTGCCTTTTTTTAGCTTGCCCATATTTCAACTGTGAAAAAGATGGGGTTCAGTTTAAGGCATTTTTGTTTGGATTCAACTTTGGCAGTGCTCCGGGACCCAAGACACAGAAGAATACATGAGCTCTTTCTGCTAATCAGCCCCTCCTCCATGGCTGAATTCTTAGTAACATTCAGAGAGGTAGACTTGTATGAATGAGCTAACTGTTCTTTGTTTGGACTCTTCCAGATATGAACATCTCCTGCCATCAGTATCATGTAAAACTTAGCTATTTTCTCTTTGCCCCAGCAGAGTCTCTTCACCTACTGCAGACCCGTATCTCCATTCACCCTTATCCAGACCAACAACTATCCCTCAGGTAGAGAAGCTGCTATGGGACTCTGTTCAACTAGGCAGCACTTGCTTGCTCTAGAATTCAGTTCATGAAGGCTTTATTATATCTTCTGTTCTTCATTATCCTCTTAGGAAATGATGTTTACTTAATCCGCCTTGTTGATATTGCTCTTACTATGTTTCAGAAAGATTCTCTGGTTATTTTTCACATGAACTACAAGTGGAAGATTATATTCACCTTTGAACTTATATTTGTATTCATAGTTTTATGCTATTTTTCACAAAAAGTTTCCCCAAAGTGAATAAGCTTTAGGGCTCAAATACCTACATCTCTCTTGAAGGAATTAAAACACTTCATTCAGGGACACATGAGGGCCTCCCATTGGTTAAGGAATCTGATGCTTGATTTCAAAATCAGGTCATGATCTCACAGTTCCTGAGTTTGAGCACTGCCTCAGGCTCTGCGCTGATAGCACCGAGCCTGCTTAGGATCCTCTCTCTGGGCGCCCCTGCCCCTCAAAACAAATAAACAAATTTTAAAAATTAAAAAAACACTTCATTCACAGTGCAATTAAAATTTTGTTAAAGTAATCTCTACCCCATTGTAGGGCTTGAACTGACATCCCCAAGATCAAGAGTTGCATGTTCTACTGACTGAGCCAGCCAGATGCCCTCACAGTGCAATTTTTTAAATCAAGGAGACATTAAAACAGACACAAAATAAATCCTAAATGACATCTGCATCAAACACTTTTTTTCTCCTGCTCCACCATCTTTCACCTTCTCTTCTGCCACTTTATGCCTCCCTTTTTTTACTCAAAATTCAGAAATAAAGATAAAGGTAAGAGCTCAAAACAAAGCAGAGTGGGATCAGAATGCAAAGGAGAAGCCATGTTGGAGGCAAAGAATCTGGGTAGATTTTAGAGAAAGATGAAGAATTTTGTGGTATACTTACAAGTTAAGCCTCTAGCAAATTTAGATGTTGAAATTAAATTCATATATTCCATGTTACTGCATTCCATTTTTGACACATAAAGGGGGCAAGATGGCAGAGGAGGGGGGTGGGTTCGCAGTCCACAGGGAGTGTGGCAGAAAGATGGGTAGAGAGGGAAAGGTAAGGTTGTTGTGGTCAAGAGGCAAATTGGAAGGAAGGTGAATGCATGGAAAAGTCCTACACCCAACCCACAAGCCTCATCAGTGTTTTGATTTTGTACATAATTCTTCCCTGCCTCTCCTATCTCCCAGCTTAGAGGTTTTGCTTAAAGTTACAGCCAAGCCCTGCTCAATACATTCTCCTCCCCCACACCTTCCTTCCTCACTCCCGGCCCGCACCACACACAGTGGGAAAGCAGTTTAGAGATCTCTCAGCTCTCCCTCACAGGCCCAAGCTGTACACTGATCACTTCCAGCTTACTACTTTTTAAAGAGTTTTGAATTATATTAAAAATAGGGGTTCATGCTAATATACTAAATTCAACTCAGTTTTGAGTTCATCAGCCCAAATCCCTATGTGTTTCTATTGTAATTCTTCCCTCCAGCATAAATAATTCCTCTTCTTTTAACAAATCTGTGCAGCCAGTCTGCAGCTCATAAGCTTTAGATATTCTTTGATATCATTTTTTAAATCTCCTGAGCCATGAATGGTCCCTGGCAGCTCTCTGCCAAGGAATTGTTTTAGTTTCTGACAATCTATGGATAGCTGAAACTACATGGATCAAAGAAAGAATATGGACATCCTCGGTTATCCCAGCAAATCCTGAGGGGAAACATGTGTTCTATCCTGAGTCACCACCATAGATTAGTAGGTTTTATCTAGCTGAGAGTGATGGTAAAGAGGACCATGCACATTGGGGGAAAACTCCAATACATTCTGACACTTAGCTCGATTCATCTGCCTTATGGTAGTTTAAGTAGACTTTCTAATTCTATGCACAGTACAAGACATTCATTACTTAAAATTTTCTCTGGATTCAAATACCAAGACTGAACCTTTTCTATTTATACAAGGAGCTTGGACCCTTTCTGTGAGGAGTCAGGTTCACAGCATATGATTTTATAACCATGAAAGGCAATCAGTAGAGAATGTGTCAAAAGCACCAAGTGAGTCATCTTATTTTTCTTTATATCAAAACGTCACAGATTTGAAGACATTAGAAGTCATCTGCTTGATTATGGTGAACAGATCCTGTAGTGGGCTGGAAATATTCATTTGCAGCTTAGGTCTGTGAGGGAGAGCTGAGAGATCTCTAAACTGCTTTCCCACTGTGTGTGGTGTGGGCTGGGAGTGAGGAGGGAAGGTGTGGGAGAGGGGAATATATTGAGTGGGGCTTGGCTGTAACTTTAAGCAAATCCTCTAAGCTGGGAGATAGGAGAGGCAGGGAAGAATTATGTACAAAATCAAAACACTGATGAGGCTTGTGGGTTGGGTGCAGGACTTTTCCATGCATTCACTTTCCTTCCTATTTTGCCTCTTGACCACAATAACCTTACCTTTCCCTCTCTACCCATCTTTCTGCCACACTCCCTGTGGACTGCGAACCCACCCCCCTCCTCTGCCATCTTGCCCCCTTTATGTGTCAAAAATGGAATGCAGTAACATGGAATATATGAATTTAATTTCAACATCTAAATTTGCTAGAGGCTTAACTTGTAAGTATACCACAAAATTCTTCATCTTTCTCTAAAATCTACCCAAATTCTTTGCCTCCAACATGGCTTCTCCTTTGCTTTCTGATCCCACTCTGCTTTGTTTTGAACTCTTACCCTTACCTTTATTTCTGATTCTTGAGTAAAAAGAGGGGGCATAAAGTGGCAGAAGAGAAGGTGAAAGATGGTGGAGCAGGAGAAAAAAGTGTTTGATGCAGGTGTCATTTAGGATTTATTTTGTGTCTGTTTTAATGTCTCCTTGATTTTAAAAACCGCACTGTGAATGATGTGTTTAATTATTTCAGGAGAAATGTAGGTATTTGATCCCTAAAGCTCAATTTGGGGGGAGTTTTTCTTAAAATAATATAAAACTATGAGTACAAATGTAAGTTCAGAATGTGTCAAGAGAACAAGGTGAGTCATCTCATATTTCTTTCTGTCAAAACAATGCAGAATTAAAAGACATCAGAAATCATCTGCTAGATGGTAGTGAACAGATACTATAGTAGGAATAAGCTGTATTCTGGCAACTATCCCCTTTTTCTTCTGGTCGTAGGTATCTAAATTTTCTTTTGCAAAATTACTTCTGCTTCATTGTCTGTAGCTTTGTTGAGACTATCAATCAAGGTATACTGCCTTCCTTCTTTTAGAAACAAGTGTCATTCACTCCAGACCATCTGGGTATCTGAACTTTGGGTCTTGAGTTAATGGATAGGAGAATAAAAACCAAAAAAACCTTTGGAGATGTTACTTGTCATCAGCAGTGTGTTAATAAAACTGTCCATGAGTTAATAAAACTGTCCATGAGTTAATAAAACTCACCATGGCCTTCCACCTTCTCTGAGGTGTATCTGTTTCCATCTTGCTGGGCCTGGTTCTCTTCAGTCCTCTGACTGTAGTTCCATCCCATATCCTTCTAATAAATTTCCTTTAATTAAACTAGCCAGGGTCATATTGTTTGCACCAGAGAAAACCACTCCTACAAATGTGACAAGTTAGTGAGATGGTAGATGATGTTAAGACTAATTAGCTACTCCATAATATGTCTCTGCTTTCCTAAGAGCACAAATATTTACTTTAGTATTTAGATACAATTTCTGAAAAAGCTATTTAAGTAGAAGTTGATACTTTGTGGGACTGCAACAAGATGTGAAAAATTTCATCAGGAAGCAATCTAAAGCAGCAACAGCAATCTTCTATGTGGAGAAAATGATGGATCAGTAAGGTAAGACAGTGTTTGTGTTCCTAAATCCAGAAGGGTTTAGAACTGGAATTGCAAACCAAAGTATCTTTAGGGAATGAGCAAGGTTGCAACTAAATGAGTCATCTGTGATACTCACTTCCACAAAGAAATAATACAGTCCACTTTTATTCTTCAGCTTCCTTACGTCTTTTCATTTTCTACCTCTGATGGAAGCGTGCCTAAGGACAGAGTGCTCGACTCTAAGGAGAACATCAATGCCAGTGCAATGGCAAATCACAACTGAAACTCACCCTCATTTTCAGAGAAACAATAGAATCGTAAGGATTCAGACACTGGAGAATATTGCCCTTCACAAGAGGCAACACTCCTCAGCTCTTTTTTTAAACATTTTTAATGTTTATTTATTTTTGAGAGAGAGAGAGCAAGCGAGTGTGAGCAGGGGAGGGGCGGAGAGAGAAAGAGAGAGGAGGGAGAGAGAGAGAGAAAGGGAGACACAGAATGAGAAGCAGGCCCCAGGCTCTGAGCTGTCAGCACAGAGCCCCACATGAAGCTCAAACTCACAGGCCGGGTGATCATGACCTGAGCTGAAGTTGGATGCTTAACTGACTGAGCCACCCAGGCGCCCCTCCTCAGCTCTTTTCATTGCTGCTTTTCAGGAGGGCTCGCTGAGTAGTGCTAGATATTCTGATATTTTTTTAAAAAAGTGGTCAAAAATATTGATGTATACTTGAAATATACAATTTTCTGTTTATTATATGTTGTTGACCAATATGATTTTTAAAATATGGGTGGATTCTATTCTTGACCTATACTAGAAGCTAGGCTATGATAATTTATATAGATTTGAGACATATAAAACACTTATGCAGACATTTTTGAGGAATGTGGCATAATAGAAGAACCCTAAGCTCACCTTATCCGATAGACACAACCAGTAACACCCATACCCATGTAAATAACCCAGAAAATGACCCAAAGACTGGCAAAACAGACTCTTCATAGCTACATATTGAAGAGGCTACATCAAAGAGGGTTGGAGGGGCAGAGACATGGTGAGAAATCAAACAGATCCATAGAACTGTTCACAGGAGGGGGGATGCCTTGAGCACAGAGAAATGAACCCTCACACCAAGCAGCCCAGGGACAGGAAAGCCACAGGGGAGAGGAATCCCTGTGACACTTGGCTCTGAAAACAAGAAGGACATAATTCTGCAAGTTCCTACAATCATCAGGGCTTAATACCTAGATCTTTAAAACGCAGTGGGTTTGGCTCTGGGAGAGCCGGGAGGGTGACAGGAAATGGAGTCTCTGTCCTTAAAGAGATAGCTTAACAAACAGCCTTGCTGAGACACAGCATAAAAGCAGCAGTTTGAAAAATGCCTGGAGAATATGGGAGGGAGATTTGTTTGCTAATCTCAGAGTGTGTGCTGGGGTGGCAGGGATCTTTGGGAAACTTCAGGAACAAAGGAACTGGCAGGCACCAATGCTCTAATTTGCCCCAGCCTAGGTATACAGACACCAGGAGCAACACTCTCCACCTAACTTGCTAACAGTGCACCACCGTGTTCTCCTGTGGACACACTCCTCCATCCAGACCTTCTGCTCCAGCTCTTCTCCCATAGCAGATTCGTGCAAACTGCAAACACTGTGTGCATCCCCACATGTCCCAATGCATATCCACACCCTCCAACCTGGCAAGACTCAACAGGAGTTTTGGAGTTTTGGAGGTTTCAGGTCCCCTCCAGCAGGGTCTTGCTGCACTGCATGCCTGCCCCCAAATTCTCCTTTGGACACCCCCCAACCCTGGGAGTTTTCTAAAGCAGTTGGCAGTTTTCTAAAGCAGTTTCAGGTCTCCTCCCACAGCAGATCTACTGAAATCTTGCTAACATCATGTCCCTTGGCCTCATGTTTTATTGTGGACCCGCCCTCTCCAATATGCCCTTGGTCAGAGTCCATCCAGAGAGGTGCCACAAGGGTGGAAGCAGCCTTTATAGAGACCAGCACCCAAAATGATTCCTATCCCAGGAAGAAGGAAAAATAACCACAAAAAACAGTCCAACTGTAGCCCCAGCAATGGGCTTTGGGCATACATTGGGTCTGACTGCAGGCCCTGCCCAACAACAAAAGCTTCTTAGGGGACAACACAGTGAAAACACCCTACAGTTTGACACTACCACATTTCTGGCAAATGCGTGGTCTGACTCAACTCAAGCCCAAAGCAACCCCAGACTGGCCTACTAACAACATGGAGATCAAATCATGCCCACAACAGGCAAAGAGAGCCATCACAGAGAACTGGATCAAAGGCAAAAGGAACTCAGCCCCCAAAGCAGGATGTATATAACACACAAAGAAGACATCCTTGAAGCTCCAGGTTCTGGGAAACAGGGGACATTGCACTGCAGGGCAATACAGGGCCTCTTCTTCATACAGGCACTACTTTCAAGAGAAGGAGATGTAAATGGCATTCCCAACACATAGAAACAGACACACAGAGTTAAAAAAGTGAGGATACAGAGGGATATGTCTCACATTAAAGAACAGGACAAAATCACATCAAGAGACCTAAACATGACAGAGTTAAGTAACATGCCTCTCAGAGAATCTAAAGTAATGATCATAAAGATATTCAATGGACTTGAAAGACCATAGGGGCTCAGTGAGACCCTCAACAAAGACATAAAAAATGTGAAAAAAAAATCAGAGCTGAATTCAATAAGTGAAATAAAAATACACTAGATGGAACAGTGGAAGGCTAGATGAAGCAAAAGAACTGCATCCAGCAGACTGGATGACAAAGTAATAGAAAGCAATCAAGCTGTACAGGAGGGAGAAAAAATATGCAAAATAAGAATAGACAGGAAACTTAGCAACACCACCAAGAGTAATAATATTTGCATTACAGGAATCCCAGAAGGAGAAGAGAGAGAAAAGGGGACAGAAAATGTATCTGAAGAAATAAGAGCTGAAAATGTCGTGAATCCGGGGAAAAACACAAATTCAAATCCAGGAGGCAGATGAATTCCATGAAAAATCAACACAAGGATACCCACACCAAGACACACAGTAATTAAAATGGCAAAGTGTAGTGATAAATAGGGAATTTTAAAAGCAGGAAGAGGAAAAAAGAAGTAACATAGAGGAGAAACCCCATAGGCATATCAGCGGAGTTTTCAGCCGAAATTTTATAGGCCAGAAGGTATTGGTATAATATGTTCAAAATGCTGAAAGGGAAAAATATGCATCCAAGAATACTCTATCCAGCAAGGCTATCACTCAGAATAGAAGGAGAGATAAAGAGTTTCCCAGACAAACAAAGGTCAAAGGAATTTATCACCACTAAACCAACCCCTACAAGAAATGTTAAAAGGGACTCTGAGTAGAAAGCAAAGACCATAAATAACAGTAAGAAAAGCAGGAAGCGTAAAAGCAATAAAATCAAGACATCTTTAACAATATGTCAAGGGACTCACAAAACAAAAGAATTTAAATTATGACACCATATACCTAAAATGGAGGGTGGGGGGGAATAAGAATGGGTTAAACTTAAGCGGCTATCCACTTGATATAGACTGCTATATGCAGATGTTACATACAAACATAATGGTAACCACAAACCAAAAACCAGTGACAGATATGCAATAAATAAAGAGAAAGAAATCCAGGTATACCACTGAAGAAAGCCAACACATCATGAGAGAGGAGAGCAAGGACAGAAAGGAACAGATAAAACTACAAAAATGACCAGAAAACAAGTAACAAAATGGCAATCATACCTCTCAACAATTACTTTGAATGTAAATGGACTAAATGTTCCAATCAAAAGACATAGGGTGGAGGAATGGATAAAAAAGCAAGATTCATCCATATGCTGCCCGTAAGAGACTCATTTCAGACCTAAAGACATGCAGTTGAAAGTGAGGGGATGGAGAAACATTTAGCATGCAAATTAACGTGAAAAGAAAGCTAGGGTAGCAATATTTATATTGGACAAAAAAGACTTTAAAACAAAGACAGGAGCAAGAGAAAAAAAAGGAAACTATATAATTACAACGGGGATAATCAACAACACAAGAAATAACAGGTGTTGGCAAGGGTGTGGAGAAAGGGGAGCCTTTTTGCACTGTTGGTAGGTATCCAAACCAATGCAGCCACTCTGGAAAACAGTACAGATTCTCTCAAAAAGTGAAAAATAGAACTCCCCTATTATCTAGCAATTGTACTACTAGGAATTTACCCAAAGAATACAAAAATACTAATTCAAAGGGATACATACACCCTGGTGTTTACAGCAGCATTATTTACAATAGCCAAATTATGGGAACATTCAAGTGTCCATAGATTGATGAAGGGATTAAGAAGAGATGATATATATATACATATATAAATATATATATAGATGATATATATATATAAATATATATATAGATGATATATCATATATATATAAAATGTTGTATACCTCTAGCCAAAAAAAAAAGAATGAAATTTTGCCATTTGCAACAATATGGATAGGGCGGGAGAGTATTACGCAAAATGAAATAAGATGGTCAGAGAAAGACGAATACCTATGATTTCACTCATATGTAGAATTTAAAAGACAAAACAAGCAAGCAAAGGAAAAAAAAGAGGGGGATGGCAAACCAAGAAATAGACTTAATTATAGAGAAAAACTGAGGTGAGGTGGGTGGAGGATGAGTTAAATAGGCGAGGGGGATTAAGGAGTGCACTTGTGATAACCCTGGGTGTTGCATGGAAATGTTGAATCACTATATTGTTAAGCCTGAAACTAATATTACACTGAATGTTAACAACTGGAATTTAAATTCAAAAAAACAAAAAAATAGATGGTGACAAACGAAAACGAAAACACAATGTTCCAAAATCTTTGGGATGCAGCAAAAAGCAGTTCTAAGAAGTAAGTTTATAGCAATACAGGCCTACCTCAAGAAGCAAGAAAAATATCAAACAACCTAAACTTACACCTAAAGGAGGTAGAGAAAGAACAAACAAAATCCAAAGCAGTAGAAGGAAGTAAATAATAAAGAGTAGATCAGAAATAAACAATATAGAAACTAAAAAAAATAATACAAGAGATCAATGAAATCAGGAGCTGGTTCTTCGAAAAAATCAACAAAATGATAAACCTTTAGCCAGATTCATAAAAAAAAGAAGAAAGAGATGGAGAAGGAGAAGGAGGGAGAGAGGGGACTCAAATAAACAAAGTCAGAAATGAAAGAGGACACTATAGAACAAGTGACACCATAGAAATATAAAGCATTATAGGATAATGATTGCCAGCAATGAAAATGAATCAATAAAAAAAAACCAAAAAAACTCTCAACAAACAAAACTGAGACCAGATGGCTTCACAGGTGAATTCTATAAACATTTAAAGAAGAGCTAATACCTATTTTTCTCAAACTGCTTCAAACAATAGGAAAAAAGGAAAGCTTGTAAATTCATTCTATTAGGCAAGCATTAAACTGATATCAAAACCAAAGATATTAGAATAAAACAGATGTACGGCCAAATCTCTGATGAACACAGATGCAAAAATCTTCAACAACAAAATATTAGCAAACTGAATCCACCAGTACATTAAAAAAATCATTCACCATGATCATGTGGGATTTACTTCTGGGGTGCAAGGTGGTTCAATATTCACAAATCAATCAATATGATACATTATATCAACAAAACAAAGTATAAACTATATAATTGTTTCAACAGATGCAGAAAAAGCATTTCCAAAGTATAACATCCACTTATGATTATAAACCTTCAACAAAGGGTACATACTTCAACATAGTAAAGGCAATATATGAAAAACCCATAGCTAACATCATACTCAAAGGTGAAAAACAGGTCTTTTTCCCCGAAACACAATGAGATATCACCTCACATCTATCATGGAGAAAACATAACCTTCATATACTTTTGGTGGGAATGCAAACTAGTGCAGCCATTGTGGAAAACAGTATGGAGTTTCCTCAAAATATTATAAATACAATTATCATATGATCCAGTAATCCTACTGTTGGGTATTTACACAAAGAATATGAAAACACCAATTTGAAAGGATATATGCACCCCTATGTTTAGTGCAGCATTACTTGTGGTGTTTATACACACACACACACACACACACACACACACACACACACACACACATATACATATAATGGAATATTAATCAGCCACAAAAAAGAATGAAATCTTGCCATTTGCGGTAACATGGATGGATCTAGACAACATAACACTAAGTGAGGTAAGTCAGAGAAAGACAAATAGTGTATGAGTTCACTCATATATGGAATTTAAGAAAGAAAACAAACAGGAAAAAAGAGACAAAGCAAAATACAGATTCTTAACTATAGAGAACTAATGGTTACCAGAAGGGAGGGAATTGGGGAGACAGATAAAATAGGTAAAGGACATTAACAACACAAGCAGCATGATGAGCACTGAGTAATGTATAGAATTATTGAACTATTATATTGTTACACCTAAAATTAAGATAACACTGTAAGTCAACTATACTGGAATTTAAAAAACAAAAAAATAAAAGTAAGACAATTAAAAAACACTTATTAAGCACACTGGAGCAAACAAAGAATAATTTTTTGTATCAAACTCGTAAGCTAGAACAAGCCACCATGGGCATGTAATAAATCCTGAAGGGTTACCTGACGGGATACGGGATTTTTCAGGGCCCAGCAGATAATGGAGGATAAGCAGAGATGGGGTGGAGGAGTCTGTTGCAAAGAGCTTGGGAGGACATATTGATGCACTTTGCTAGGCCAGACAGGTAAATCAAGACTTGGTTGGTAAATAGTTTGGTCATCCTGTTATAATATATAGAAATAAATGAAAGAAACCTAAATATTGATATTCCAAATTTACAAAGCCTATTCATCTTAGATCCTGAAAGTGCCCAAAGCTGAAAAAAGACTGTTGCTTTCCTATCAAGTTGCTTTTAGACTACTGCATTTTACTTCATGGGTTACCTAGAAAAATGAATCACTGTTTTGCCACTGAGCATCTTCAAACAAAGAAGAGAATAAGATTGACATCACTGTTCAGACCCATTAGTCAACCTACAGTGGCTTTGGACAGGTAGTTTCCAAAATACATCAGCCTCATTTACACCCAACAGCAACAACAGACAGTGAGCTTTTTTCTACTGTGGCATGATGCTCCCAAATACTAAGACATAAAGTGGTTTTTGACACACATTGCTTTTAGGAAAAAGATTGGAAGTAGGAGGTAAAATAAAAGAATATATGTCTATATACTAATGATTGCAGAGAGGAAAGAAACAATCCAACTTTACCTAGGGCTACATTAAAATAATTGAAGAAACAAAAGAATACAGTAGGGCATGAACTAGGATGATAAACAGTGATCTCAAAAGGTGTGCCACCTTGGTCTATACGTGTCCAAGAAAGTAGAAGATTCTGCTTATTCTTGCCGATTTTTGTTCTAATAAAAGTTATCACACTATTTATTGGTTCCAAGTAGTTCGTTCCTTCTAGCCCTGTCATCCTGTATACCATAACATAATTAATTTGGATTCTGGAAACATACTCCTGAAAACGGAATAATTGGTAATTTGACTTTTCCTGGTCACTGATGCACTCAGCAAGATGTGTTTCACCTATAGTTGACCTGGATTAATCCAGGCTTCCATTATTGCAGTGAAATATGCCAGGTCTCTGAGTGTAAACTTGATTTCTAATTAATACAGAAAAATAACATGTTACTTATTAGAGCATATAATAGGCAATGTGGCAGGTAATATGTTCATTACCTCATTTAGTTTCTAATTGTCACATCAAAATATCAACTAAATCATGACATATCATTTCTACTTTTACATTTGAGAAAACCAAGATGAAAAGAAGTTAAATAATTGGTTTAAAATCGTGCATTTTATAGGGGGAACATCCAGAATATGATCTTCAGCCTGCCTATTCTAAATCATGCATTTGTCACTCATCTATATTGGCCTAAGGAAGAGTGAATGAGAGCTGACAGATGAGAGAACTGTTGTAAATGCGATAGTCAACATTTAGCTATTTATCACAGCAAACGGCTAAGAAAGGTGGGCCACAGGCTGCATGAAAAGACTTCACTTTGTAGAGTGCATCCCAGGACTTAAGGGCAATGATTATTTTGTGTATGTTTCCACTTCACCCCTACAAATTACACAACTTAGTGGTCTTTTATCAAAAGCAGTCTGATGAAGTGCACGGATCAAACATTAGTGTCAATAAATGTAGGGAGTCTGGAGAAAATAGACTAATCCTTGGACTGGGAGTATTCGCAAAATTCAGTAGTGGTTTTAGAACATCTAGAAAGAAAGGTCCTAGGGGTAGGCATGTGATTTAACAAAAAAAAAAAAGAGCAAACCAGGGAATTTGTCTTGAATCTGCTCTTGTCTGAAAACAACACTGTTTAATGTGTGTTGTTTTGGAGTCATTTTAGGGGCTGATGGAAATCACAAAGAGCTAAAATGCTGCAGAGCCCACATCCCACTCCAGTGACTCAAAAGGCAGAGCAGAGGGGGGATTCAGAGGTCACAGAGGGTGGGGAGGACAGTGGCAGGATAACTTGGAGATGGCTTTCAGATTAGCAGGAATGGGTTCAGATGGATTTTGCAAGAAGGATCAAGTGGGTATTGGGAGAGAAATGGACAAGGCCTGAGAAGGCCCTGACATACAATTGCATTATTTCCAGGGATGGAGTAAAGGAGGAAGAAGCGATGGAGCCATGGTTGGTTAGGCAGTGAGAAACAAACCTCCTGAGGGTGGTCCGAAATACCGAGAATGACCGGGACTATCAGAGAAATATGCTGCCTATGCAGTGTGGAGAAATCTGAGTAGTGCTGAGGCAAAGAGGCAACCAGAGGGAATTTTGGCAAAGTGTAAGTCAGTCATGAGAGGATAAAGCAGTATCTGTGGAAAATATGTTGTTTTAATGTTCTAAATGGGGTTGAGGCAGAAGGGACTCAAGATCATTTGTTTCTCTTCTTCATGCCTCCTTTTCTTTATAAAATCTATCCTCTTCCACCATAAATATTTTTTAAAAATTAACCAATAAAAATATCTTGAATTTTCTGTGGCCACAGTGTCTCCCAGAAATTAGGCATATTTTCCAAAGTTTTAAAAGAAAAAACAACATCAAATTTTTTTTTAAAAAAATGGGGGCACCTGGGTGTCTCAGTCAATTAAGGGTCCCACTTCGGCTCCAGTCATGATCTCATGGCTCGTGAGTTGGAGCCTGGCTTGGGAGCTCTATGCTGACAGCTCAGAGGTTGGAGCCTCCCTCAAATTCTGTGTTTTCCCTTCTCTTTGCCCCTCCCTGGCTCATGCTCTGTCTTTCTCTCCTTCAAAAATAAATAAACATTAAACATTTTTTTTAAACAAATAAAAACTAAAAAGCTTATTTTATTAAAGTTTTGGAGTAGAGTTAACAAATAGGTCTGGGCTCTGAAGGTTCATTCTCATCTGCATGCCGCCACTGCTCACTGTTACAAGAATGCAGCTTTACACCTTCTTCAGGAAGAATCTTTATTTCTGCTGACAGAAGGATTAATGGCCGTGCTCAGAAGAAAGTCAATTGTCACAAAAAGTTTACTTCCTACAGTTGTCTTCTCTTTCTTTATGCCTTCTAAGTTTTGTTTTTTTTTTTTTTTCCACTTTTCTGGATTAAATGGTGTGTTGCTCAGGATTATTCATGATAGACCACAGAAACTGCTAGATTAAGCAGAATGCGCTGAAGATTTTTGTAGTTCACAGAATCTTTGGAAGATTGAGGAAAAGGCTCTAGCCCTCTGCCCACACTGTGTAATGAGCCACAGAGCTTCTGCTACTTCTGTCGCAATAGAAACCACCACTACAGCGGCCTGCACTGGAACCATGCGGCTTCTACTCCTGTTTTTAAAATCTTTTGTTTATTAATTTATGTTTGCTAAGACAGGTGGATAGCTTATATTCTTTTTGTCTTTTCAAACAACAACCCCAACAACAACAACAAACAACTGACTACAGTTACTGTTCATTGGAGAATTTCCATGAAGTGGGAAGAAATTTCATATTTAGAGGTCTGATGAGAGATTAAGGAATCATTTTGAATTTCCTGACTTAATGTAGCCATGTGGATACATAGGTCTGGCAATTTTAGCATGTGGATCTGCTCAGTGACATCACATCTTCTTACATGCTTTACAAATTCATTTAGCACAAAATTAAAACAGAGTAACTGGTATGTGACATGAGTAGTCATGGCTTATGAACTAGCTTGTACAACCTATCTGGAGCAAAAAGCAAGGAAGCCTCGCTCATATGCTCAAACATGCAGCTGCCTTGGGCATCTCAGAACCTACATGCAACCCCTTCACAAACATTTCGGAGTCTGTGACTCAAGGTCAAAAGCCATTGTTTTAGGGGCACCTGGGTGGCATAGTCCATTAGGTGTCAGACTCTTGATTTCAGCTCAGGTCATGATCTTATGGTTTATAAGACTGAGCCCTGAATCAGGCTCTGTGCTGACAGCATGGAGTCTGCTTGGGATTCTGGCCCTCTGCTGCACACACACACACTCACTCTAACTCAAAATAAATAAATAAACTTTAAAAAGAAAAAGAACCCGTTGTCTCAGAAAGGTGTTAGAAGCCAACATGTCAGTTGCAAGACACAAAAATATTGAAATAAGGATTAAGAAGATCCTTAGAAAAGGATTAAGACCTCTTCCTTTTCAAGGGAGAGAATAAGACTTATTTTAGAATCGGTTATTGTTTAATATAGTAAAATCCTTTTTTTGAGAGATAAAATTCAAAAGAATTAATACAAATTCAGAAGAAAAAGCTACTGTGTGAAATTTAATCCTGAAGATGTCATTTGTTTCAAATACTTAACCTCAGTATCATTAGATTAAAAGAACAATTAATGACCTATCTCAGACAAAAGCGCTGATAAAACTGTGGCTTAAATAAAATATGCTCTGTTTTTAACCAATCATAAATTTATGGAGGGCTTCTTAAGGACTCAGAATACTTGGTCTATGTCTTTAAGAAACTTTACCTCTGGAGGGAAATAAGGTTAACATACATGAAACTACTAGCAAAAAAAGAGAAGTAAATTTTCATTCATACTATGAGAGCCAGATTGATAAGCAACAGGCAAAATTTGACATTACAAGACATATTCAAGGTGTAAATTAAAATATAATTTATTGCATGGAATATCTTAAAGACTAAAATTTTATGCTCTTCCTAAGGCAGAGTCATTCAGAGATAACTTCTTGAATATTTAGGCATTGCCTTCATGGTAAAAATAACTTTCTAAGGTTGAAAAATAAGAGGTAGAAGGGAAAAGAGTTATATCACTCTCAGTGTGACGGCCATCTTTATACCAACAGTATCAATTCCCAGAAACCTCATCAAATATGTTCTTCAAGCAGGGAATCTGATCTCAAGTATCTCTTATTACTCTTCCATAAGTCTCTACCTGATAGACTGACCTCATAGGAATATTTTGTATCTCTGAACAAAGATACATGGTCCCAGTTCAAAGGTATAAATGAGGAATGTCTTAGGAATATGGCTGTTTTTACAGCTTCTAGAGGTTGCTCACATTCCTTAGCTCATAACCCTGTATCCCTCCCACCTCCCCCTCTATCAACTTATTTCCAGTTTTCTAACGTTAACCTTCTGCTTTCTTCTCATAAGAATCCTTTGTGATTACACTGATAATCCAGGATAATCTCCCTATCTCAAGAGTCTTAATTTAATTACATTTGCCAATTCCCTTTTGTGGTATAAGGTAAGATATTCATAGGTTCCTGCTATTAAAATATGGACATTTTAAGGGGGGCATTATTTGGCTTACCACAATAGGCGCCATTAACCATTTGTGACCTTGGTCTTTTTCTTATTTCAGTTTGTTTCACACATTAGCAACAATTCTGACTTCAATTTTTCCTTGTGAATAGAAGAATGTGGATCCATTTTTTTCCTTTTACACAGATTTGTGATTATGTAATGGCAGCATTTTCTAGGATATACACAGGTGAGAGCCATCATATCCTTGAAGCAGTGGGAAGATAAAAACGAGAGAGGTGAAATTAGCTAAAGCTTGGGAATAGGGTAACTTGAAAATGGTGTATTAATTAAATAGTGTTTAATTAATAAAATGCTTGGAGATAATTTGTGAATTTCATTTAGTAGATGCACCTGTCCCTTTTTCTGTGAATAATTAAAAGGTGACAGTCCATGAAAATACACAGCCTCTCTTATGGTGAACTGTATTCACCTGAGGTGACAAGTTACTGAGAGAAGAAAATATCAACCATGGTTTTATATTTTTAAAACAATAATTTGCTCTTAGTCCACACAGAAGCAACATGCTGTGCAAAATTATACATCATGTAGCAACAGCTGAGAAGTCAACATATATCACTATCGATGCTGCCTCTATAAAGCCCCCAAAATTACCATATCTAACAATAATTTTCACTTGAACAGAAAGAAAAGGGGACACAGGAAGAAACCAACTTCTTCTTATAAATGGTTGGTTTAACACGTAGTGAACAAATTGATGTGTAAATTGGCTTTGATGAATGCTTGTGTTAAACGTGGTTATTTATTATGAGTTCCATTACATAAATTGGTTGCAAAATTATAACAAATGTTCTTTATTAATCTTACCTTCTCTGTGGCTAGAGAATGACTCAAGGCAATTATCTTTCATGGACTTCAGCATCATTAGTGCTGATGTGCTGAGGAGGGCAGACAAGTTCTAATAATACACCGAAAAGAGAAACATGCCTTTTCTTTGCTTCTTACATGGAGAGATGTTATTTCTCAATACAGTTTCCTTCATCTCCAATTAAATCCTTCAAGTTGTTAGTTTCTGGTATTTTTGCAGTAACAGCAGCTGTAGGTGTAAGAAATATCTTACATATTATGTTCTTTATGGTATTATGACATTTGAAATTTAAACAGATGGCACAGATTCTGGTCTTAAGGAATTTAGAGTTTGCCTAAGATGGCACAGGTGCTCTCAGGCCACATTTGGCTACTTGGTAGGAGCTTCAAGCATTTGCTCTGTGGTCCAGTGACAGATTGCAGAGCTGTCTTACTGTTTTCCTCTTCAGTGTGGGATATAAATAACTTGAAGATAGTAGCTTTCTGGGAAAGGAAAAGAAGTATTTCTTCCAAGTACACTTTTACAGCCTAACACTCAACCAGGATCAAAGAGTTAAAGAGTTATCCCAGTAGATGACTTCAAGTTACCTCTTAGTTATCAGGAGCCTTTTTCTTTTTTCCCCCCCAGTTCTGAGTTTTTCAGCTCCCTGTTTCTCATCTTTCTCTCCTCTAAACACTGTTCTTGCCCTTGTTCTTCCCCCTGTTATATCTCTAAGAGGGGAAAAGCCAAAAGGGAAGAAAAAGAATTTATTCTGCTTATTATAGATCTCAAAAGATTGAAGATGGAGTTAAATGGTGCAGGTGATTCATGATTATATAAAATAACAAAAATATCAGTGCAAACTTGTCATCTGGAGAAGTCACAGTTAGATGGTAAGCCTGCATTTTTTTCACTAATGAATGTTTACTGAGCACCAATGATAGGTGAACCTCTCAGCTAGGGGCTGGGTGCTAAAGGTTGAGGGGGCAGCAATGGAGAGAGAGAAAGTTTATTGTACCAGAAATGATAACCAGAAAACTAGTATCCAAACACTGCCTCGTCTTGATGCCAATTGCTAATCACCTATATGAATGCCTATAAAATAAGTTAGAATTAGGTTCAGTAATAAAAGAGAATATGCAGCAAATTAAACAAGATACAAGTTATTTAACTTATTTTTTTGTCTCACTGAGGTGAATATCTGCATAGGCAAAGGCTGTATGAGGCTCTTTTTATCTTGCTATACTACCAGGTATGTCCTCTTTTACTAAATTAACTTCATGGTGCAAAAAGATTGCATCAGCTTCAGATCTCATGTCAGCAGAATTTGAGTTAGCAGAACAGGGAAAAGGAGGGGGAAAGAGCATGCTCCCTCTCTCACTCTTTAAGAATATTTGCTGGAAGCTGCACATCTTCCATGTACGTATAATTGGCCAGATCTAGCCATGAGACAGACCAGGAAACAGAGCCTTCGCCCCAACTGGTCACATGCCCAGTAAATATTGTGTGTTCTGGGACTTTCAGTTTCTACTCAGGATGTAGAATGCTGCCAAGAGCATTTCTTTTGCACTTAAAACAGTAACAGCAGGAGCAACAAAAACAACAAATAATCTGAAAATGAATAACTTTTTTTGACCCCAGCAGAGAAGTGATGATTACCAACTAAACTGAAATCCAAGGACCACATTCAACAAGAGTTAGAACATGAACACTTGCTTACCTAAGGCAGATGTTGTCTGTCACAGGTAAGAATGCAACTTAATTCCTTAATGAGTTGCTAGAAGCCAACTGTGGTTTGGCCAGTATAAAGAACCCCTGGATGATACAAAAACAAAGAGAACTTGCATTCATCACAGAATTTTCTGCAAAGGACCAGGTTCTCACACAAGAGAACTAAAAATGTAGGCCTTATGATGTATTCCTGAAGAAATAAGGGCAGTTGGGGGGAAAACACAGGTCATTCTCCCCTGTATGTTATATGAAATAGAAGGCTTATGCTGTTTGAGGGAGAGAAATAAAACCTGATGCCCCAAATCATTGATGAAAACCCACTGATGCTGGGGGAAGGGAATAAAACAAAACCCTATATACTTGAAACAGGGATGAAAATACCTGCTGGGATCAGACCTGCAGCTAAGAGTGAATAAGATCACCGAGAAAGACCTACCCCAAGACTCAGGAACATAGTATCTGCAAGGAATGACACTTAAACAAAACAACAGTGGTCTACTGCTTGATAGGGGCAAGAGCATGCAAAGAGACCCTTTCTGAGGCATAGTGCAAAGCGAAGGCCAAAAATTGAGGATGGAGCAGATGTTGAAGAAAAACCCTCTGGTAAACCAGCGCATATGCTCAATAGAGAGTAATCCTGGATGATTGAAGCTTATTAAACCAAGAGTAATACTAGAAACAATTCTAAAATCCAGCAACTCTAAAATTTATAACAACAATGACCCAACCACTCCCACCACACAGAGACACAGACACACACCAAACAAAGTCTAAGAAAAGGAGATATGTGTCCATTTCCAGCCTTTTAGGTTTTTACCTCAGACTCCTCTCCCACACAAGGTGGCCAACTTCATCTTTTAACAAAAAATTATAAGGTATGTAAAGCAAGTAAAAACAAGCTTCTGTCAAGAGACAAAGCAATCAATAGAATTAGACTCAGATATGATACTGATGTTGGAAATAACTATTAGGGAATTTAAAATAAATATCATGAATATGGTAAAAGCTCTACAGGAAAAGGTGAGCAATATGATGACCACATAAGTAATTCAGCAGAGTGAGAAAATATAAGAAATAAACATAAATACTAATGAATCACTAAATTCTACTCCTAAAACAAATAATATCCTATATGTTAACTAGCATGAATTTGAATTAAAAAAATAAATCCTAGATATGAAAAGCAGAGTAACTGTGTTCAATGGTCTTATCAGAGACTTGATATAGCTGAGTAGAAGAAACAATGAATTTGAAGGGGAGTCAATATAAATGACTTAATGTAAAACACAAAGAAAATTGGAGAAGGAGAGAAAACACAGACCACAGGAAATATTTAAAGAAATAGTTGTCAAAATTTTCCAAAATTAATGACATACACAAAATGTGAGCTCCAAGAATTTCAAGTGAGAGAACAATAAGCAGGATAAATACAAAAATAAACCAACAAATAAATAAGCAGAAAAACAAATGAAGACACTTAGGTATATTATATTTAAACTGCTGAAAACCAAGGACAAAGAGAAAATCTTGAAGGTAATAAGAAATAAAGGACATATCATATACCAAGGGGAATTACATATATAATAATTAAAGGCTTCTTGTGAGAAACTATTCAAACTGTAAGCAAATGGAGTTACATGTTTTTAAGTGGTAAAAGTAAAAAAAAAATCCTGTCAACTAGGAATTCAATATCTAGTTAAAACGACTTTCAAAAGCAAAAAAGAAATAAAGGCCTTCTGAAGCAAAAAATTAACAAATTAATAGCATGAAGATCAACACTAAAAGAAACGTTAAAGGTTAGAAGGAGTATGATACCCAATGGAACTGAGGTCTGTACAAGGACATGAAGTGGACTGGAAATATATTAAATGTAGTTAAAGATTATTTTGTCTTATTTTTTAATTGGTCATAAAAGAGAAATGGATGCCTAAAACAAACATAATAACAAAGTATTGTGTTTTTATAGTATATATATAAAACAGCAAAATATATGATAAAAAATAGCACAGAAAATGAAAGGAAGGAATTGGGAATATACTATTGTAAGGACCTTACACTATTGTGAAATCATAATAAATTATTTGATGTATATTATAAAATTCTAGGGTAACCACTAAAATATTAAAAAAGAGTATAAATAATAAGCAAATAGTTGTGATAAAATGGAATAACAAACATTTTTAAAAGGCAGTAAGGGAAAAATAACAAAGAGCAAAGTTCAAAAGATGGAACAAATAGGAAATAGATGATAGTCTTTAATCTACATATATCAATAATACTTTAAAGGTAAACTGCCTAAAAACATCAAGTAAAAGACAAAAAAATGTTACATTTGATTAAAAAAGCAAGTTCTAATTATATGCTATCTATGGCAAGTCAATTTTAGTTATAAAAACATAGGTTAAAAGTTAAAAAAAAAGAAAAAAGATATTCCATGTAAATACTAATCAAAAGGAAGCTAAAGTAGCTATATTATCAGCAAAGAATAAAGAGATATATCACATGATTAAGAACATAAAGGAGCTGTTCTTCAGGAATTGGATATTCATGTATAACAAATAAAATATGTGAAGCAAAATGTGCTGAAACTGAAAAACAAAAATGACAAATCCAGAATTACATCTGAATACTTCAACACTTATCCTTCAATAGTTGATAGAACAAGGAAACAAAATCAGTGACGATGTAGAATGTCTGAAGAACACTATCAATAACATCACCTGACATTTCTAGAACTTTCTACCCAGTTACAGCAGAATACAATTCTTCTCAGTGCATGTGGAACATTCCTCAAAATAGACCATATTTTGCACTATAAAACAAACCTCAACACATTTAAATAAGTAAAATTACTCAAAGGACATTCTCATACCATCAGAGAACTAACTAGAAATCAGTAAGAAAAAGCTAGAAAATCACAAGATTTAGAGAAATTCAATAACTCACTTCTAATTAGGTATCCCATTTTTATTGAAAGAGGGAAAATGAGACAATAAGCAGTGTGTTCTAGGTACAGACATACAAATGCACTGATTATATTGACAGATTGACTCCATGTTAAGTCATCAGGGCAAAAGTTTTTAATGCAGTTGTTATAAACTCAATGTTGTGCCCTCCAAAGTTTGTATATTGAAGCCACCTGACCGGAGATTGGGGCTTCGGGAGGTAATTAGGTTTAGATGAGGTCATGAGTGAGGGGCCCCCCGGGGTGGGATTAATGTCCTTGTAAAAAGAAGAGATCCCAGGACACCCTGTCCCTCTCTCTGTTTCTTTCTCTCATTATGTGAGGACACAGTGAGAAAGTAGCTGTCTGTAAACCAGGACATGGGCCCTTATCAGGAGTCCCAGCTGGTATCTTTATCTCGGATTTCCCAGCCTCCAGAAGTGTGAGAAATAAATGTCTGTTATATAAGCCACCCAGTCCATGGTATTTCACCATAGCAGACTGAATTGAAGAGGGAGTCACCACCCCAATTCAGTCCACCAAGATTTCCTTTTACCAAGATGCTAGACTTTGTAACCTCTCCTGTTCTTTCTGCTCATTGACCCATTTTAGCAAGATTTTGTTTCCTTAATCTATGTATCCATCCCTGTCCTGCCCCTGAGTGCTGACCCAGTCCTCTTGTGGGAGGTAAGGAGGTGGGAGAGTAACTGAAACTCGGGCTGCCACAGTAGCTAGCAACCTCAACTAATTCAGTAATACCACCTAGAGAATGGTTTCAGTATCAGGAATTCCTCACACACACAAGTCCAAAAGGCTAATTAGTAGGTCAGACCAGACAATGTGAGCTCTTTACCATTTCGCTAGTCGGGCTAATGATGCATATACCATAGGATGCATATGGAGGAGACACAGGGACATACATCATGCTCAGTTTATCCTTATGCATGAAAACGCTGTGTGTTTCTTTCATCCATCCGTCAAGTCCTTCTCCCCTTAATTTACTGCTCTATCCCATGCCCTAACTCCTGTAAACTCTACCTCAGTAATTCCTATTCTTTTGTGATTCTAACTGCAGTGTCCTCTGTACGCTTTTATCTTGACTTAATCTTTAAATAAATAATATAATAAATAAATCTCTACCTCATCTCTAAATTGACTTAACACCTTGATGATCAACACATGTTCTGACAAAAACAATTTCTTCTAATTCTATTGAATCAGTAGATTCTATTTTTATCAAGAAAATATATTTGCAATATCTCTTAATATGCTTGAGCACAGAATTATAACCTCTCTTTCTGAAACCTCCAACCAAATTTATTTCATTATTACTATTTAACCTAAGATCTGGGTATTCTTCATTATACTATATTTCCTTTCCAACTGATACTACCCATTATTCTCTTAAAATTATTTGGGTAACATCTTTCTTTCTTACCAGATGATAAGCTCTATAAAGGCATGAATAGTCACTTTTTTGTGTGCTCATTTTATCCCCAGTACCTGGAATGGCATGTTGACTCAATAAATAATTGTTGCAAGAATTAATGAATGAATGCAGAGTATGTCCCACAGAAATATTTCTCTCTCTCTCTCTCTCTCTCTCTCTCTCTCTCTCTCTCTCACACACACACACACACACACACACACACACACACAGGAGCCTCAGACCTTGCTAACAGACATGTAGCAGCCTTTCTCCAGCAGCGTTTGACACAGTTATCTAATCATTTTCATCAGATATACCCATGCTTGTTAGCCTCAGGGCATACTTACAAGCAGTGCAGCAAAAAGGCAATCCCTGCCATGATAGTTTATTGCAAAGCAGAGGGAATAAAATAAAGCAAGCATGCAGTGCTACCCATACACAAGCTAATAAACAAACAAAAGGTCTAAACCACTGTGGCATCACTGTGACAGTGGTGTCTCAAAGAAACTCCACTGGCTCTAACTCCTGTCAGAGGCAATGAATGCATGTGGTGTGTGTGCTGCAATGGAGCTGGGGACAGACTGTGTCCAGTTTCTTGAAACTGTCAACATGCAAATGGCAGATGAATCTTCCCAAAGGTGACCATCACCAGCATACAAATTCTCTGCTTTAGACTGGGATGTGGCCTTTGTGCTAGCATATAATTATCACCAAAGAAGATTATTAATTAAAATATCAACACAGCGTATTTTAGGATGAATTCAGAGTCCTGAGGCCAATAGGGTATACAGAACTTTGTTCATGTTATATATAACTAGGTTCTAATATTCACAGTGGGTCTTTACTTTGGCTTTCCTGTGTCTCAGGAACAAGCCACTCACAAGGGAATATTTCAGTGCTGCCTTGGCCACTCCTCACTACTTACAATGGGATTCCATCTACTTCAAAATTTTCCTTAATGGCTGAAAAAAGACATGTTAGGGCCTAAAGAGTATACAAGAGGGATTAATAGCATATGATATGTCAAATTCAGTTCAGATTTCCCCATCCAAAAGATTTCATTTGGGACTGGACTGCAACCCTGAGCCAAGGTTGACCCATCCCAGAGAGCAGTAATAACAGGTCACTCTGCAAAGTGTGCAAGATGGCAGACTAGGACTTGTCCTCCAAACGGTCTTAGACAGTGAAAATCTGTCAAAAAATAATCCTTTTGGCCAAATATCTGGTCATTCTCTTCTATGTGGTGGGACTGTTTTGCAGCAAGATGATGTTTAGTCCAACAATTTTTATTCATCACTTCTGATGTTTAACAGAGATATGACAGTCACAGAATGTGCAAGAGGGAAGTAGCAAGGAAAGTGAGGAAGAGAAAGTGTTTTCAACATAAGAACTCAATTGGCTATCGGACTGGTCAGCGAAGGCACAGTCATCTTTTATTTCTTAATGTTCCTGAAGACGGGAGATAAGAATCTGAAGAAGTCAGTCTTTCTCCCTCACAGGATGAATCCTTCTCTGACAGATATACATACCTAACAAGAGTGCCAGAGTTTTTTCAGGGGGAGGGGATAGGATTATCATAGCAGATGCTTATTCTGTAGCTGCTACAGACAAGTCTGACTTGCTCTTTACCTTTGTTGGCATTTTATTATGAGTTTCGCTGTGGCAAGAGAAAGGATGAACCAGAATTTCTGAATGGTGACAGCCAATGCCCCATTTATTTCTAGTGTCAGTGTTTTCCCAAGCTCCAGGGGAAGCATGGCAATCTTGAAACCTGTCTGATATTGGCATTTAGAAAAGAGCTTGACTCTTGCTCAATTTATAGTACATCTAGTCCTCTGAAAGGCTTATTCTAATGCAAGGTCATGCAAAATGTTTGCGTGCAATTGATGTTGAATTTTTATGCCAGCTGAGCTTCATTTCAGAATTGAATGCATTTGTTAAAACAAACTTTACTTCTATTTCAGCACAAACTTTGTTCCCAGAGTTAGCAAGCATTTTAGGTTTGTTTCAAAAGAAAATGCTTTCAAACTCAACATCCCATGGTCATGGATGTATGAATTCTTTGCTTAGACGCACGTTGATTTAGTCTTTCCTGATGTTAGGAAAAAACACAAGCCCCATTGAATTATATCTCAACTACCTAGATGTCTTGAAAATCTTCTTTTGATGTTTCTGACATTGAACAGTTTCCCCTGCTTTGAGACTTCTTCCATCATCTCCTTTACTCTTCTCACTTCTTTCATGATTAAGTTCACATGACCATATGACTCATTCAGTCTGATACTAACCACCCTAAACCACTGCCTTCCTTCAAACACCTTGCTCACTTTTACACTATCATCTCTCCTCTGCCTCTGCCTGCTTATCCATATACTGCATGCACTGCCTCAGCTACACTACTTGGAAGTCTTAGCTTCTATTTATTTTTATTTTCCATTACAAAACTGTTATCTGCATGGTCTCCAACCCCTTTGCACAAGATCTTCCTTCTTTGGGGTAAGGCCAAGTAGGGAAGTAAAGAAAGCTGTCTGCATTTGGAACCCAAGACCGAAAGACACAGTGACTCTTGCCCATATTTGCAGCACAGGGCATGAGGCAAGAAAACAATTGCTAAGGCCCACCTGGGAGAAAGTTCCAAGAGTCCAGTTGGTGACAGATAGCCAAAAGTTAATTGGGGGAAGGGAGTTTGACCTGTAGGCACTTGAAGATGTTGAGCGCTCAGAGAGTGTGAAAGGGACAAGATACAAATCTGATCCTGTGAACAAGAGCCCAGGGAATCTCATCAGAGGAGCTGGGTCACGGTATGCTACTGGGGTTTTCTAAACACACAAGAAGAGTATTATCGTGGATTGATTTTTATGGAATTTCACTGATTAAGGGAATCCATCTGTAAAAGGAGTGGCAGTGAAATTTAATCTGTCCTTCTCACTTTAATGGAATGTTAGATGAGTAAAACCACCTTGGGCTGAAAAGCTTAATCAGGATCTGTAAACATTTAAAGGAAGGAGGAGAAGGAAGAAAAAGACCATGGCTCCCTACCCTCTTGCCCCCCAGCTGCTAAAAGGGAAGCCTGTAGGCAAATGGAAATCAGAAAACCTAACTAAAGGAAATGTGCTCTTTGCTATCAAGTCCCTCTTTCACACTTCCTTCCTTTCTTTCTGTCCTTTCCGGCTTTCTTTACTTTCTTTAGAATTTCACTGTGAATTGATGTGCTGATGACAATTTCTGTGTTCTACTGGCCTGGGAGTCTGGGAGAAAAGAAGAAAGTACCAGATAACTGAGAGGACAGAAAATTATATAATGAAACACAAAGTTAAAGGAAACTACTGAAAATTTTGGGAACAGCTGAAATTGTGCAGTCTAATACTTCTCGGCCAGACACTTCTTATGGGCATTTTTATTCTTCCTTAAAAGGCAGAACGGGGCAGGCTTATTGCTTATAATGAATGTACATGGGATACATTCAGGTCTCTAAAGGCTGAATCTTTCCAGCAGGGACCTTTTTCAAGAAATTTTGAGGGTACGGCTAATGAGTCATCAAATGCTTTGCAGCATTTCAAACCACTCTTGTTTTGGGTCAGGGAGAAAAATAGCCCCTTTACAGAAGTGCAGAAGCAGATTGGTTTGTCCTCCGGCAGCTGCTGAGAACTGTACAGGGACTCACCAGGAGACTCTGGAAGGGGCTTCCTCCCACCTGCTCCATCTCAGGGAGGTGTTGGGATCACAGAAGGCCTCCAATGGAGTGTGTGCTTGATGTTCAGCCCTGAAGAGGGACTGTGCCAGATGCTGTTTCCTTCTGTACCGGGACCTATTCGTTTAAGCAGCAGCCGCCAAATCTAAAGGTTAAAAAAAAAAAAAAAAAAAGCAGCCATTTTCATATCCAATATTCAATATCTACTTTAATTAAAATGGATATCTATTTAAATTATTTAAAGAAGGTAGCTCTTTGATCATGAGTGCTCATTTCCAAAGACTGAAGACAGAAGAACTCAGCCTCCTCAAGTCCTAATTAAAGGTGATAGCCTGAATTAGCATGTAACTACTTGCTATGTTTGTCACATCACTAGTAAAAGTAGTTTCAGTGTTCTTATTTTTCTTAAATAGATTGTTCCTTCTCAAGCAGAGAGCCCAAACTCTCCCTTCTCAGAAAGGGTGGTGGATCCTGTTGCAGTGGGGAGGATTCTAGAGGAATATGAATGGCAATAATTATTTGGAAGCAATGAAGTAATCACTGCTGAGTTTCTTGAGCATTTTAAAACTCTTTCTTATTCTAATGTTTGTTCTAAGACTGATTATTCGATATCTGATGTCACTTACTTTTAACACAGCTGAATGGTTCTTGGTAACTCGGCAGCATTAAAATTTGCAACTTCTATCCTAATGAACCAATATTTGAGCAATTAAAAAAAAAGAGACAAATCAATGAGATTGGTTCAGATTGTTCATTACTCCCATTGCAATCATATCAGCAAGGAAATCAGCTGTCTCACCACATGATATAACCTCCGTGGAGCTGGGACGTCTTAGGATACATCGTCCATGAGGAGAAAAGAATTGTAAGCTGCATGTATTTTCTCTATAAGGCCTTGAAGTAGTATCCCATGGTGAGCGGAGGTTCCTGGGATATTAGAAGGGTGTATAGGACTCAGAGAACAAGAAGATGCTTTTTATTTGTTTTTGTGTGACCTGTGATTTCCAGTCCCATCCTCTGCCTAGAGAGCAATGGTTCTTTATTTCAACTGCCCAGCTTTATGGCCCTTCTTCTGGTAACAGGCCCGACTCTCAGGCCTCAGGCATGTGACTATGAACCAAGTCGAGTGACATCTTTCTGAACAGAACGGTTAGCACCAGGATATGTTATCAAAGTGAGCCAAAGTGGGGAGTGTTTTAAATGCCAGAGAAGTGGCCATTTCTCTCCAACTGGAGAGCTAAAGGAGAGAGAACGGAGAGTAGCAGAAAGTTATGTTTCTTCTGCTGAGAAGAGCTGAAAATTTATAAAAGCTGCAATGCAGGACAGAATCATAATGGTATCCGAGGCCCTAATTCCAGAAGTCCCAAAGGCCAGCTGCCTCCTGCTCCTTCTATAGTTTGATCATATGAGCCAACACAGTTCTCTTTTGTTTAAGTACATTTAGTTTTGGTCAGTTGCAACCAAAGACTTCGGACTAAAACAATGACTTCAGATAAAAGTGCCTCACCCTCCTGCTGCTTTGCATTTGAATTAAGTTTTATTTCCTCCAGCACATCAGCTCAGAATGGTATCTTGCTGTAAGTATATCTTGACAGTTTTCTCCTGCTTTGTCTCCTTCTAGCTATCCTGGAAGTGGTACAAGGGGTGAAGGCTATGCTTGTTTAGGTAAGGCCTGAGTTTTAAGCACCCACTGAGAAAGAGAACTTCTTTGTTTGTGGAGCAGACCCTACCAATGCCTTTCCCATATCCATCTGACCTTACTGTCTGGTGTGCTCCAGCCCCTTCTACCTACAAATATCTGTATCTATGTGCCTAAAAATCTTCCCAAGCACTGCAGGGAGTCATTCTTCTCCTGTACATAAGGCTGGAAGTTCCAAAGAATTAACATTTTCAGAAGAAAGCCTCAACCAACGATGATTAAGAGTTGTGTAAACGCCTGAGGTCCCTGATGTCTTAGGGAGCACTACTTGAAGGAACATTTTGGTGATTTCTCAGTGTTTCTCCTTAAAGCTGAGCTCCAGTTGCCCACTGTGGGGAATGACTTAATAATGCACTCTTGATTGTCTTCCATCCCTTACATGTGTCTCTTCTCCACTCTCAACTAGTATTTTCTATGCTTCCAGAGTAATCCACCTGCACTTAGATGCTGGTTTTAGCATCTGCTTCTAGGAGAATTCAACCTAAAACAAAATTTAAGAACCAGAAGTAAAGAATTTCTTGTCCAGAGAATGTGGTTTGAGATTCTCAGGATAGTGATATGGAAGTTACATCTCCAAAAGTCAAGAAGTTTTCAGAAAATAAGGGAATAAAAGCTGGTTTTGTACCAGAAATAAGCTGTTGCTTAAATGGTGAAATGATTTTTGATGAGGGTAGCAAGACAATTCAACGGAGAAAGAATATTCCTTTCAAAAAATGATGCTGGGTCAACTAGATAGCCACTTACAGAATGAAAATAAAAGAAAATTTACTCCTATTTCATACCATATACAAAAATTAATTCAAAATGGAAAAGTTAAAGCTATAAAACCTTAGAAGAAGGCATAAGTGTAAAGCCTTGTGATTTTGGATTAAGCAATGGTATTTTAGATATGGCACCAAAATCCAAACAGCAAAATAAAAAATAGATAAATTGGACTTCATCAAAATTAAAAACAAAAACCTATGTGCTTCAAAGAACATCATCAAGAAAATGAAAAGGCAACACACAGAATGGGAAAAAATATTTGCAAATCATACACTTGATAAGAACTTCTATTCTGAGTTTAATTCTTACAACTCAAAAAAATAAAAAGACAAATAACCCAATTTTAAAATGAGCCAAAGATTTAATAGATATCTCTCCAAAGGAGATAAACAAATGGCCAATAAGAAAAGATGTTCAAAATCATTAGTCATTGGGGAAATACAAATCAAAGCCACAAGGAGATTTTCATTGTGGTTTTCATACCCACTAAGATGGCTACTATCAAGAAGATGAATACTACATGTATTGGTGAAGATGTAGAGAAATTGAAACCCGCACACATTGTTTGTGGAAATGTAAAATGGTGCAGTCACTTTAGAAAATGGTTTGGCATTTTCTTGAAAAGATGAACACAGGGGCGCCTGGGTGGCTTAGTCGGTTAAGCGTCTGACTTTCCGACTTTCGCTTAGGTCATGATCTCGCGGTTTGTGGGTTCGAGCCCCGCGTCGGGCTCTGTGCTGACTGCCAGCTCGGAGCCTGGAGCCTGTTTCAGTCTGTGACTCCCTCTCTCTCTGACCCTCCCCTGCTCACGCTGTCTCTCTCTCCTAGAAATAAATAAAACATTAAAAAAAAAAAAAAAAAAAAAAGAAAAGATGAACACAGAGTTATGGACCCAGCGATTCCATTTCTAGGTAAATACCTAAGAAAACTGTAAACATATGTCCATGCAGAAACATATACACAAATGTTCTCAGTACTATTATTTAAAATTATCCAACTGATAGTGCATAAACAGAATGTAGTAAAGAGAATATTGTTTGGTCCTATGAAAGGGATGGAAAACTGATGCATGCCAAAATATAGATAAACTCTGAAAATACACAACGTGAAAGAAGCCAGACACAAAAGGGCCGTGTTGTATGATGCTATTTATATTAAATATCCAAAACTGAGTCAGAAAGTAGATTAGTGGTTGCCAGGGACTGGGGCTGGGGAGAGGCAAATGCTGAAAGACTGCTAATGGGACAGAATTTCTTTTTGGAGTAATGAAAATAGCCAGCAGTCATAGGAGGAAAAAAATGTTTAGATAGAGCTCTAAGAAATCAGAATGAAATTACCTAGGTAAATGATTACTTGTGAATCAGATTTTTTAGCAGAGAATCTACATGAATGAAATTTCCAGGGAAAATGCAAGCTAATTCTAAGGGAAAAGATGTTTGTAGCTCTGCAGTCAGTCGGTACAACTTAGAACTAATGTAAGTAAACTTGGGTTCAAATCCTATACTGCCATTTACTAGCTATAGGCAAGCGAGTTGGCTTCTCTAAAATGCAATTCATTAATCTATTCTGTGATAATAACATTCTGGACTTATAGATGTGTTTTACCATGAATGTTGGATGAACAGATACTAGGTGCAGTCATGTTTGTGGTAATCGTGCCACAGTGAGTAGAAGACAAATAAACCCTCTTTCCTTATAGAGCTTACATGGTGGGGAAGAAGATGCTCAAGTAAAGTAAAGAAACAAGACAATTTTACACTGTGAAAAGTGCCCTAAGGGAAAGTAACAGGATATGTAGTGATGAGCAATGATGAGGTGAGGAACTGATTTTAGACCAGGTGGTCCAGAAAGGCTTCTCTGAAAATACAACATTTGAGAAAAGAACAGAAAAATAATGATCCAGCTATGCAAAAATATCCAGAAAACTTTCCAGGCAAAGACGACTCTGAAAATACCAAGACTATGGGAGAGAAGAGGGAAAGTCATGGGAAAAGAGAGAAAGAAGCGTATTTAAGAAAGATCTACCTGGCCAGAGTACGTTGTGTGGGAAAGTCATCAGGTAGGCTGAGACTATATAGGTCCAGGGCCCAGATTCACTATAAGGAGCAAACAGGATCATATATGGAAAATGCTTAGCCTCCATGTTTAGCAAATGGTACTCATTATAACAGGGCACAATAAAGCCACTGTCCACGAGCTTTATTTCCCTTAAGGGATGCAACAGAGTGTGATATGTCTGTGACATTCTTCTTCATGAAGACAACCAGGGAGATGACTTGATTGCTCTGGCCAGCAGGCCAGTAACCCCTTTCCTCCTTCTGGACTCTCTGTGTATTCCTCCCAGAATACAGACTCCATCAAAAGGGGACAGGCTTCTTAGGAGAGGAGCATGTAGGAAATGCTCTGGCCTCCCTCCTAGCAACTCCATTAGTGGATGTACCTTGTGCCATACTGTGCAAAATGTGTGCTTTCCCTTTTTCAATTAAAATTGATCAGCATGACTAATACTAAGGACCTGATGCTTTAAATCCACTAAGGATTAGCATGTGGGCTGTGTGGGAGGCTGAAACACAGCCATTGAAGCTCTCACGCAGAATTGCCCTAGTTACTACAGAAAAAGCCCTAGGAAAATGGAATGCAGGGAACGCAGATAGGAAGCCAATCCACTCCTGTATTGTTGCATGTTTCTTACTTGTAATGATGGGGTTCTCCCACCTGGAGGACCAATTTTTCTCTATGAATCTTACGTTGACATATTAGAAATCCAAAAAGGAAGTACAACCCATTACATATTATAATGGCTCAAACATTAGGGGAATGCCAGTGACACATGTTCATAAATATCAAATGAAAATTTCCCTTTTATTTTCTTCCATCGAACCTATTGGAAGAAACTTTGGGGGGCCAGTAGGCCCCAGTTCTTTCCAGCTTCTAGCCTATCCTCTCCAAGGGAAGATTAATTCACTCATTTCTTGTTTTTGCTGAGGTTGTGAGTCAGGATTGAGAGCTACGATGCTGGCCTTGTCATCTTTTTTCATTTAACTTTCCATGACCTGCAGGATGACAGAAACAAACCTATATATTATTCTGTGTCTGAAGAAAAGGGGAACTAAGAATAGGGAAAGAGGCAATGAGGAAGAGGATATACTAGTTTAATCCATTCCTGCACAAATAAATATATGGTACCAGGCTTGGAAAATCCTTATTGAAAAAAAAGAATATGGCTGCATACTGAATCTAGAACTGAGGCTAGCCAACTATGGATATTCTGTGGTTGTGACTGAATCACATTAATGAACACCCAAATATGTATACATGACAATGTTTTGTGAGAAATATACACCTCTTACAATCTTTGGTTTTGTGTAGTAACTATGCTTCATCACAGTCTATCAGAGTTAATTTTACAGACTGAATTTCTAATATGACTTCAAGATGCAACAGTGGTAGTCATATTTCATTACGTTATTAGCTGTATACATGAAAGTTGCTAATATAAAAGAATTTTCAAAAATATGTGCAGAGATGGAAGTATTTGATAAAAGGGCTATTTTCAAGAAATGGGTTTACGCAAGTACGTTAAAGTTGAGACAGTCTTCTGAAGTGTTTTTCCAAACATTGGCTTTGGCCTCCCTTTCTGAAGAAGCAAACATCAGACACAAATACAAATTCTACAATCACAAATGATGAATGGGTCCAGTTTTCCCTTAACTGAATGTGGCCCATGGCATGGCCCATGAGCACACAAAGGTAAGCCAGCTCTGGGCTCTATTCAGATTATTAGAAGTATCTTAGCTGATCTTCTGCCATATCCTCCAAGTGACATTTCTTGTGACTCACATTTGAAACAACTTATGAAAACCGTTCCATATGTCAAACTTCATTTCATTCAATTTTCTTCTGGTTGAAAATTGACACTAAAGATGTTTGGTCTTTCAGAGCGTTTTCCTTTGGGAGCCAAAGGCCTGATGATGTATAATCCTTCCTGGAGGCTTTATGGCAGGGTTTCACAAAGCAAACATTTTTTCCCCTTATTTTATATCACCCTGACAAACAGAAATGCTGAGCCATTTAATTACAGGGCCTGCCTGACACATCCAGAGAGTCAAATATTCTGGCGGCATCTAGCTGAAGGGGAAAAATGCATTGAATTCCCAGAGTTACTTGTCAAGACAATGACACCAAGGAAACTAGTAAATAAGCTGGCAGGCCCACCAGTGGATGCTGCGGTGTGGCTGAATGGTCCCCGTGGCCCTGAGTCAGCTCCATGAGCCCTGCAGCACTGCATCCTATGATGCTGATCCTTTGTTTTAGCTTCAGGATGAGTAGCCAGGAGATGATGGACATAGGTCAGAAGAACAAAGGTCAAGCCACAGGCCCATATGTCATGAGCTGGTCTGTGCTTTACAGAAATTTCCAGATGTAGAGTTTGCACTCCTAATTCCCAAGCTAACTCACAGAAAAAATCAGCACAGATGCAACTGAATATTTCTTCCTTAGACTCCAAAATATGACAGACAATCCCCTTGACCATGCATGAGTGCACCAAGATTTTATACCCTGTAGTGTTTCAAAGCTCTAACAGATAATCAAAATGTATTAGGTTACCTTCTTTAAAGGCCTTTTCCTCCGTTTAGAATAATTAATCCCTGTGATAATTTCTAGTCCATTTTATAGTAATAACTAAAGTATGAAAGTTACTCATGAATAGTTTTTGTTTGCATGCCTTAATGTTTTCTCTCTTTTTCCTTATCTCATCAATCATAGAACAAAAAGAAAAAAATACACTTTCTATGAGACAAGCACGATTCTTAGAATCAAGCAGTGGAAATTAAAGACAGGGTCACTGTCTTTCCAGAAAATACATTCAAGTTGAGGATTGAGGGACAGAGAATAAATATATAAAAGATCAATAAGATTTTGGAGGAATTGTAAATGCTCTCAATAATTACAGAGTGATACAGAATGGGTGTAGTGTTGGAGAATTTGGTAGCGTGGCCAGGCAAGTTCTTTGATGTGATATGTCTGATTTGAAACATGAGTGATAGAAATAATGAAAGGAGGCAGCCTGAAATATTTGGGTGACAAGTGTTGCAGGAAAAGGAGTAACTTGTACGAATGCCCTAAGACAGAAACGATAGCAGATGAGCTTCAGGATAGAAAGGTCAGTGTGGCTGGAGAGTAATGAATAAAAATGGAGTGGACAGAGATGATGCCAGAGATTTTCAAGGGCAGATCATGATAGGGGTTCTAGGCATACACTGTGAAAAGGAAGATGTAAAACTGTTAATATTCATAAACAATGTGATACCGTATGTAGAATATCCAATATAAATTCACACAAAATCTGCTAGAGTCCGTAACAAATTTTAAGAAAATATCAAGATAGAAGATCAATGCATATTAAATTTCTATATACTAGGAAAGGAAAATCTAAAAGTGCAATCAAGAAAGTTACATTTAAAATAACCACAAAAGGATTAAAATGCCTAGGAAAATAAGTTTTAAAAAAAGTACAAAACCTGCACATTGAAAACTGTAAAACGTTGCTGAGAGAAATATTTAAAGATTTATAAAAATTGGAAACATATCCTATTTGAGAAGAGGAAGACCAGAATGTTTTTAAGATGACAGTTCTCCCCAAATAAATCTATATAATTGAATTCAATCTTTGTCAAAATCCCGTATCATGCTTTCGTGAAGAAATTGACAAACTATTTCCAAAATTTATATGGAAATGCAAGAGACCTAGACTATCCAAAATAATTTTGAAAAATATCAAAATTGGAGGATATGCTACCTGATATCAGGTAACTGTGGCATCAGCTCAGACATTTACATCAATGAAACAGAATCAAGTGTCCATAAATATATCCTTATGTTTATGAATAATTTATTTTTGCAAAGGTGGTGAGGAAATTCATTGGGAAAAATCTTTTAAAAAAACTGCTGCAGCAACAGGATAGCCATATTTTTAAACAAAAAACTTAAGTCCTTGGCTAATATAACACACAAAAATAAGCTCAAAATGAATCTTAGACTTAAGTGAAAAACTAAAACCATGTAACTTTCAGAATAAACTACTGGAGAAAATCCTTGTGATTTTAGGTTAAATATTTCTAATTATAACACTAAAAGTTCAATCATAGAAGAAAATACTGATAAATTTGACATTATTTTAAAAATGGGCTCCATGGGCACCTGGGTGGCTCAGTCAGTTAGGCATCTGACTGCAGCTCGCGTCATGATCTCACAGTTCGTGAGTTCGAGCTCCACATTGGGCTCTGTGCTGACAGCTCAGAGCCTGGAGCCTGCTTCGGAATCTGTGTCTCCCTCTCTCTGCCCCTCGTCTGCTCATGCCTGTCTCTCTCTCTCTCAAAAGTAAATAAATGTTAAAAAAAATTTTTAAATAGGCTCTGCAAAAGACACCATTAATGAAATGAAAAGGTAACCCACTGAATGAGAGGGAAATATTTTCAAGTCCTCTATCTAAAAAAAATGCTGTGTATCTTGTATGAATGTATAAATAAATAAGTCTTACAATGCAATAATATAGAAAAAAATCCATTTTAAAGTGGGGAAAATTTACATAAAAATGGGCAATAATTACATGAGAAGTTTCTCAAGTTTTCAGACATTAGGAAAATGAAAATTAAGATCACAATGAAACAACATTTTACCCTCTCTAGAATGGCCATAAACAAAAAGACAATCACAAGTGTTGGCCAACATGTGGAGAAACTGGAACATGCATCCATTGTTGGTGGAAATACAAATTGGTAGGGTCACTTTGGACAACAGGCAGCTTTTTAAGTTGTTGAGCATTTACTTACTATGTGATCCAATGATTTCACTTCTCAGTATTTACCCAAGGAAAATGAAAATTTATGTCTACCCAAAGATTTGTTCACCAATGTTTATAGCAGCATTTTTCATTACAACTCAAAAAAGGAAACAATTCAAATATTTATGAAATGGCGAATGGATAAACAAAATGTAGTATATCCTAACAATGGATTACTATTCAGCAAAAGATCAAGTTACTTATTCATGTAACAACACGAATATATGTCAAAACACTATGCTAAATGAAAGAAGTTACTCACACAAGATTATACATGATTCAATCATTCACATATGATTGAATATGACATATATTCCTTAAATATGGAAAGCTAATTAATGATTGGACTCATAGGCAAGAGTGGAGACTGACTTAAAAACATGCAAACAGAAAACTTTTAGGGTGATGGAAATGTTCTAAAATAGATTTATGGTTATAATTGTACAACTGTAAAAATTTACTAATAGGTTATTTTGTGACATATCAGTTATACCTCAGTAAAACTGTTTAAAAAATTTACAATGGTATCATTGCCCGTAGTTATAATTATAACTTAAATGTTAGGTATTCATTAAATAATTTTCACCAATTTTAGTTTCATTTTCCAAGATAAAATGCCAATTAGATACTTTATCTCTATTCACTATGATGTTGATGGTCCTGCTTTACATGATTTCACCTTAAGTGGTCTTTTTAGCACCAATTATCCTTAGATAATGACGACGTTTTATACGTATATTACTTCATAGTGTGCTGTGTCAGTTGGGATTACATTAATACAAGTAACATAAAATCTAATTTACAGCAGTATAAAATCAAGTGAGGCTACTTGTCTGTTTTATACAACTGGAAGTCTGGAGGTAGATGATTTTTGGTAGGTTCAGTGGCTCAACATAAACAAGAAGGAATCATCATATGGAATATTCGAAAGAGCAATAAGAGGGGAGAAGAAAACACAAGAGGAAAGAGAAACTTCCCTAGGTAACTCCATTAAACTCTTGGTTACATTTCATTATTCAGAATTGAACAACCTGACTACCTCTGTGGAGGAAGCCGAGGAAGAAAATGTAGTTTCCTAGACAATCATGAAGATGAAAATGGAGAAGATTCAAAATATGTCCACCTAGCCAATATACGGTGACTGCCACTTGTATCTGTAATGTCATTTGGGGAACATCAGAATATGAGCTAATTGGACGACGGTACCTCCCAGGATCTAGAAAGTTACTGGTAATTCATATAAGAAATGGGATGGGAACTAAAACATAAAAGAACCTCATTTTGTATCATCTCTGTCTTCAGAAATACAATTACATGAAAAAACCAGTCCCTTAATGCTGGTTGAACACTGTGATTTTATATGTGAGGAACCTCCAGAAAGATTACCTGATTTGCCTAAATCCACTCCACAAAGAACTAGCAGAGCATGAAGGGCCACCCAGATGTCATGAATCACAGTCCAATTCTTTTATGTCACACTTCAATGATTTTGTTCTTTATCTGTTGATTGTTTTTATCTTGCCTTCACTACTAGACTGTAAGGGAATGGCTTTTTTCCTACCTTTTTTCTACTCCCCTAGTTGTAACCATAGTTTTGAGTATATACATCCTTGGCAAATATTTAGCTATGTCACTGTGTCATAAAGAAAACAAGACCCCGAACTATTCAATGAAATGAATGAAAGAAATCTACCATAGCAAAGTTGAACTTTTATATGGAAATTTTCTATGATCTACTAATGGCATTTGCTGGGAAAATTCACTCCTGAGACATCTACTTTAAAGACCTCATGGGACTCCGGGGTGGCTCAGTCAGTTAAGCGTCTGACTTCGGCTCAGGTCATGATCTCACAGTTTGTGGATTCGAGCCCTGAGTCGGGCTCTGTGCTGATAGCTAGCTCAGAGTCTGGAGCCTGTTTCAGATTCTGTATCTCCCTCTTTCTCTGACCCTCCCCTGCTCACGCTCTCTCTCTCTCTCAGAAATAAATAAAACATTAAAAAAAATTAAAAAAAATAAAAAAGACCTTGGTTACCAATGTTCCTGGGATGGATGTATTAGAAGTACAACTTTTCCCATGAGTTCCCAAAGGGATTGTTGAGATTCCTAGAAGTGTCCTGATAATTGCAGTTATACAATTTTCCTTTAGGAAATCCATTTGCAGAATATTTTGTTTCTGATCTTTCTTTTCTAGTTCAGTGTAGCCTAAAGTTTAGAACAAAGAAGCCATACTGATTTTATGTAATGAATATGAGAGAATCAATCAGGCAAGTTTAGAGCATATAAAATAAAATGGCACCATCTTTTCAGTACCTGTGGTCCTCATAGAACCATGCTACTTGGCACTTGGAATTGAAGACTATTTCAATGATGTGATGGAACACTGGAATGAAAGGATGAGCAATGAAAGCCAAGTCCCATATACCTGGTTTTAAGGACAGTTTACACCTAAGAGAATGTGGTAGCAATGCTTGCATTTGCAGGTAAGACTTCTTACCAGCAAAGGAGTCTATCACAGCAATTTAATGAGATAGAAAGATGGGGTGTCTGGGTGGCTCAGTTTGTTAATTGTTCAACTTCAGATTGGGTCATGATCTCAAGGTCTGTGGGTTTGAGCCCCACATCAGTTTCTGTGCTGACAGCTTGGAGCCTGCTAAAGATTCTGTATCTCCCTTCCTTCTGTCCCTCCCCAGCTTATGGTCTCTCTCTTTCTAAAGTAAATAAATAAACATTAAAAAGATATTAATTAGATAGAGAGAAACCAGGTACATAAGGTAGAGCTGATGAATAAACGTTTCAGTGTCAAGCCAGACCTTTGAAATGCTGCCAAATGATGTTCCTCACCTTTATTTCAGAACTCAAACATCCACAGTGCCTCTGAATCAAGCACTTATTTAAAATAGCTATAATTTCATATATGTTTCATGAGATAATTATTCAAGCCTTGTAAGAGATGAAAACGATTTAACTGGTTTAAGTTCTGAAACACTGGAGAGGCATCAGTACCCCATACCAATCTATACTCCATCATGCAATGGATTTTATTTCTGTAAGGCATCAGCAAACCATAATTATATCAAATCATTCATATCACTATTAAAATGTCATGTCCACACTGAAGGTAAAAATACAAAGAAAGATTAGGCTTTAAAGTAGCAGAAGATAAGTTGGTACCTCAAAACAACAATATACATTTCTATTTGAATATTAACCGAAACACTACAATCTTTGATTGTACTAAGGAACCTATATATCAAGTAGATCTCCACCAGTTCAGCCCCTTCTTGAAGGAGCAGCAGGCCTAAACAAAAAGATGAAATATATAGAGATGACACAGAACATTTCTGAAGTCTTAGACAAGGGTTGTTTTCATTTGGCAGTAATTGAATACCTCTTGAACTTAGTATTTTCCATGTTATATACTTGATTCACTGATCGAATCTTTTAACCATAAGAAATCATTATCAGTTAAGTGGTAAAGTATAGACTTCCAAAAAGTGTTTTTAAGCTTTAATGGTATACTAAAAAGCCACTGTATTGTTCCCTCCCACCTTGACTTAGAGGATTATTCTAAGCCTCATTTATTACCTCCCACTGAGTACTTCTGGGTCAGCACAGAGGTTCCTTAATGGTGGCTCTATACACTCCAGGTCTTTTATCTGAATCACTCTTCCTGTCTTGATCCCTGTGGACACAGAAAGCCAGATTTATATTGTCTACTTACATATTACTCATAAGATTTATTAGATAATGTTAGGTTTTCACTCATTTTCTGTGCTCCTTAAACTCAAGACAGCTATTGTTTTCTTTGTTGAAACTTCCAATTACAGTATCTCTCTTCTCTTGGATAAGAACATCATAGCATAATGCTTGGCACACTGATAGAATGATTTCTTAATACAGTAATCCCCCAATCCCCCACCACACCTTACCTGTAGAAAGCAAAGCCAAGCCACTATTTCACTTTCCATGGTTTCAGTTACCCACAATCAACCATGGTCCAGAAGTGAATGATCCTCCTTTCTTATCTCCTTCTGTATTGTCAGAAGGTCAACAGTAGCCTACAGCTATGACACATTATGTCCTTCACCTCATTTCATTTTATCATCTCACATCATCACAAGAAGACGAAGGGTAAGTAGAGGTCAGTAAGATATTTTGAGAGGGAAAGACCATATTCACCTGTTATTATAGAATGTTATCAGGGTTCTATTTTATTATGTTATTTTTGTTAATCTACTGTGCTTAATTTATAAATTGAACTTTACCCAGTAGGTATGTTTAGAAAAAGCATGGTATATATAAGGTTCAGTATAGTACTTACAGTTTTAGGTATCCACTGGAGGTGGTGGGACATATCCTCCACAGATGGGGGGGGGGTGGTGTTACTGCATTTTATATACAGTATTAGAAAAGAGATGTTCTCTCTTTTACACTGGATCATGAACTGTAAATATGTGTTACCAGAGCTGTGAGAGACTATGTCAATTTTTGACCATATCAAAAGTTGGGGATGATCTGGAGAAATTGGAACTTTTGTGCACCTGCTGATAGTAAAATGATACAAATGCTTTGGAAAATATTTTGCAGTTTCTTAAACGGATGAACATATACCTAAAATAGGACCTAGACATTCCACGCCTAGGTATTTTTTAACAGACATAAAAGCACATGTGTACACAAAAACTTGTACACAGATATTGACAGATGTTAACTGTAACAGCCCAAAACTAGAAATAATCAAACATCCATAAAATGGTGAGTGGACAAATTGTGATACACGCACACACAGGAATACTACAAAGCAAATAGAAAGAACTGTTGATACACACAACATGGATGAAACTGAAATAATTATGCTGAGTGAAAGAAGTCAGATATAAACCAATAATACATACTGTGTGACTACATTTTTTATATGATTTTACAAAGTTCCAATTAACCTATAGTTGCTTTTGAGGAGTCAGGGAAAGGCAGTAGATGACTTTTGAAAGTGACGAATATATACACCCTCTTGACTGTCGTTATGATTTCACAGGCATATATGTATTTCAAAACATGTCAAATTCTATAATTCAAATGTACACAGTTTATTATGTCAATTAGATATCAAACTGTCGGAAAAAGAGAGAAATATAGACGCTTAAGTTTCTCATACACTAAACAAATGACTCCCAACAGACTTTCACCTCTAAGACATATACTTACAGCCCAAAATTAAAGACTGAAATGTAGAGTGCTACCTCTGACCAGAGAAGCTAAAAGTACCAGTTTAATTCTCCTGATACCTGCCACCTGAGCATGGGCATGTAACCCAGTCGCTTCCAATGGGTGAATGCTTCATAGGACTTTGAATCTGGAGGCAGTGACACAAAGGACTGGGAAAGGTCCTAACTCAGTATGGCTGTGGGAGAGGCAGCAAGAGAGAGAAGCACTGGGCAGAAGCATGGGCATCGGCAGGATTACCCGGAATCTAGGAGTGCTGAAGCAGCGAGGTGGGTGGTGTTGTCAGACTAGCAACAAAATGAGTGCAGGCAGCTCTTGCACACTATGATCTTGGTGGTAATTCTCACCTCCATCCCGGATATGCTCATTTTGTAAATCTCTTAGTCCCTCCTTCTATTTTAAAAGCTACCTATTTTCCTTCCAATAAATGTCTTTTCTACTTGTAACAGAGAAGAAAAGTTAGGAATTTTAAAAATAAATGTAAAGATCCAAGTGATCCACATACTGATTAGCTGATCAATTATATTTTATATTCTATACTTCATAAAGGAACAGCCAAACTTTACCCACAGTGAAAATCAAACTCTGTTGGAAAACATGTCTGCACATGAATGTGAAGCTGACCAGGTAAGAAATGTCAATAAAAACAGACTTGTATCACTCATTTGAATGGGAAGCAAAGGGACTTGATGAGCTCCCAGTCTGTCCTCTGGGATGGAAATCATCTCAGATAACCTATCTTGAAAGAAATGTACACCTGAAACTAATATAACACTGTATGTTAACTATACTGGAATTAAAATTAATAACTTAATAAACACAAAAATGTAGCAGGGACAAAGGTACAGCAAAGGAGATACTGGGATTATAGTCTCTGTGGGAGAAGTTAGTCATTGTAAAATGAATAATTCAATCTCCAGTACTCTTAAGGAAGACAGGAAGCAAGGAAACGTCACACACGTACCTAGCCAAACAGGGGAAATGCTGCATGTTTTAAGCTTTCTTTGGCTTAATTCAGGCTCATTTGTATTCCCTCTCTAACAAGTGAGGGCTTAATGGGCATTTAAATCACTTGCTGTGCTTTCCTCCTGAGATCAGGAACATGACACGGATGTCCACTCTCACCACTGTTGTTTAACATAGTGCTGGAAGTCCTAGCCTCAGCCATCAGACAGCAAAAGGAAATGAAAGGCATCAGAATTGGCATGAAGAAGTCAAATTTTCACTTTTCGCAGATGACATGATACTCTACATAGAAAACCCGACAGATTCCACCAGAAGCCTACTAGAATTGATCCATGAATTCAGCAAAGTCGCAGGGTACGCAATCAACATATAGAAATCAGTTGCATTTTTATACACCAAAAATGAAGCAACAGAAAGAGAAATCAAGAAACTGATCCCATTCACAGTTGCACAAAAAACCATAAAATACCTAGGAATAAACCTAACCAAAGACAGGAGATCTGTATGATAAAAACTATAGAAAACTTAGGAAGGAAATCAAAGAAATGGAAAAACATTCCATGCTCATGGTTTGGAAGAATATTGTTAAAATGCCATTACTACCCAAAGCAACATACACGTTCAATGCAATCCCAATCAAAATTGCACCAGCATTCTTCTCAAAGCTAGAACAAACTATCCTAAAATTTGTATGGAACCACAAAAGACCCCAATAGCCAAAGTAATATTGAAGAAGAAAACCAAAACAGGAGGCATCACCATCCCAGACTTTAGCCTCTATTACAAAGCTGCAAGCATCAAGACAGTATGGTATTGGCACAAAAACAGACACATAGACCAATGGAATTGAATAGAGAACTCAGAATGGGATCCACAAATGTATGGCCAACTAATCTTTGACTAAGCGGGAAAGAGTATCCAATGGAAAAAAGACAGCCTCTTTAACAGATGGTGCTGGGAGAACTGGACAGCAACAGGCAGAAGAATGAAACTAGATCACTTTCTCATGCCATACACAAAAATAAACTCAAAATGGATCAAGGACCTGAATGTGAGACAGGAACCCATCAAAACCCTGGAGGAGAATGCAGGAAACAACCTCCTTGACCTCAACTGCAGCAAGTTCTTACTTGACACATCTGCAAAGGCAAGGGAATCAAGAGCAAAAATGAAGTACTGGGACCTCTTCAAGATAAAAAGCTTCTGCACAGCAAAGAAAATGATCCATAAAATTAATAGTCAATTGACAGAATGGGAAAAGATAGTTGCAAATGACATTTCAGATAAAGGACTAGTATCCAAAATCTATAAGGAACTCACCAAACTCCACATCCAAAAAACAAATAATCCAGTGAAGAAATGGGCAGAAAACATGAACAGACTCTTCTCTACAGAGGACATCCAGATGGCCAACAGACACATGAAACGATGCTCAATGTCACTCATCATCAGGGAAATGCAGATCAAAACCACACTGAGATACCACCTCACGCCAGTCAGAATGGCTAAAAGGAACAAATCAGGAGACTATAGCTGCTGGTGAGGATGTGGAGAAACAGGCACCCTCCTACACTGTTGGTGGGAATGTAAACTGGTGCAGCCCCTCTGGAAAACAGTGTGGAGGTTCCTCAATAAATTAACAATAGAACTCCCCTATGACCCAGCAATAGCACTGCTAGGAATTTACCCAAGGGATACAGGATTGCTGATGCATAGGGGCACATGTACCCCAATGTTCACAGAAGCACTTTCAACAATAGCCAAAACATGGAAAGAGCCTAAATGTCCTTCAACTGACAAATGGATCAAGAAGATGTGGTTTATCTATACAATGGAATACTACATGGCAGTGAGAAAAAAATGAAATCTGGCCATGTGTAGCAACATGGATGAACCTTGAGGGTGTTATGCCGAGTGAAATAAGTCAGGCAGAGAAGGACAGATACCGTACGTTTTCAGATATAGGTGGATTAGGAGAAACTTAATGAGGACCGTGGGGGACGAAAAGGGGAAAAATAGTGGGGGAGAGGGAGGGAGGCAAACCATGAGAGACTCTTGAATGCTGAGAACAAACTGAGGGCTAAGGTGGGGGGAATGGAAGGGGGGTGATGGGCATGGAGGAGGGCACTTGTTGGGATGAGCACTGGGTGTTATATGGAAACCAACTTGACAATAAACTATGAAAGAAAAAAATAAATCATTTGCTGTGAACTTCCAGTAATTTATTTCATGTAAAATTCATACATACATACATACATAAATGCCATAGAGACATCTCCAAGAGACCAAGCCATGACAATTTATTTTGACAGGGCCTATTGATTCAGTTTGTGAGTGTGTGAGTTGCATGGGAGCAACAGTTTTTTTCAAGATAAATACTCAGAAAAGTGGCATAAATGCCTCAGGCTTTGAGAACACCAAGAACAATACTGACAGTCTAATGAAGATACCTAAGGAAATGGCGGGCATGAAGACTTTTAAGAAGTTTTCAGATATGAGAAAAATGTCACATAAGATATTAAACACTTTTGGAAGCAACTCTTTCAACCTCCACCTCTGAAACATATCCCAAATCTGTCTATCCTCTTCACTTTCCAAGCCCTTTCTGCTTTTACCTGGATTAGTGCTACTGGTTAACCTGATTTCACTTTCATTTGCAAAAATCCATTTGTCACCAAAAAACCAGGATGACGTTTTTAAAATGTGTATCAGCTTGTGTCACTTCTCTGGTTATAACATTCAGATGGCTTCTCAATACATTTGGAACAAAATCTAAAGTTCTAACCAGGACTGTAAATGCCCCAAACCATCTGGTCTTTATTTAACTCTCCATCTCAGCCCTTACTCTCCAGTTAGCCCTCTGTGCTAACTCTATTCCAACCACAAGGGGCTTCTTTCTGTTCCTTGATTACACAGAGCTCCCGCGAGAGGGCCTTCACACATGCTGTTCCCACTGAACAATCTTCCTCATGCCCTCAGGTAGCTGATTCCTACTAATGAATGAGGATTCATCTTAAATACTTGTTCCCATGGTAGCCTTTCCTGACAATCCAGTGTAAAGTACTCTCTACCATTCTATTGTTTCACTACCATCATAGCACCTATCACTGTCTGAGACTGACCTTTTTCTTTGTTTCGTATGTATTGTCTGTTGCCCCACTAGAATTAAGTTCTTCAAGACGCCTATCCTATAACACTCCTGTTCAAGACCCCTGTTCTAAAGCCTCCTGTTCCTGAAGACCTTAATTCCTATCTGTTTTAATCATCACTGTATCTCCAGTATCTACAACAGTGTCTGGCACATAGTAGATATTCACTCATTATATATCCTGTGAATTAGTAGACAAATGAAAAGCAAAAATAAGAACAAATCCCAGTTGCATGTATCATCACTGGCAGTTCACTGGATGTAGGATTAGGATTAACCTAGCTAAACCTCCTAGGAAGATTGATTGCTCCTGACCCCTAGTGGTAAATCACTGATCCATCTAGCAGATTATCCAAAACCACATCTTTTAATGCATACCATAAGGCTGGTCCAGTATTTTTCATCAAGTGCAAGTACTGGCTTATCATGATTAAATATCAGAGCTAAAAGAGACCTTATGTATATCATTGAAATGTAACAGTGACAACAACAATAATAATAGTTAACATTTACTGAGTGTATACCATGTCTTAGTCACTATTCCAAGTGCTTTTGTCTCACCATATCTAATTCTTATTACAACTCCACAAGTTAGGTACTAATGTTATGCTCCTTTAGAGATGAGAAATCAATGTAGCCACTTGTCCTTGGCCACACAGCTAATAAGAGTCAGAACGCAGCTAGTGTATGTTTAACACTCAGTCTACAAAGCCACCATTCCACCTGGACAGGAGAAATCATATTCAACCTACATATTCCTTTTTTTTTATCCATAATGTGGCAGTGTGCTAGGCAGGGCCTGCCAGAAGGGCAGTACTGGTACCCAGAAAAAAACCTCAGCCATCCTAATCTTAGAAATGATTTATCACAACCCTCTTGCTGTACAGATAAAGAATAAATGTGCAACAAAGTTGAATAATTTTTATGAGATCACACCGAGTCAGGAATGGAACCTAGTGAGTCACCCTACTCTTTTCAAAGTACTTCAAGCAGTCATTAGGGAACGGTGAACATCAGAGCAAGTGTATTGATTTGGGGCTTAGAAAGAGTCACACCTAATGTGAAGAAATGGCTGTGACCTGGTATAGTGTGCTGTTCTACTAAAGGTGCCGGGAATCCTCCCAGCCACTGTTTCTAAAGAGACCAGCTATCTCAGACTCAAATGACTTTGTCTTGTTTTGATTAGCACAGAGGAAAATAGCACCACTGAGTAAAGCATACAAATATTTACTGAACATTACATGCCCAGCGTCCTACTAGGTGGTGGTATGAGCTCAGATGAAAGCAGGTGAGATGAAAATTGGTCCCTGATCTCCTGCAAGGCAAAGCAGAATGGTTTTCTCCTGCCAAGCAGAGAAGATAAATGCAGTGAACAGGAAGTGGGGATATTATCCTTCCAGGAACTGGTAATGGCCTTCAGAAGCGTAGGCAGCTGTGCATAAGCTTTCCAGATGAATTGTTTAAAAACTACTTAGGGTGTATATTCTTTTCCTCATTTGTTCCTTTATTTGCAATTCTCCTGTTACCTTTGGAAATCATTAAGAGAAAGGAGCAAATCAAAGTGGGCAGGCTCTGTTTGAGTCCAGCTACCAAGTCAGCAAGATGAGCATAAATGCATTTGGGGTGGGGCGTGTATGGTACAGAGGGCAACAATCGCTTTTTTTCTCCTCACGTCATCCACTATAGCCCACTCCTACCTGCCAAGGCCCTAGGATGTAACCCCTGATGGATTCTGGGAGTCTGATTTGTAACATTGGCTGATTCTATTCTGCAAAAGAGAATTAAATATCTGCTAAAGCTCTAGAGACCAGGAAGCTTTTCTGCTTACCTGATACTTTATCTTCAAAAGTAACTGTAGAGGAAAATCTTAGCCTAATTTACTGGAACCATAACAAATATTTATTGGATGAATGCACAGGTCAGTTGTGCCTTCTTAAAAATCACTATTAAACCAAAAAGCCAGTGTATGGTATCTATGCTGAAACCTCTGAATGCTAAAAATATTTTTTTTTTAACCAATAACTAAAAATATTTCTTGCAACCAATTCCCTCTGTAGCAAATGGCCACATAGCTGTAGAGTACCAGCTGAATATAAGTCCGCAACTAAGTTGATCTCTCTATTCTTTTATAACAAAAGAAAGTAAAATGAAACCTGAAGAAAAGAGCTCTATAACTATCTGGCTCCAATAAAGAGAAAAGAAATGCCAGATTGCCTCATTAAACAAACAAACAAACAAACACCAAACCTGAGTTGACTTGTTATCCAAATTTATAGCAATTTGCCAAGTTTGACAGAGTAGCTTTTTGCCTTATTCTTGCCAAGAACTCTAACCGATAGCAGTATGAGTTACAAGGCAGGAAGGAGGAGGATGGCAAAGCTGATTATCCTTCTTTGGTAATGTAGGAAACCAAAACTGAAAGCCCAGACTGTTTGTAGTTCTTAAACAGGGGAGACTTGTGTTAGGTGCCATGATTCCCCAACAGCCTCTTAAGCCTGAAAGGTTCTCATCAACAAGCCTTTTTGGAACACCTACTGCTTACCAGGAACTGCACAGGGCTCCTAAGGACACAGAAGTGAATTAAGTCATGGCATTTGTCCTTGAAGAGCTCAAAATCCCATAAAAGAGAAGGCTTTAAAAACAAATATTTACAATACATTGGGATAAATGTATTGAAGAAATATGTTCTTCTAATATAAGATGTTTTGGGGAATGCAGATTAAAAAGCTGCTAATTCTGTAGGCTAAGCATACTTACTTTTGTATGTGCTAGAGAGATTTTAGAATCTTTCACAAGAGAAACACTTTTGTATCAAAATTCTTAACATAATTAATTATTATAAAATATAACATATAATAATATAATTAATAATCAGAATACATTGGTAGTTATTATTTTATTATTAATGGCTTGTATTGGTGACCAAACACTATGTTAATGGCTAACCTCTTACACTTTTTCCAGTGAGGAAATTGAGGCTCAGAATTTAGTAAGTCCAGACACAGAAAATGCCTTTAAAATGAGTTTCTTCAGAGGAACTCAAACACTTAACACATGCAAAGGAGTCCATTTCTGCCATCATCATGAAAAAGGAGACCAGAGACAAAGAGGAGAGGAACAAAGAACTACTGGAGTTTACTGCTGTCGACCCAGAGAGCAAGCATAAAAAGAGTCTGAGGAAGGGTCAAGGAACACCATCAATCCTAACAACAGCCACTCTGCAGTTACTGAACAAACTTCCGGTTAGTACATGTATCCCAACTGCTGCTCCCAGAAACAGTCTGAAGAGAAGAAGAGAAGCAGAAAAAGAGGTGGAAAACACACACAGATTCTATCACCTGAGATGATCTGATTCCTCAAAGCTGTGAGATTACATGCCTGGCTCTTCCTCTCAGCTAAACCAGTCAATATCATAGGTTGGCCAATTACACTACTGGTTGGTCCAGCAATACAGGAGTGGGATGTGGTTGTTAAATAAGCAAAGATGCCTTGGTTGGCCATCCTGAGTCCCAATACGTTAGATAAAGAAAAGGTGCATTTAAGAAACTCCTGAGAAAGCAAAACTGAGATTTCATACATCCTGTCCATTCTCTCTCCAAACGTGGATTCCTTGAGAGGTATCTTCGACTGTAACCATAGTGCTTTGCCAATTTGACACTGTAATATTATTTTCCATGATTCAGGATGAATTACATTTTTAGATATATATTAAAGAAATCATTTTTTTTAATTTTTTTTTAATTTTTTATTTATTTCTAGGAGAGAGAGAGACAGCGTGAGCAGGGGAGGGTCAGAGAGAGAGGGAGTCACAGACTGAAACAGGCTCCAGGCTCTGAGCTGGCAGTCAGCACAGAGCCCGACGCGGGGCTCGAACCCACGAACCGCGAGATCATGACCCAAGCGAAAGTCGGACGCTTAACCGACTAAGCCACCCAGGCGCCCCTTAAAGAAATCATTTTTAAAACCCCATACAGATAATAACATCAAACTGAATGTTCCAAGGAGCAGCAGGATAGTGGTAGATTCAGAATGTTTCCAGGAGGCAGACGCCTGTTTGCTATTATCTCTCTCTACGAGCCTGATAGTTGCTTTGATTCTTCTTTCTTTTAATTTCCTCAATTGTGAAATGCACGTTTGGGACTAGGGTAATGTTTCCCAGATACAAGTTCATGGGGGCAGCAATACATGGGTCATTTAAGAGAACTTACCAAGCTATCCTCCTGGATATGTGGGTGTGAGTTCCAAGATCTTATATTTTTCGAAGTCCCACAAAACTTGGGATGTTTGGAATATCTTAAATATTTCATGTTCCGTCTTTGTCAAACAATGGTTCAGTGAGGTGAACGAGCATGAAAAAGAACCCAGTTAAAAATAGCTCAATTCGCATTTTTCAAAGTGTTAAGACTGCATTGAAGCACCGATTTCTAAAAGAGCAGCAAATAACTTGCATAGATTTGATGATCTTACTTCCAAAGAAAACTATCTTCCCCTAATTACAAATTCCCTAATAAATTGCATGCATGATACTTAGATATTTTTTTCATTTTAAATCAGGTATTAATAGGTAAATTAGTACCTTTTTAAGTCATGGCCAAAACAAAAGGCAAAGCCAGCAAGTGAGAACAAGGCAATTGTGCTGCGGCTTATAATGAAGACAGAGTTTTATCAAGCCAAAGGCAAGCCCAACCAATGAAGCAGGTGCTTTGATCAGCAAGCACAGTTAAGAAAGAAAATTGAATTCTTTGAAAACAATTTGGAAAGGAACTTGGAAACCATATCCAAACAATGCTCTGGGGCTGACATTTCAAAAATGTATTTGCTCTTTATTCTAATCACTTTGGTACTTTCATCAAAGCGAAGACATGACATATGGAACAGAAGATATGCAGCGAGATGAAGAGTAGTCAGATGCAAATGGTTGGAAAAGGCCCAGAGATTACAATCTGGCTCACCTTACACATCCAATCTCAGCTCCCTAAAGATGTCTAAGAGCTGTCATTTATGGAGTGCCTGTGGTAGAACAGGCGTGGGTAGCTTTCCACAATCCTCAAAAGAACTCTAAGGAGACTGATGCCCAGAAAGATGAACTCTTTTACACAAGGTCTTGGACATACTAAGAGACAGAGCTGAGATTCGAACTCAATTAGAACTTCCTGTAGCTCCTGAATTCAATTCCCTTCTGACCACTATTCTAATACTATTTCTGCCGTGTCAAAACCTAAGCACGCAGGCAAACATTAGGGTGTTCAGTTTCAGGGATTTACAGACGAAACATCTCTGGAACAGTTAAACACCAATAAGAAACTGCTACTGAAGGATTGCTCTTTCCCTCCTGTTTTGTTGTTCTTCTTATTGCTTATTTTTGCCTAATAGCCAATACAGCTCCCATGTTATCTCATTGTCTATTCCTTATGAGACACACAGTCATGGTGGAAAATAAGGCAAGGACGTAATCCTTCCTTAAAACCTCAGACTTTCACTATTAAAATCTATTGTACTTACATACACAGTCAACCAATTAAAACTATCTGCAATAAGCTACTTATGTATGAAATGGTCTTTGTACACTGAAACCACAAAGAGCTGAGAATGAGTTATTTTACATCTAGGACAAACTCATCATGTACTGCTGAATGGCCTAGGCTAGAATATACAGTGGCTGAAAGCAGAAAGCTAGTGAAAGGTGATGGACTGAACAGATTACTTTTGTTTTTTGGGTCAATGGTTTCTTTACCAGGGTAGAACTAAACAAAACATGTTGATCACATCATTGATCTCACATGATATAAATGAAAACTCGAAAAAAAAATGCCATGAAAAAATGCAAAGTATTAGTTAATTAAGAACTAGGGGTGCCTTGGTGACTCAGGTAGCTAAGCATCCAACTCTTGACTTCAACTAGGATCATGATCTCATAGTTCATGAGACAGCCCTGCGTGGGGCTCTGCACTAACCGCACAGAGCCTTCCTGGGATTCTCTCTCTCTCTCTCTCTCTCTCTCTCTCTCTCTCTCTCTCTCCCTCTCCCTCTGCCTCTCCCCCAACTGTGCTTTCTCTCAAAATTAATAAATAAGCAATGGAAAAAAAGAATATGGCATCAGTCACTGAAGCTTGGGCCTCACTGTCAGAGCATTTGAGCCTATTGTATACACATTTCCTGCCCCCAGTAGATGAATCCTGTTTTTCTGGATCACCCACATCCACTGCACCTCATTTCCCTTCTCCCCTCCCCTTGCTGGCCTCCACCCTATCCTCCATCGTCCCCTGAGAGAAGCCCCTAGGTGGGGAGGGGGTGCTGGTAAAGTTAGCATAGGAGAGTCCTACGGAGGAGGAATTGGAGCTAGCTGTAGGCATCTCAAATGCTATTTTCTCAGGACCATGCCTTGGCCTCGCCCTGCCTGGCACAGGGTTTCTGAGGGCTCTCCCTCAGTGATCCCTCCCCACTCACATCCATGGGGCCTCTCCAGGGCCTGGGTGGAAGGGCCTTGGGACCAGCCTTTGCCTGCCTTGGAACCAAAGCCTTTTCCAGGAGGTTTGGCTTTGGTGCCACACGTGATCCTCAAGGCCACCAAGAAGAGGTGCAGGGGCGCCCTGCCTCCTCCCTGGCAAGGTTGTAGAACCTGCAGACCCAAGAAGTCTGCACCCCACCAGTCTCTGATGCCAGTTCTTTTTATTTCCATGAAACTACTTAATGAGATTCTTCATGCATAAAATTAATTTTTGCCCTCTTCTATCAGCTTTTACCACTAAAGGATTTACTTACAATTTTGTCAGATTTTATTTATATGTGCAATAAAGGGGACTCGAATCATAATGAAGGCTTTTATGGGTAATGATGGGAGATACAAAAGGAAGCTGAGAGCGGGCAGACATCCAGGCCCCCTTTGGATGCCAGGATGCATTATGCAGGAGATACCCCCCGCAGTAATGCACACGAGGCCCTGTCTTCCCAGAACGATACCTCAAGTCAGATCCTAACTTGTTGCTGGGGGAGAGAAGGAGGAGCAGGGCTATTAATACACAGTGCAAATAATCAGGCTTTATGGGAGTTCGGTTGTTTTCTTACACACTAGATTTGCTCTCAGCCCTTTCACAAATCTGTCCTGCGCGACTGCTTTGTAGCCAGTGGATTGCTGCACTGAGTGTCCCCTGGGAAGCTGTCTGGAGCTGGAATGGAGCAAAGATGGACAAATGCTTGTTGATAATAAGGGCCCTTCCTTACTGAGTTCCCCTAAGGCCAAGCTTTATGCTAGGCAGTGTGCTGACATGATCTCACCTAATCTTCAAAACAGGTGGTAGGGTACCTATTATCATTCACACTTTAAAGATAAGGAAACTAAGGTCTAGAGAGGCTCCATAGCTGCCTAAGGTTACATATTATTCTTTGCACAGTTCATCACCACCACTACCACCACCACCCCTTTCCCCACTTCATTCTAAGCTATAAGCCCTCCTCTCCAGGCTAAAGTCTTCAGTTAACTGTGTTTAGAATAAGTACTGGACTGGGCACAAGAAACCTGCCATCCAATTCTATTTCAATTTTTATTGCTAAATGCTGTGTGACCTTGGGCAAATAACTTCACTTCTCTGGTTGCCACAGTCCTCTCTTGAAAAATGAGATTATGATCTCAAGAAGCCTGTTCAGTTCTGGCCTTTTTATTCTGTGACACTGTCTTCACATGTAAAAACAGTGTGTGCAAAATGCATGTGTTAGCTGACAGATAGAAACTGAACTCATTTTTCAGAGCTAGAACACCTGGAATTATGTCACTGCACAGCCAATGTTGGGATTGTCTCTGGATTTCCAAAGCTGCATGGGACTGCCAAGCTGCTGTGCAGCATTAGAGACTTTTTCTTACTCATCCTTCTCTTGCCAGTACTAAAGATGAAGAATCACATAGATCAAAATGAAAGTTGCCAGGCACCCAGGTGGCTCAGTTGGTTAAGTACTCGACTTCCACTCAGGTCATGATTTCAGTTCGTGGGTTTGAGCCCTGCATCGGGCTCCATGCTGACAGCTCAGAGCCTAGAGCCTGCTTTAGATTCTGTGTCTCCCTCTTTCTCTGACCCTCTCCTGCTCACACTCTGTCTCTCAAAAATAAACAAACATTGAAAGAAATGAAAGCTACATAAGATTGCTAAAGCTGACAGCTGGAAAAGAACAGCCCAGTGGTACAGTTTAGCCCATTCCATGAAGAAAACCTTGCTATGGAGTCCCAGAGGCGAAATGGGGACTTTACCTTCAGGAAAACCTAATCCTATCAGCAACTTACATTTCCAACATGGAAAAGATGTCACTAGCCACTTGAGTCAGCAAGGAGGAACTTCTGTAACATAGTATGACCTTTGTCCTCTGCCATGGGTTTTAGGTCTGTGAAGCTGCAACAGAAGGACTGGAGCCACAGACTTCTATCCATTCCACAAATACTGAGAGGCTACTGTGCTCCAAGCTCATGCTAGGTATCAAGGATAAAAAGAAAAGGAAGGCATAAAGCTTCCCTCGAATGTTCCCACTGTCAGGTGGCAAAAATACATTACTTCAACGCAAGGAGATGAAGACTATGGTAAAAAGAGTTTGAGGATAGTTCACCTAGCTAAACAGGAGTGGGCCATAGATGAAAGTATTTATTGGAGTTAAGGGAAGAAGAAAATAATTCATTCCAAGGATCACAGTTGTTTGAGCTGAACCTTGAAAGATGAGTAGAAATTGGTCAGGCAGATGTGTGAGGGGAAGGTGTTCTAAAAGACAGACTAGTAGATGACTCTTCATTGATCACTCCATGCCTAATGGGAGAAAGTGGTTTTTTTAATGTTTATTTTTTAGAGAGAGTGAGTGAGCATGAGTAGGGGAGAGGGACAGTGGATTTATTTTTTTTTTTTTTTTTCATTTTTTAAAAAAAATAGTTTATTGTCAAGTTGATTTCCATATAACACCCAGTGCTCATCCCCACAAGTGCCCCCCTCCATGCCCATCACCTCCCTTCCCCTGCCCCCTACCCCATCTGCCCTCATTTTGTTCTCTGCATTCACGAGTCTCTCATGGTTTACCTCCCTCCCTCTCTACCCCTATTTCCCCCCTTCTTCTCCTCCATGGTCCTCCGTTAAGTTCCTCCTAATCCACCTATACTTGCAAACATATATACGGTATCGGGACAGTGGATTTAAAGTGGGCTCTGTGCTGACAGCAATATACTCCATACAGGCCTTGAACCCAAGAATGATGAGATCATGACCTGAGCCAGAGTTGGACGCTCAACCAACTGAGCCATCCAGGCACCCTGTCAGGAGAAAGTGTTTAAACAGAGTCAGGACATTCACTCAGAATGTTTTCCAGGACTCATGGTATGGATTGTTTAGGTCTCTAATATATGTAGCTTTCCTCTTCCTAAAGGTAGCTCTTCTTCATTTCTTTCCAAGTATCTGACTGTGAAATCTCTTTCTAGCAGTCTCACTGTGTATACCCTTTAGTAAGAAAGGACCCAGAAATGTTATATCTCTAATAAAGAGGAACAAAGGATGGGAGACAAAGAAGAAACCAAGATCGAGCAAAGTGTCAGCCACACCCAGAGGCTCCACAGAGTTACCCGGCCCAGTATAGCCAAATACCCATACCCAAAAGAAAGACTTTAGGGTAGGAAACACAGAGAAGTAGCTTACCAAGGCAGCAACATTCTCTAAGCAACTCAGCCCAGACATTGAATCAGCAGTGAGAATGCAAAGTGTAAGGAGTATAGAAAAGGCATCTTTGCTCTCTTTTGAATTGTTAAGAAATAAACAGGAGTAAAAGACTGAAAATCAGTTTCCAAGAGCTAATGGCTAGGCATGAATGGGAACCAAGAAAGGGAAATGTTTTCCATATATCATGGTAAGGAAAGGAAGGAACTGAGCATGACTTAAAGCATCACTCTCATGGATCCTGTGCCAAACTAGAGATGGCTCCAGAGGTGGGGGAGATGGAAGGAGGTGTCTAGCTTTCTCCTTTTATGTTCATGCTCAGCCACAAAATGTGAAGTGACAAGAGGGGGGCGGGTAAAGAGGTGCAGTTGAATGTGTAGAGTAGCAATCCATGCCATAAATTTGGAGGAAATGTTTAATAGCACCATTGACAAATAGCATCTTTATTTTTCCTTCCACAAACTATCTGATTACAAGAATAGAAGCAGGGGTGATGAAATGAGGTGTGGGTCATGCAAAAGAGAGATTTGATGGAAATAAGAATAACAGAGTATTGAGCAGTTTCTTGTGACTCATGTGCATAGAGAAAATGTTTTCATGGAAGAAAGCCAAAAGTGGGCCTCATGGGAAGTACTGTGTGCTTTTCTTTTGCAATTCCATTACGACTTTAATAGTTTTTTCTGATAACTACAGTGATGGAGGTCCTTTGTACAATATTTAGAAAGTACACAAAAGCACACAGAAGAAAATAAAAACCATTCACTATCTTAAGGGAAAGCAGTATTAATATTTTAACTCCTACAGATCAAAGAAATGTTTAAAAGAAAAACAGAAGCGGAGGCAAAAACCTATACAAACTTTGAACTGTAAATTAGATAGAAAAAAATTTAGTGACATAAAGCATTATCTCTATTAATATGCACTGAACCACATCAATTCTTATTGGAAAGTTCATTGCTAAAAGTAAAAATAATTTAGACAAAAGTATTTTGATATGACGTTCAAGTCATAATGTTGACATAGCTTTATGAAAAAGTGTTACACACAAGGGAGGTCCCCACCACATCCCATCCCTGAGTCCCACTCTCTCCTTTATTCCACCCATTCAATAAATAAAGATTATTTATTCTTTCCCTGTGGGATAGGCCATTGTTATTGTAAATAACACTGACTTGATAATAAGCTCAGGGGTAGAGTGAATATCAAGGAAGAAGTAAGGACCAAGGTTATATGAATATTCTTCTCTGCACTCACTCCCAATCCTTGTTCATAATAGCAATAAGCAGAGCAAGAAAACCTCCCTTTTGAGTCTTCATAGGATAGATTCTTTGTTGTTGGCTTCCACCCTCCCCTCTTACACTCAAAGTGAGGATGTGACAGCTTGTTGATAAGATAGGCTACTTCCTCCTCTTATCACCAATGGTTCTCATCTGACAACACTGACTTTTTTCACCTAGCTGTGATCCAGGCAATACCTCAACCTATCCATTCATAGGTTGGCAACTAGATCAAGCCTAGCCGAGATCTGGGCACTGGATGGCCCATAAGTTCTAACCAGATCTACCTCTACCAGACTGCATATTCTCAGAGGATTTCCTGGTATCAGTATTATCAATGAAGGCGTAGGAAGACACAGTGACTCTAGAATTTCCACAGAAAAATAAGTATGGTTGTTCCTAGGATAGAGCCCTGTTGTCCATCATTCCATCACCCAGAGATTGTTGTTTCTAATATAGGTTCACTATATTAGGTGGAAGCTTATAAGGGGAACCCAACAACGTAACATCAAAAGGCTACCAACATGTTAAATTATCCTTTCTGAGGGCACAGTTTTTACAAATTTCTAGGTAAATGCATCAGCCTATCACATAGTAAAATCAGGCCAACATTTGTTCAATTCTCTGCCAAAATGGGGGTCAATTTTTATCAACTCAGGATTGACAAAGGGATCTCTGGTTAAATAATAGATACATTGCTGTAAGTTATTAATTACATAACAATGATATTGTACAATTATATATGTATGTACATGCTGAAAGGCAGTTACCCTGATTTCTCAAGAATTTAATAGCTCACTGTGATGATGTATGCATCTCACTCCATTTCCTAATTTGTTAATTAATCCATTTATTCATACATAACCACCTATTAATTTATTCAAAATATATTTACTGATCCTATAACATGGCTTCTACTATGCTAATTACCAAACTTTATAAGATGAAGGTATTATTTAAAAAGTATTTATTTAGAAAGAACATAACCAAGGGAGGGGCAGAGAGAGAAGGAGAGTGGAAACTCCAAGCAGGTTCCATGCTGTCAGCACAGAGCCTAACATGGGGCTCAAAACCCACACCATGAGATCTTGACCTAAGCTGAAATCAACCAAGCTGATGCTCAACTGAATGAGATACCCAGGTACCCCCAAAATTAATAAATTATTACTAGCTTCAGTAGTAGAACCCAGTGACTCATCACTTACATATAACACCCAATGGTCATCCTAATAAGTGCCCTCCTTAAAGCCTATTTAGGCCATCCCCCTCCCCACCTCCCCACTAGCAACCCCATTTGTTCTCTGTATCTAAGAGTCTCTTAGAGTTTGACTCCCTCTCTGTTTTTATCTTATTTATTTTTCTTTCCCTTCCCCTATGGTCACCTGTTATATTTCTTAAATTCCTCATATGAGTGAAATCGTATGTTATTTGCCCTTCTCTGACTTATTTCATTTAGCATAATACATTCTTGTTCCATCCATGTTGTTGCAAATGGCAAGATTTCGTTCTTTTTGATCACTTAGTATTCCATTATATACATATACATAAATATAGATAGTGTATATACACATATATATGTAAATATATACATGTGTATATGCGTGCCACGTCTTCTTTATCCATTCATCAGTCAGTGGACATTTGGGCTCTTTCCATAACTGGGCTATTGTTGATAACGCTGCTATAAACACTGGGGTGCATGTGCCCCTTCAAATCAGCACTTTTGTATTCTTTGGATAAATACCTAGTAGTACAATTGCTGGGTTGTATGGTAGTTCTATTTTTAATATTTTGAGGAAACTCTACTGTTTTCTAGAGTGGCTGCACCAGTTTGCATTCCCACCAAGAGTGCAAAAGGGTTTCCCTCTCTCCACATCCTTGCCAACATGTGTTATTTCTGAGTTGTTCATTCACCTGTGACATTCTCAGGTGTGAGGTGGTATCTCATTGTGGCTTTGATTTGTATTTCCCTGATAATGAGTGATGTTGAGCATCTTTGGATATAAAATCAACATACAGAAATTGGTTGCATTTCCATACACCAATAGTGAAGCAGCAGAAAGAGAAATAAAGGAATTGATCTCATTTACAATTGTACCAAAAACCATAAGATACCTAGGAATAAACCAAAAGAGGTAAAAGATCTGTACTCTGAAAACTATAGAAAGTTTATAAAAGAAATTGAAGAAGACACAAAGAAGTGGAAAAACATTCCATACTCATGGATTGGAAGAACAAACATCATTAAAATATCAATACTACCCAAAGCAATCTACACACTCAATGCAATCCCTATTAAAATAACACCAGCATTCATCACAGAGATGGAAGAAACAATCCTGAAATTTGTATGGAACCAGAAAAGACCCCAAATAGCCAAAGTAATGCTGAAAGAGAAAGGCAATACTGGAGGCATCACAATTCTAGACTTTAAGCTAGCTGTATTACAGTGCTATACAATTTACTTTTTAATTCCACTATAATTAACATAGTGTTATATTAGTTTCGGATGTACAGTATAGTAATTCATTAAATTCTATACATTACTCAGTGCTCATCGTGGTAAGTATGCTCTTAATCTCCCTCACCTATTTCACCCATTCCCCCAACCACTTCTGCTCCAGCAACTACTAGTTTGTTCTTTATTTTTAAGAGTCTGTTATTTGTTTGTCTCTTTTTTTCCTTGTTTTGTTTCTTAAATTCCACATGTGGGTGAAATCATATGGTATTTGTCTTTCACTGACTTATTTCACTTAGCATTATACCTTCTAAATCCATTCACATTGTTGCAAATGACAATTTCATTCTCCCCCTCTCTCTCTTTTTTTTTTTTTTTTGGCTGAGGAATATTCCATTGGATATCTATATCACATCTTCTTCATACATTCATCTATGGATGGACACTTGGGCTGCTTCTAGCTTTGGTTATTGTATATAATGCTGCAATAAACATGGGTGCATATATCCTTTCAAATTAGTGTTTTCATATTCTTTAGGTAAATATCCACTAAAAGAATTACAGGATCATATGGTAGTTCTTTTTTTAAAAATTTCTTTTATGCTTACTTATTTTTGAAAGAGAGAGAGCAAGTGGGGGAGGGGTAGAGAAAGAGGGAGACACAGAATCCAAAGAGGGCTCCAGGTTTTGAGCTGTCAGGAGAGAGCCCCAACGTGGGGCTCAAACTGATGAACAGTGAGACCATGACCTGAGCTGAAGTCGGGCACTTAACTGACTGAGCCATCCAGGAACCTCCATATGATACTTCTATTTTTTAAACTTTTGGAGAAATGCCATACCATTTTCCACAGTGGCTGTACCAGTTTGCATTCCTACCAACAATGCAGTAGGATTCCTTTTGCTTCACATCCTTGCCAACACTTACTTGTTTCTTATGTTCTTGATTTTAGCCATCCTGACAGGTATGAGGTGATATCTCATTATGGTTTTGATTTGCACTTCCCTGATCATGAGGACTGTTGCACATCTTTTCATGTGTCTGTTGCCCAACTGTATGTGTTCTTTGGAGATATGTCTGTTCATATTTTCTGCCCATTTTTAAACTGAATTAGTTGTTTTTCTGGTGCAAAGTTGGATATGGTTTTTTATATTTTGAAAATTAACTCTGTATCAGGTATGTCATTTGCAAATGTCTTCTCCCACTCAGTAGGTTATCTTTTAGTTTTGTTGAAAGTTTCTTTTGCTGTTCAAAAGGTTTTTATTTTCACTAGGGACAAGATAAAGATTTCCAATCCCACCATTTTTACTCAACATAGTGCTGAAAGTCCTAGTCACAGCAATCAGACAGGAAAAAGAAAAAAAAAGCACAAAAATTGGTAAGGAAGACGTAAGACTTTCACTATTTGCAGATGACTTGATACTCTACATAGAAAATCTTAGAGACTCCACCAAAAAGCTACTAGAATTAATATATTTTGCTCTAGTATCACAGGATACAAAATAAATATACAGAAATCTGTTGCATTTCTATACAATAATAATGAGGCAGTAAAAAGAGAAATTAGGAAAACAGTCCCATTCAGTTGTACCAAAATAATAAAATACCTAGGAATTAACTTAACTAAGGAAGTAAAAGACTTCTGAAAACTATAAAACACCAATGAAGGATACCAAAGATGACACTAACAAATGGAAAGATATTCCATGCTCATGGATTGGGAGGAAAAGTATTGTTAAAACACCCTTACTACCCAAAGCAATTTACAGATTTAATGCAATGCTTATCAAAATAGCAACAGCATTCTTCACAGAACTAGCACAAACAATCTTAAAATTTGTATGGAACCACATGTAACCCCAAAGAGCCAAAACAATCTTGAGAAAGAAGAACAAAACTGGAGGTTTCACAATCCCAGATTTCAAGATATACTACAAGCCTGTAGTAATCAAAATAGTACGGCACTGGCAAAAAAAAAAGACACATAAGCCAATGGAACAGACTAGAGAGCCCCTAAATAAACCCATGATTTATATATAGGTCAGTGAATCTATGACAAACCAGGAAAGAATATGCAATGGGAAAAAGATAGTTTCTTCAACAAATAGTGTTGGAAGAAATGGAAGCTACATGTAAAAGAATGAAACTAGACCACTTACACCATACACAGAAATGAACTCAAAGTAGGTTAAAGACTTTGAAACTTAAAACCATAAAAATCCTATAAGAGAGCACAGGCAGTAAGGTCTCTGACAACGGTCAATGCAACTTTTATTTTATTTTATTTTTTAATTTTATTTTATTATTTTACTTATTTTATTTTGTTTTTTGGATCATGTTTCCCGAGGCAAAGGAAACAAAATGAAAATTCCTTTCTTAACCTCAAAATTTAATAAATAAAACTAATACTAACCCATAACAACAATAACAGCATCTAACACCCATTGAACACTTACTGTGTGCAAGGCATTATTGAAGTGTTCTGTATATTTTAATTCTTTTAATCCTCTTAACAAGCCCACAGTGTATAACATTATTACCACCATTTTAAAGGTGAGAAAACTGAGATATATAGAAGTTAACTTGTCCAACATCACCCAGATAAAAGAGGGAAACTTCTAGAGGCTGTCTTTTTCAGTATGTAGTATGAAATATATTCCTTGGAGGAATCATTAATAAGGAAGAATTATTTATTTGTAAATTAACATCATGTTTTCTCTCAAGGATCAAGATAAGAATTTTCTGCAGAAGAACCTACTGCCTCTGGGAAGCAGATCCATGTCCTCTTCACTGTATATTTAACTCGCACAAGTCACGGTATGGTACATTCAGTTTGTGTGGGAGAGACAAGAAGGCATGATTCTATGCTTGATATTGGGAAGAGATGTGTCCAAAAATGATTTTAATTCAGAATTCTGCTTGCTAAGGGAATGATTCTGAATTGTTTGGCCAACCAACAGATAATATGCTTAAGAAAATAGCAAGTTTATTCAAGAAGCTTTCTTCTGAGTCATTGCTGGAGATTTGAAATCTTTGGCAGAGGGATTCCAAAGAATGAACCAACCAAAGAGCCACACTTTATTGAACACACAACCTAAAGAGGACATTATCTTGTTTACTGCTCTGAAGTCACAGTAAGCCTTAAAGAATTAAAGGAATTAAAAAAAGAAGTTCTTAGGGCGCCTGGGTGGCTCAGTCGGTTAAGCGTCTGACTTCGGCTCAGGTCATGATTTCACGGTTCTGGGTTCGAGCCCCGCATCAAGCTCTGTGCTGACATCTAGCTCAGAGCCTGGAGCCTGCTTCAGATTCTGTATCTCCCACTCTCTCTCTGACCCTCCCTTGCTCACTCTGTGTCTCTCTCTCAGAAATAAATAAAAACATTAAAAAAAAAAAAAAAAAAAAGAAGTTCTGTCGTACCAAGTTTTCTTTCCAGAAACCTAGCTCAGAAATTTCAATGAAAATCCAGATAATTCATGGTTGGGCATTTGGGATATCAAGTAAGGCTGATAGTTTCTATAAGGAAGGCTAAGTTTTCTTGGTTTTCCAATGTATCTGGAGGTGTTTTCTCCTATATTTTTCCTATGTTACAGAAAACTTCCTACTGTAACTTACATCTTAATTTTTTCCTTATATTTTATTTTAGAACCCTAAAAGACCACCAGTCTATTTGTTTTACTTTCAGTAAAATGCAAATAGTATATATATTTGGAATAACTGAGTAAATAATTTATAGCCTGAACAGTAAATTATTTATTTACTCCAGGCATACATATTTAGAATATGAACATAAATATTTTATAGTCTGTGCCACTGCTAACAAAAAAATTAAATCAGCTGGCTTGCAGCTCTGGTTTATACTGTACATACATTCTCTCTACATCATCAATGACCTGTGCACAATTATTCATCATCATGCACTTCCTAAGTTGTTTTTGCACTTGCAGCGTTTTCCAGAATGTTCAGCCTTTGAAGTTTGTTTCCATCTCTCTTTTTCCTTCTAGCTCTTACCTACTGATTCTCTGTTCTTCCCCAATCTTTATCTGTCTGATTAATCCTTTACCAATCAACATGTATTTTTTGAACACAAACTATATTTGATGCTTGCTAAGAACTGTCGATTAATACCAGAGAAATATTAACTTTGGACCTTTCTAGGAGTTTTTTATTCTGGCTAAGTTACATAAATACTCTGCAAACAAACAAAATATCAGAACTGTGTGAACACTATGAACAAACTACATGGATACATCTGGCTGCATTGGAATCTACATGGGGAAGAATTTGTGACCTCTGAATAAAATAGCTCCTTCTGAACATTGATGCTAATCTACGAATGTTAGTGCACTCACCATCCAGCAGCAACTGGTGTCACTATGTTCACAAAGTGGAATATAACTACAGAAATTCTAGAAACCTTCTGTAAAAAAAAGTTTCACATTTAACTGTTGTAAGCTACAGTGGTTGAAGGACCAGGAGGAGAATTTTTGGTAATAAATATTTGGAACATTTAGACTATAAACCATAGAGAAAACACAGGAAAAATGGAAATTATATAAAACCATAAAAATTAGGGACAAACTGAATATAAGCTTGCTTTCCAAATCCTTGAAATATTAGGACAGTTTTATAAAGATGCTCGTTTTTGACACTCAGCTGAGGTACATGTTAGGACAATGCATAGATACCACTTCCTGAGCTCCCCTGGACATTCCAGGTGTGTTTGACATACAATGCTTAATGCAATCCTCACAACTGGTAACTGTAATTAGTTTCATTTTAAAGTGGAGGAAATTGAGACTCAAGAGTTTAAAAAATACCTCAAAGGGCAGAAAGACAGTAAGTGACAGGCCCCAGTATGTGGCCAGTTTTTACAATTTTCACCTATTTTTGAAAATAGTGAGGTCTCTGCCTTTTGAGTGGAAATGTGTCTGTTACTTCAAGCTTCTTTGTTATGCTGTTAAAATTTTCTATGTTTTTCCATATTTCTTTTGTCTGCCTGATCTTCCAGTTTCTGTGAGAGATGTTAAAAACATCTTCAATTAAATTGTGGACATGTATATTTCTCTTGAAGTTCTAGCACTTTATGGTTTAAAATATGAAACTGCATTAGTAAGTACATAAAAATTTTAAATTGTTATATATTCTTGGTGAGTTAAACCTTTTATCATTAGGAAGTTATCTCTATTAATGATTTTTCATTATAGGCTATATTGTCTGAAATTAATATGACTATCTAAACTATTTTTATTAGTGTTTTAATATTAAACTTAGTCTGGATGTTTTTAGTGGAAATTTATTCCCATTATTTAGCCTACGAAGTTGCAAATTCAGAATATTGTGATTTTATTTATTTTCCTTATAATGTAGTTTCTTGGACTACTTTTATTAGTGTTTTTCCAATATTTCCTTTCCAATCTTCTTACTTGAATACTATCCCATAAAGATGTAGAATCTTTTGGGCGAGTATCCCCTGTAACCTATGACCCTGAGGTTAGTGTGGCAAGACGTGTCTGTAGTGACTATGAACGCACATATATCAACACAATATGTTTTCTCTTTCCAACAACGGAAGAACACTTCTCATCTATATTTTACTTGTGGACGTTTTTAGTGTGTTCTCTCTACTAAACTTAGTAGAAATATCTTAAACTACACTCTTAAATTTAGAATAATCTCCTGAAGATCCCTAAGAAGTCACTGGTGCCAAAATAAAAACAAAATTTTAAGCCACGCAAAGAGATCCAGCCAAGAGAAAGAATCAAAGAAGTGAACTAAAGTCCCCAGAGAAATATGTCCGCGCTCTCCTCCCACATTTTGCCTTCCTGCGCTGGCACCATGAACACAGGCCCTTGCCAAGTAGGTCCTCGTTCCACCCAGAATTAGAGCTCAGCCTGACTCTGCCAAGACTTTCCAGCATAGAGATCTTGAGTCTTCATTTCCTACCTCCCCGTTCCTTCTTTAAAAACATAATTCCATCCTTTCGGCATTCCATATTTAGTTTGTTTCCTATATGATATGGAAAACAACAGCAGCCTCGCCAGGGTATTGAAGGAATTGTGAAAAAAAATGACAAAGTTTTGGAAAATTTCAAGGAACAAATTACTAGGTCACAAAGTGACTTGAAATCAAACTTGAACTCTCAGTGTCACTCCTGATGTCCCTTCTAAGAGGTTAATGAGGATCCAAATTCTCAAGGCTCATTTTGAAAACACCTAGTATGCTTTCTAGTTCAGATTTCAATTTACATTAACATTTGCCAGGTATGCAAGCATGTACAGATACACAGACATACACCTTCATTCCAGTGCACGTACACACGCATATGCATGCACATGCCGCCAACTACAGCAATCACTGTGTTCAGCAGTGTAATTATGAGTACCATTGAATCATTAAGAATAAAAAGGGAAATGCTATTGAGTTCTGGATAAAAATATATTAGGCTTTGAATGGGATTAGTTTTCCTTGCAATTGATCTACTTTTACTAGGCAATAAGATTTTGTAAGTAGCTGTATTAATTAAATTAATGCAAATACAGTTGCCTATTTTATCTAGAGAGAATTAAAGTGATTTGGGAGGAAAGTAACTGCCTGTTATTTCCCATGGATCCAAGCAAAAGAAAACAGATTTTAGGCTGGCCACCTAAAAGGGAACAATTCTCCACTGCATCAAGTTATAGGGTGGCTTATTTCCAAACCAAGGAATTCAATGTCTTCAATGAAGGGGCTCTGTACACTCCAATTGCAAGCAATTATCTGAGTGGGTAGGAACTGAAAACTCCACTATCTATGAAGAGAAAGAGTGAAGAGAAAGAGTGAAAGATGCTGCATTCCTGGAGACTTCTGATTTTAAAAATTATCTAGATTAAAGGAAACTATGAACAAAATTTCTTTGGGTTCCTACAATGAATGACACAGGCAAAACTTTTTGAACAGACTAGCTAATAATGAACTGGAACCTGGTACTTTTTTTTAGTAAAAATGTTCATCAAACTTAAAGCAAGTTATGTATTTAGAATTAAGTACTATAAGTCAGAATTACATGGAGTTGAAAATTTATTTTCTCATTAAAGTGGCATAATAAGAGTTAATATTCCTGAACAAATTTTTGCCACCCACCTTCAGAGAAATTACCATGAACATTCTATTTTACCAACTCTATATAGTATACCTAAAAAATGAAGTTTTCTAATGTGCATATAAATCAAAATCAAAGGAACACTCAGTAGCCAATTACACCAAATTTAATTTAATAGAATATAGTACCACACAAAGTTCTTTTCTTTACTCTTCACAGTTTTTTATTTTTACTGCTTCCAATAAAAGACCATCAGAGTTCTTAATCAGGATTAATGATGGAATCCATAGTGGGAAATTTTCATAGTCAACTTAAGAAGATGTACAGATGCATTGAGTTACTTTAGAAACTGTTCCAGGACTGCCTGCTCTGCTTTTATTCTGGCTTATCCTTCCCACTGTTCACTTACATACAGCAAATGTAGGCATTGGGGATAAAGTTATTGGCCATTTTGCTGCTTTAGAAAGAAAATCTTTATGCTTTCTTCAGTTGCCATTTCATCATCATTAACAGTGGTAGTTTATAGTTTTGTGAAAGATAAATCTGTCTTTAAGTATATGACCATTATTTTACCTTAATTGTTTTGTTTGAAGAAAAGCCACAGTCAAAGGATTCCACTCATGCAGACAAATCATGTCTGTTTGCTTTCTGCAATTCTACTCTGGGGTCTTGCAAAAAATGGCTGCAAAATTCGCTAGAGCTCTATTGCATTTTTTAGTCATTTTAACTGGATATTGTTATATAAAGAAATGACATTTTTTCACAAGGACACATGAACATTACATAGCCAAATTATTACTATTATTTAAAATTGTTGTCCTTTAGAAGAGAAAACATCATGTATAAATAAAAACAACTGTCCTAACTTGTGAGGCTTTAATTCAACCTCCATGGTTCTATCATGCAATATTTTGGCCCTGAAACTTAATTTTTCCTACTCCTAGGTCATTTCCTCGTCTTTGAAGTGAGGAAAAGACCTGGATGATGTCTGGTCCTCTCCAGTCCCATAATGTTATGATTCTAGTCCCATTTATTTGTATAATATCTAATTCCCTCTACAGGGCTGACTTTGGATAATCAGTTTTCCCTTTGCAAAATATGTTCTTCTGTCTCTTGGTGTCACACATTCTGTCCCTAGTTGCTAAAGCTGTGTTGTCTTACCCATGGCATGTACCAAGTTTCTTGCTCTGCGTTAGCCACAATGGGAATCTGTGAGCAGGGTACGTCAACAGAAAGAGAGGGGTTGTATAGAGCCTGGGACTGGCCATCAGGCCAGGCTGGAGCAGGGAGCTGGCCTCAGGCCTGTGCTTCCCCTACTCCTAGTCTAAGTGCTGTGAGGCAGGGACTGTGTAGAGTGGAATGAACACTGGATCCATATCAAAAGACTGGAGGTTCAAATACTGGCTCTGTCACTTACCAGCTTGTGTGAGCTGGAGAAAGGTCCTTAACCCTTCTGAGTCACAGTTCACTTCTTTGCAAAATGAGGGCTTTAGTGAAAATTGGTGAGATAATGGGAAAGCTCCTGGCACAGTGCCTGTTACACTGTGGGCACTCATCAAACATGAGTTGAATCTTGATCTGACACTGGCACCATTAACCGAGCATCTGATCCATAAGCATTGCTCTTAGGCAAGGACTGTGTTCATTTGTTAAATTCCTACACTGCAGCTGCAGCCCATGACTGATGTTGGAGTTCATAGCGATTTGCAACAAGAGTCCCATAAAACAATAATCTGTTTCCCAGTGAGACTCACACAGAGACTGATCTCCTCTTTGGGATTCGTTGACAGAGAGGGTGCAATAAACATTGGCTAAGCAATCACCTTGTTTAAGGTCATCTGCCATACCCGAGTCTGCTGCTGTAAGTATTTAAAAATGTGTAAGGATTTTTCAGTTTGGAATCTGTCAGGAAGAAAGAGCATGTGTTGGGAATAGGTTAAGAAACTGTGTTAACAGATTATTCTTGTCTTTTGAGAATATGTGATTAGCATCTATCAAAGGAAGCAGAGCTCTGGACAAGAGCCAAAGAAATAGGACTGTAGCCAAAGTTTGGTATTTGTCAGTATCAGTCAATGTGCTGGACATCAATGGATATAAATTTCAAACTGGAGTTTTGAGCTTTGACTGACAATTTCATTCCTCTGTATTTTTTTAAAAATATACAACTATAAGCAGAAGGTACAGCAGCTGGCTAAACACTTGCTTCCAGAATGGGAAAGTGGTATTTTCCAAGGTAAAGAGGGCACAGGCGAGGTTAGGCAGAGCTGGGTCCTTGGAATCTGAAGAGCGTTATATTAGTTTCCTGTGTTTGCTGTTACAAATTACCACCAATTTGGTGGCTTAAAACAACACAGATTTATCTTACAGTTCTGTAAGTTAGAATTCACTGAGAAAAAAAATTAAGGTGTTAACAGCGTTGGTTCCTTTTAAAGACTCTAACGCAGTATCTCTGTCCTTGCTTCTCCCAGCTCTTAGAGGCTGCCTGCATTCTTTGGCTCCTGACTCCTTTCCATCTTCAAAGTCATTAATGGCCATGTGTGTCTTTCTCAGATCACATCACTGTGACGCCAACTCTTTTACTTTTCTCTTCTGCATTTAAAAGACTTCTGTAATTATATCAGGCCCCCTAAATTATCCAGTATAATATCTTTATTTTCAAGTCAGCTGATTAGTACCCTAATTCTATCTACAATCTTAACTCCCTCTTGACATGCAACACAACATTATCATATATTCCAGAGATAAGAAAATGGACATTAGATATGTGCAGGATAAGGAGGAGTTATTCTGCCTTCAAAGGTATGTCATGTTGGTAGGTGTAAAAGTCGGGAGGGTCAGAACATAGTACCTGCATTAAAATATGCAATAGTTTCTGGGGAGTCACAAGTTTAAAATGATCCCTTCAAAGAGGAGACTGAATAACAAAAGATATAGAAATATAAAATTCCAGACAGTATTTTAAGGCAGTTATTCCTTGGAGAGAAGGCAATACTTTATGTCTAATAGTTCACATCCTTCAATACAATGATTTCACTTTAGAAATCCAGTCTAGCTACAATGAGGGTGAAGATTTGTGAATGAAGATATTCAGGAGAGTACTACTGGAAGTAAACATGATATCCAACAATAGGAGATTGATTCAATATCCTATCATTATACCATCCATATGACTGCATATTATAGAATCATAAAGTCACATTTTTCAAAAAAGAAATTTTATTCCCAGCTCTTGTTCAATCCATTTTAACTCTTCCCATATTTCTGTCTGATTTCTACTGTCTTGATCAAGTATTCATTAATTTTCATAGAAGCATATTGAGTAACTAATAAATGCTAGTCTCTGTGTTAGGTGATGGAATATAGTACTGAATGTTCCAGATGGAATTTTTATGTAGCTTACAGTTAAACACTAAAAATAAACATTGCACAGGTGACCATAAGTATGATAAGCTTTTTGAAAGAAGGAGTAGAAGATGCTTGAGAAGCAAACAGGATGAGAATTGGTCTCTGAGTCATAAAGGCCTCAATTTATGGCTAAGCCCTACTAGTCTACCCTTATCAGGGCTTAAAAACACAGGGCCTGTAGGTGGGACACTGGCAGAATTTGGTGCATTAGAATCCACAACTGTCCAAGGGCATCACTTTTGGATAGCTACATCCAAAGGAATGAGACTGGATCACTTTCTGACACCACACGCAAAAATAAACTCAAAACTTAAGACTTATGTGAGATCTGAAGCCATAAAAATCCTAGAAGAGAGCACAGGGAGTAATGTCTCTGACATTGGCCACAGCAACATTTTTCTAGATACGTTTCCTGTGGCAAGGGAAACAAAAGCAAAAAATAAACTATTGGGACTACATCAAAATAAAAATCTTCTGCACAGTTAGGTACACAATAAATAAAACTAAAAGACAATCTACTAAATGGGAGAAGATATTTGCAAATGACAAATTCAAGGTTATTATCCAAAATATATAAAGAACTTATATAACACAGGACAAAATAACCCCCCATATAATCCAATTTAAAAATGGGCAGAAGACATGGACAGACATTTCTCCAAAGAAGACATCCAGATAGCCAGCAGGGCCATAAAAAGATACTCAACATCATTCCTCAACAGGGAAATGTAAATCAAAACCGCAATGAGATATTATTTCACACCTGTCAGGATGACTAAAATAAAAGCCACAAGAAACAAGAAGTGTCACAAGGATGTGGGGAAAAAGGAACCCTCATGCACTGCTGGTAGGAATGTAAACTGGTATAGCTAGTGTGGAAAACATTATGGAGATTCCTCAAAAAAGTATAAATGTAACTACACTATGATCCAGTAATGGCACTACTGGGTATTTACCCAAAGAATACCAAAACACTAGTTCAAAAAGATATATGAAACCCTATGTTTACTGTAGTATTACTTACAGTAGTCAAGATATGGGAGTAATGCAAGTATCTACCGGTAAATGAACAGATGAAGAAGATGTGGAATATATATACAATGGAATGTTACTCAGCCATATTAAAAAGAATAAAATCTTGCCATCTGCAACAACATGGATGGATCTATGATACTAAGTGAAATTAAGTCTGAGAAAGACCAATACCATATTATTTCACTCATATGTGGAATTTAAAAATACAAAACAAACAAAGAAAGAGACTAATGAACATTCTTAACTATAGAGAACAAACTGCTGGTTACCAGAGGGAGGTGGGTGGGAAGATAGGTGAAGCAGGTGATGGGGATTAAAGAGTGCACTTGTGATGAGCACTGAGTAATGGATAGAAGTGCTGAATCACTATATTACATATGTGAACTAATATAACACTGTATGTTGACAATACTGGAATTAATTTTTTTAAGGGAGAAATATAAACGGTATGGAATCCAATTTTCAGCAGGGGCGTCTCTGGTGAAAATATCAAAATTCATCTGTAGGGACCTTTTCTTGTATTGTTTCCTCACTATATACAGTGATCCAGACACGAATCTCAAAACTTCTTTAACTATCCCCAAAGTATTCAGCCACATAAGAAAAAGTTGGAGAAGTAGGAAGAAGCCACACAATGCAGATCATTTTTGGTCAAATTCAGGATATTTTGGTCTGACCCTAAGGGAAATGGAAAATCATTGAACTATTTGCTCAGGATGATATTTGATATATATTTTGGAAATATCATTTTGGGTCCATGTAAAGATCTGCTTTTGAAAGCCAGAATGAGACAACATAGGAGGCTAATGATATAGTCCAAGTAGACTATGACGGTGGCTTAGACATGGGTGGTAGTAATAGAGAAGGAAAGAAGAGCAGATTTAACATCTTAAAATAATAACATTGGCAGAAATTGAAGATGGATTGGGGTGAGGAATGAGGGAGAAGTAGATGTCTAGGATGACTGCCAAATTTCTAGCTTGGTGACTATAAAAACTATTATGCAAGTATATTCACAAATCCATTAAGGGGCTCAGTAAAACAGACTTTACACTTGACTAGATGTATCAGTCTTGGAGCAGAGTAGGGATTCTAAATGGTTTTTTCTTTATATATAAAATAAAATTCAATTATTCCATTTATATTTATATGTGTATATATGTACACCAACACATATATGTACATATACAAATGTTTATATGTATTTACTTAAGAGTTTAAACAGGATTATAATAATATGCTGACAGTAGTTGAGAAACAATGTTGAAATTCCTTTTTTTAATGTTCATTTATTTTTGAGAGAGGAAGAGAGTGAGCACAAGAGAGGGGCGGGGCGGAGAACACAGAAATGGAAGCAGGCTCCAAGCTCTGAGATGTCAGCACAGAGCCCAACATGGAGCTCAAACTCATGAACAATGAGATCATGCCCTGAGCTGAAGTCAGACACTTAACCAACTGAGCCACCCAGGTGACCCGAAATTTCTAAGGCCCTATATTTTCTCTTTTAATTTATATTTTTATTCATTTTTCAGAATTTATGTTTTAGATAGGAATTATTTCTAAAATCATAAATACAGTAAAGTATAAAAATTTATTTTAAAAAAGAAAATGGCTTCTCCATGGCCATCTGCCCATACTCTTGTACTTTCATCTCTTGAGGATTATAAGATATTTATACATGCAAAGATTTTCAGACTTCTAGAAAAATGTACCAAAGATATAATCCTGCAACTTTTTTTTACATTGCTCCTATAACAAATTGCCACAAGTTCCGCAGCTTAAACAGGACACATTTATTACCTTACAGTTCTGGAAGTTAGCAATCCAACATGGGTCTCACTGTCTGCAAACCTGTAGTCCTATCTGTAAACTCTAGGGAAAAATCCATTTCCCTGCCTTTTCTAGATTGTAGAGGCTGCTTGCATTCCTTGACTAGTGCCTCTCCTCCCACGTCTTTCATCTTCAAAGGTAGCAACATCACATCTCCCTGACCCTTCAATCTACTGTGACAACTCTCTCTGACCCAGGCAGAAAGGTTTCCACTTTAAAGACCCATGTGATTAGATTGGACCCACCCAGATAATCCAGAGTAATATCCCCATTTCAAAGTCCTCAACCTTAATCATATGTGTAATATTCCTTTTGCCATGTAAAGTAACATATTTCCAGATTCTGGAGATTGGGATGGGGACATGTTTGGGCAATCATTATTCTCTCTGCCATATCATCAAAGGTAGAAACCCTTTCTAGTAACATATTTCTTGACCTAACTTCTTCACAATAGGTCTGTAATTATTTAATACAAGTCTTATAAAATAAATATAAATAGAATACAATGAGGAAAGTTTTCTCCTAATCCTATTTACCTTATTCCCAGTGTTTAGCTGCCACCTATTTTTCTCCTTCCCCATGTATGAATTAGTTGAGGTCATTATCATTTGAGAATGACACATTTTTCACTAACTATCTCAGGTAACTTAAAGGTGGGAGTTTGACTGCTTTGGAGAATATCTTTTCCAATTTAAATTTTTCTAAATTAGAAAGTATCACATCCAATGTAAGAAACCAACTAATGTAGGAGAATTCAAAACATCAAAGACATCTGAGACCCAAATTTCTAGTGAATGAGAAAAGACAGCTTTAACTTAAAAAAAAGTCAGTGTACCCCAAAGAGAAGTTGAAAGTTGCCTCAACATTTGTCTGAGGAAAGGCTGAGGGACACGAGAAGGGCTTCCAGTGAAAGGTCTTTCCTGTGTAATCCTTTATAAATGGTCTAAAATGAACCTTTCAGAGGTGGAGAGCTGGACCATTAAAAACCACTTTTGCCTGTAGGATCTTATTTTCAGTCCGATTGCAATCATTTTATCAGCATGCCAATGAACACAGGTGCTGCCAGAGTCAATCTCTTTGCTATATATTTCTGTGTCACAGGGCAGATTTCTGTGTAATTGGTCACATGATCAGCCAGTACCCCTCTTTTACACTTTTGGCATTTTTCAACATGAATTTAGAAAAATCAAAAACTTCCCCTCACTCTCTCATTTTCCCATTTGTAAAGTGGTGTGACCATTTACTGCTCTCTGACATAATATGCTCTGTCTAAAAGCCAAACTCTTAATGAGGCAGCTGGCTCAGTCTCCCCTATAATCACGGTATGAGGAAAGCTTGCTGACAAACTAGCATTTAAATCTCATGGTTAATTTTTTCAGGGAAGCTGTAGCAATGCTGTAATGAGAACTATCTACCGCATTAATGAGTAAAGCAGAGAAGGTCAGGTTTTCTAGCCCCTGAAAAATATCAGATCCATTTCCAGTTGAGTATGCTCTTCAGGGATGTGTCTTATCCAATTCCCGTGAATATCCATGATTTGTAATGGCAATGGTGGCACCTTTTCCCTCCATCTCCTTCTCTAAATGACTCTCCATACAGATGTTAAATCCTGAAAGGCAGCTGCTTCCAGAAACCCAAGAAACAGAGCCATATGGAATATGGGAAAGAAATGGGAGGAACTGGAGGTATGCCATGGATCCTGACACCTTCCTTTACCTCATGTTTTACCAACCCAGATGTTAGTTTGATTCTGACTCAGGCCTTAGTAAATAAATTCTAATTAAGGGCAGATAATTGTTTTCCTAATGTACCAGAGTAACCAAGCAAACCAAAAATAAACTGCTGAAATATAGCAGGGTCATATGCAAAGTCTTACCTCAAGTCAGGAAATAAATCCTACACATACAAGTTTCTAAGCTTGTCCAATTTACCCTTCCAGCAGGCCTGCTACTCTTGTCGTTTTTTCCCAGGCAACAGTAAATGGTCACATCCTAACTCCTTGCTTGAACCTAAAATTAGGAGTCATCCACTGTATCTTTCTTTTTCTCATTCTCCATATTTGATTTTTCAGCAAATCCTTTTGTTTTATACATGTATGTATGTATATGTGTATGTATGTATATATATTATACATATGTATGTATTATACATGTATATGTATGTATATATATTATACATATATATGTATTATACATGTATATGTATGTATATATATTATACATATATATGTATTATACATGTATATGTATTATATATGTATAATATATATATCCCAAATCCATTGTGTTTACTAAAGTAATAAGGAATGGAAATCATGAAAAATTTAGTTTTGCCCTTATTTTGTAGGTCAGGGCTAATGATACAAAAAGCTATTACTCTCTCATAGCAATGGGGATGAAAGGAATCTCAGAATATTGGAAATCAAGCAGTGACGCCTAACCATCAGAAGCAAGTAAATACAATTGTCTAAATGAGTGCCATGCCCAGAGTGGCACACAGAGATATATGGAATGTGGCTGTGCTAGAAGAAAAACAGATGTTAGCCAACAAGTCTACTACTTAATTTATACACTCAAAAGAAAAGAAAAATGAAGGACTAGGAAGTTGAAGGCAGTCACCTCAATGAAAAGAAATGATCCCTTGCACAAATTCTGGATGTGAGGCCATTTTTCTTTTAAAAAAATTTTTTAATGTGTTCTTTTTTTTTTTTAATGTTTTATTTATTTCTAGGAGAGAGAGAGAGAGAGAGAGAGACAGCGTGAGCAGGGGAGGGACAGAGAGAGAGGGAGTCACAGACTGAAACAGGCTCCAGGCTCTGAGCTGGCAGTCAGCACAGAGCCCGACGCGGGGCTCGGGCCCACGAACCGCGAGATCATGACCTGAGCGAAAGTCGGACGCTTAACCGACTAAGCCACCCGGGTGCTCCTCAACCTCGTGTGCTCTTGATTGTGGGAGAGTTCTAGGTAAGAAAGGCATATTCCTTCTCTTTGCTTTAATTTTTCATGGAGCTTTGGTATTCTTATAGCTAGCTTCTATGTAGAAATTTTAGAATCACTTGTCCAGTACTATAAAAAAAATCATATTAGGATTAANGAGGGAGGGAGGGAGGGAGGGAGAGAGAGAGAGAGAGAGAGAGAGAGAGAGAGAATCCCAAGCAGGCTCCATGCTTAGTGCAGAGCCCAAAGAGAGGCTTCATCTCACAGTATGTGAGATCATGACCTGAGCTGAAATCAAAAGTCAGGAGCTTAATAACCGACTGAGCCATCCAGGTGCCCTTCTGACCCTTTTTGAAGGACACAGATGGCTCTCAACTTAAGGGGACAATCCAGGAAAGGTTTCTAATGTATTTCCTGGCTATAGTGCAAACAGTTCTGCTGTCTGGCCTATGCAACCTGCTAGATCCAGTGACATTATCAGTACCTATGGTGAAAGGAGGTGCCCTTTGTAATTTATGAAAGCCTCAGTAGCAGACTCATAACACAAAACTCTTGTGTTTAGAGAAAGGATATGCCAAGTTTTTAACATTTGAAAAATAGTTCCCATTATGTTACTTAGTCCTAGAGGGGCAGAGCAATATCAGGAAGCACAGGTGATCATGCAGACAGACTAAACATCATGAACTGATTTCTCTTATACCCATCAGGTCATAAGTTTGGGTGGGCACAACAGCAATTCTTTGTAAGATTGAAGAGGTACATTTGGGAAATGGCATGAATAAGGCCAGACGGCAGAAATTAACTGCATATACCAGTATTACAAACCCCTATGACATCTACCACTGGTACACTGTTTCTGTCTCTCTCCTCACATCCATGGATGCGTAGGGTCCTTATGACCAGCTTATAGAAGAGAGAGAAAAAATCATATAAGAATGATTCATGGATAGGTTACCTGAGTATGTTGGTTCAGGCCAAAAATGAACCATTGCACCACTGGCCTACTGTGGTATATTGCTAAAAGAGAGTAGTGAGAGAAAATCCTCCTGATGGGCAAGGCTTCAAATAGTGAGCTTGGTCATTAGCTTTATGTAGACAGAGAAGCAGCTTGATACAATAATATATATTAACTCAATGACAGTGATGAATGGCTTGGCTTATTAATCTGGGGACTGGATGGAGAAATACTGGAAGACTGAGACAAGTAATTCTGAAAAAAAGGCATGTACATATACCCAGGGAAATAGGCACAAATGGTGAAGATTCATATTGCATGTGGATAGCCACCAGAGTTTATTCACTATGTAAGAGACTGCCTGATGAACTAGACAGAACGACTTAGCCAGCTAATTTTAACCTGCCTCATTTCTAGCCACTTGACTGCCTGTATAATATGTGTATTAATGAAGTCACTTTGGTAGGCTATGCATGGAACTCCCATTCACGAAGGTCTATCTAATTTCTGCTACTCCCAAATGTCCAATGTGCCAGAAGCAAAAACAATGCTGAGTCCCTGGTAGGGTACAATCCTTCAAAGAACAAGTTTATTATACTGAACCACTCTTTCGCTCTGGTACAATTGCTAAAAGAGGAAGGATGTCCTCCTGACTAAAACTGACACTATTCTGAGTATAGATTTGTCTTTTCTGCCCACAAGGTCTGAGCTAGCTAGCTTATTTGGGGATTCACACTTATGATTCACTGAAACAGGATCTTGTATAACATGGCATCTGCCTAAGGGTCCTGTTTTACAACAAAAGAAGTATGGTACTGGGCATATGACTATGGAAGCCACTAGTCCTATCACATATTTCAATCCAGCATGATAAATCATAGCCTTTTGAAGACTAAGCTGTGGTATCTTGGTTATGATACCTTGTGATACCCACTCACCAGAACAGAGTATTTGCCCTATATCAACCACCACTACAAAGTGCTATGTTCCTAATATATGAAACTCATAGGTCCAACCATCAAAAGAAAGAAATAATAATCCTGCTTAACATTATTCCCAGTGACCCACTCAGAGAATTCTGTTATTTTCTTGCTATAACTCTATGTTCTGTCTCAGGTCCTAGTTCCCAAGAAAAAAATTCTTTTACCAGAAGACACAGAAAGACTTACATTAAACTTTAAGCTATGTCTACCACCTGATTACTTCAGGTCTCTGTGTTAAGAGATAAATAAGCAATGAAGAGTAGTACTATGTTGGGGTGAGTGAGCTATTTCACAGTGGAGGGAGGGCAGAACATCTGGACACCCAGGTGATTCCCAGGAGCACTTTTTTTTTTTTTTTTCTAACTCTTCTGTCTGGTTTCATCAGTCAAAGAACAAATGCAGCCAAACATGGCCTGAGGAAGGCATGGTGACCAGGGGTTCCAATCTTTCACTGATTAGAGTTTGAGTCATCTGATCAAATGATCTTCCCAGACCAGCAGAGATCTAGCTGAGGAGAATCTAAACTGAGTAATACAGGAGAAAAAACAAACAAACGAGTATTAAGTGCATCCTACAACAAATTTCAATAGCAAGAAGCTGTACTTTATGCTGCTTAATTTTCTCTTTTTAGTTTCCCAGAAGTGTAACAAACCAGACTCCTGGAAATGCTTTTCCCTGATGGGGTGAAATTTTTGTATGAAGCATGTGGACCTGAGTAGCACAAAAACTGGACCGTAATGACTGCTGTTGGGTGTCACCCAGATTTCCTGAAACACTCCTTCCCCAGCTGCCAGGAGTGTTGCCAGCCAAGGGCTCATAGATAGTCCTGTCCTGGAAATTAGCCTCAGCTGAAGGTGGTGGGCATTTACTTCCTTCCCAGGAAGGCACTATATCCAGTGATTGGTTGATATGAGGTTATAAAGGCTCAGTCTCTTGTCTCAATTTAGGCTACTTCCGCAAGGCCTTGGGGGGGGGAGGGGGGGGGGGTTCCAGAGCTCTCTGGGGAGTGGGTGGAAGCTTCTATTGCACTTGCATTACACTTCCACATCTCCTCTGCCTAATTATGCTTTCCTCAGTACCTCACTAATGTTGTTCCCTAGACCACTCCGCACTGAACACAATGCAAGTGAAACTCTGTGCTAGGGTCTGTTTTCCAGGGCCCCTAACTTAAAATAAATTTTGAGAATTTCCAGGGAAAATGGTAGAGAAGGAGGACTCTAAGCTCACTTTGTCCCATGGATACAACTAAGTAACTAGGGTCTCCAACAAAATCAACCCAAGGAGGTCCTAATCAAGACACACAGTAATTAAAATGGCAAAAAGTAGTGATACAGAGTTTTAAAAGCAGCAAGAGGAAAGAAAACAGTTACATATAAATGAAACTTCATAAGGCTGTCAGCTGATTTTTCAGCAGAAACTTTACAGGCCAGAAGGGAGTGGTCTGATATATTCAAAATGCTCAAACTAAAAAAAACCAAAAACCTACAGCCAAGAATACTTTATCCAGCAAAGCTGTCATTCAGAATATGAGAGATAAAGAGTTTCCCAAACAAAAGTAAAGGAATTCATTACCACTAAACCGGCCCTACAAGAAATGTTAAAGATGATTCTCAGAATGGAAAGAAAAGGTCATAAGCAAAAGTAAGAAAATTAGGAAGAACAAAAGCAGTAAAATTAAGTATAACTATAAAAATCAGTCAAGAGATTCACAAAATAAAAGGATGTAAAGTATGACCCCATATACCTAAAATTTGGGGAGAGGAGAGGAGTAAAGAATAGGTTCAAATTTAAGCCACTATCAACTTAATAGAGACTGATATATGAAGATGTTATATACAAACCTAATGGTAACCACAAATCAAAAACCAGTAATAGATACATAAAAAATAAAGAGAAAGGGGTCCAAGTATATCACTTAAAAAAGCCAGCAAACCATTAGAGAGCAAGAGAAGTGTAAAAATAACCACAAAACAAATAACAAAACGGTAATAAGTAAATACCTATCAATATTTACTTTGAATGTAAATGAACTAAATGCTCCAGAGACATACGGTTACAGAATGGATAAAAAAGCAAGACCTATCTTTATGCTACCTACAAGGGACTCATTTAAGAAATAAAGACACATGCAGATTAAAAGAGAAGGGATAGAAAAGCATTCATCATGCAATGGAAGTGAAAAGAAAGCCAGGGTAGCAATTCTTATATCAGAAAAAACAGACTTTAAAACAAAGACTATAACAACAGATAAATAAGAACACTATATAAATCATGAAGGGAACAATCCAACATAAGATATAAAGATATAAAGTTTGTAAATATTTACACACCCAACATGAAAGCATTGAAATACATGAATCAGCTAATAACAAACATAAAGGAAATAACTGATAGTAATACAATAATAGTATAAGACTTTAACATTCCACTTACATCAATGGACAGATCATTCAAACAGAAAATCAACAAAGAAATAATGACTTTGAATGGTACAGTGGACCAGATAGATTTAACAGATATATTCAGAACATTCCTAAAACAGAAGAATGCACATCCTTTTCAAAAGCACATGGAAAATTCCCCAGAAAAGATCATATATTAGGCCACAGAACAAGTCTCCACATTTTCAGAAAGATGAAAGTCATATTATCCATGTCTGTGGACCACAACATTATGAAACTAGAAATCAACCACAAGAAAAAGTCTGGAAAGAACACAAATATATGGATTTGTATTCATAAATAATGAGTGGATCAAACAATAAATCAAAGAAGAAGTCAAAAAATACATGGAGACAAATGAAAATGAAAACACAATGGTCCAAAATCTTTGGGATGTAGCAAGTGGTTCTAAGGGATGTTTACAGCAATATAGGCCTACGTAATAAGCAAGAAAAATCTCAGATAAACAAACTCACCTTACACCTGTAGGAGCTAGGAAAAAAAAGAACAAACAAAACCAAAACCAGTAGAAGGAAGGGCATAATGAAGATTGGAGCAAAACTAAACAAAATAAAAATTCATAGAACAATAGAACAGGAGCGCCTGAGTGGCTCAGTCAGTTAAGCAAACCAACTTCGGTGCAGGTCATGATTTCATGGTTTGTGGTTCAATGGGGGGCTGATGGTTCAGAGCCTAGAGTCTGCTTTGAATTCTGTCTCCCTATTTCTCTGCCCCTCCCCCGCTTAATCGTGCATGCTCTCTCTCGCTCTCTCTTGCTCTTGCTCTCTCTCAAAAATAAACATTAAAAAAAAAATTGAACAAATCAGTGAAACCAGGGGCTGGCTCTTTGAGAATATTAACAAAATGGATAAGCTTTTAGCCAGACTCATTAAAAAAAGAGAGGACTCAAACAAAATCAGAAACTAAAGAAATAACAACTGATGCTACAAAAATAAAAAGGATTATGAGAGAGTATTATAAAAAACTATCTGCCAACAAACTGGACAACCTAGAAGAATGGGATACATACCTGGAAACATATCACCACTCAAAAGTGAATCAGGAAGAAACAGAAAATTTTAACTGATTACCAGCAATGACATTGAAACAGTAATGAAAAAAATCCAACAAACAAAATTCCAGGACCAGATGGCTTCACAGGTGAATTCTACCTAACATTTAAAGAAGAGTTCATACCTATTCCACTTAAACTATTCCAAAAGTAGAAAAGGAAAGAAAGCTTCCAAATGCATTTTATGAGGCCAAGCATTTCCCTGATACTAAAATCAGATAAAGAAACAGAAAAAGAGAAGTACAGCCCACTATCTCTGATGAAAATTGATGCAAAAGTCCTCAACAAAATATTAGCAAACTGAGTCCAACAATACATTTAAAAAACTATTCACTAAAATCAAGTGTAATTTATTCCTGGATGCAAGAGGGGTTCAGTATTCACAAATGAATTGTGATTCATCACATCACGGAGACATAAGGTAAAAACCATGTTACCCTTTCAATAGATGCAGAAAAAGTATTTGACATCAATTAACAAGTGACATCAACTTATATTTAACATCAAGTACAACATCAATTTATCATAAACATCCTCCGCAAAATAGTTTAAGGGGGGGGGGGACATACATCAACATAATAAAAGCCATGTCTGAAAACCCCACAGCTAACATCATCCTCGATGGTAAAAAACTGAGAGTTTCTTCTCCCCTGAGGTCAGGAACAAGATAATGATGTCCACTCTCATCACTTTTACTCCACATAGTACTGGAAGTCCTAGCCACAGCACTCAGAGGAGAAAAAGAGGAAGGCATTCCAATTGGTAAGGAAGAAGTAAAACTTTCACTATTTGCAGATGACATGATCTTCTACATAGAAAACCCTGAAAACTCCACCAAAAACCCAACAGAACTGATAAATGCATTCAGTAAGGTCTCAGGATACTAAATGTATACATATCTTTTGCATTTCTAATAATGAAGCAGCAGAAAGAGAAATTAAGAGAACAACCCCATTTACAACTGAGCCAAAAATAACAAAACACCTAAGACTAAATTTGACCAAGGAGGTGAAAGACCTGTGCTCTAAAAGGTATAAAACAATGAAGAAGGGGCACCTGAGTGGCTCAGTCAGTTAAGCATCTGACTTCAGCTCAGGTCATGATCTTGTGGTTTGTGGGTTCAACCCCCATGTCATTCTCAGGGCTGACAGCTCAGACTCTGAAGCCTGCTTTAGTTTTTGTGTCTTCCTCTCTCTCTGCCCCTCTCTGCTTGTGCTCTCTCTCTTTCTCAAAAATAAATAAATAGTAAAAAAAAAAAATGATGAAAGAAACTGAAGATGACAAAAACAAATGGAATGATATTCTATGCTCATGGATTGGGAGGACAAGTATTGTTAAAATGTCTATACTACCCAAAGCAATCTACAAACTTAATGTAATCTCTATCAAAATACCAACAGCATTCTTCACAGAACTAGAACAAACAATCCTAAAATTTGTATGGAGCCACAAAAGACCATGAATAGCCAAACCAATCTTGAGAAATAAGAACAAAACTGGAGGTCTCACAATATCTGATTTCAAGATATACTATAAAGCTGTAGTAATGAAAGCAGTACACTGGCACAAAAATAGAAACATAGATCAATAGTATAGTATAGAAAGCCCAGAAAATAGCCAACAATTATATGGTTGACAATTTTTGATAAAAGACATGAGAATATACAGTGGGAAAAAGTCTCTTGTTTAGAAAACTGGGCAGCCACATACAAAAGGAAAAACCAGGCCACTTTCTTACACTATACACAAAAATACATTCAAAATGTATTAAAGACCTAAAATGTGAGACCTGAAACTATAAAAAATTTGACAAGAGAGCACAGGCTTTGACATCAGCCATAACAACATTTTTCTAGGTATGTCTCCTGAAATAAGAGAAACAAAAGCAGAAATAAACTACTGGGACTACATTAAAGTAAAAAGCTTCCATACAGCCACAGAAACTAAACTAAAAGGCAATCTACTCAATGAGAGATGATATTAGCAGATGACATATCCTATAAAGAGTTAGGATCCAAAACATATAAAGAACCTATACAACTCAGTATAAAAAAAATCCCACAAATAATTCAATTACAAATGGGCCAAAGACATGAGCAGACATTTCTCTAAAGAAGGCATACCGATGGTCAATAGACCCATAAAAAGATATTCAACATCACTCATCATCAGGGAAGTACAAATCAAAATCACAATGAGAAATCACCTCATACCTATCAGAATGGCTAAAATAAAAACGCAAGAAACAACTACTACTGCTGAAGACGTTGAGAAAAATGAACCGTTGTACACTGCTGGTAGGAATGCAAACTGGTGCAACCACTGTGGAAAACAGTATGGAGTTTCCTCAAAAAATTAAAAATAGAAATACCATATGATTCAGTAATTCTATTACCAGCTATTTACCCAAAGAATATGAGAACACTAATTTGAAAAGATACCTGCACCCCTATGTTTATTGCAGCATTATTATAATAGACAAATTATGGAAGCAGCCCAAGTGCCCATCGATACATACACGGATAAAGATGTGGTATATGTATATGTGTATGTATACGTATATATATACATGTACACATATGTATATACATGTATATATGTATATATATGCACAATGAAATATTACTCAGCCATACAAAAGAATGAAATCTTGACATTTGCAACAACATGGATGCATCTAGATGGTATAATGCTAAGTGAAATAAGTCTGAGAAAGACAAATACCGTTTATTTCACTCATATGAGAAATTTAAGAAACAAAATAAAGAGAAAAAGAAGCAAACCAAAAACCAGATTCTTTTTTTTTTTTTTTAGTATTTTTTTATTTATTTCTAGGAGAGAGAGAGACAGTGTGAGCAGAGGAGGGTCAGAGAGAGAGGGAGACACAGACTCCAAAACAGGCTCCAGGCTCCGAGCTGGCAGTCAGCACAGAGCCCGATGCGGGGCTCAAACCCACGAACCGGGAGATCATGACCTAAGCGAAAGTCGAAAGTCCGATGCTTAACCGACTAAGCCACCCAGGCGCCCCCAGATTCTTAACTAAAGAGAATACACAGGTGGTTACCAGAGGGGAGGTGGGTGGGAAGATGGGTGAAAGACGTTAAGGAGATTAAGAATACACTTTTTTAAAAATGTTTTATTTCTGAGAGAGACAGACAGCATAAGCAGGGGAAGGTCAGAGAGAGGGAGGTACAGAATCTGAATCAGGCTCCAGGCTCTGAGCCTGCTATCAGCACAGAGCCCAAAGCGGGGCTTAAACCCACGAACCATGATATCATAACTTGAGACGGAGTCGGATGCTTAACCGACTGAGCCACCCAGGCACCCCAAGAATACACTTTTCATGATGATCATCTGTGTAATATATAGAAATGTTGAAGAACTGTGTTGCACACCTGAAAGTAATATAACATTGTATATTAATGATACTTGAATAAAAATAAAAATTAATAAATTTTGAGTATATTACTACTAGTTCCTCCATATACAAATAAGAGAAGCGATGAAAGCACAAGACACAGTTTGGATAGTGTTTTAGGTGTCCTGTTTTAAGAATGTCTGATACATATGAATGTACAGGTTGATAGGTTATCTAGAAAAATATCAAATTAGGGCAGTTTAGGAGTTTGGATTTTTAAACAGAGTATACTAGGCTTCATTAGATCATGATAGCTATCTTCAGATAATTGACAAACTAGTATATGATAGAAAGAGTGGAGATTTTTTAATTTTTAATTTTTAATATTTATTTATTTTTGAGAGACAGGGCGTGAGTGGGGGAGGAGGAGAGAGAGAGGGAGACACAGAGTCGGAAGCAAGCTCCAGCCTCTGAGCTAGCTGTCAGCACAGAGCTCGACATGGGGCTCGAACCCATGAACCATGAGATCATGACCTGAGCCAAAGCCAGACAGTCAATTGACTTAGCCACCCAAGTGCCCCAAAAGATTGGAGAATTTTAATGTCATTCCAGAATAAAGACCTAAGATCAAGGAATAAAAATTATATACCAGGTGTCAACTCAATATGAAAAAGACCATAGTACCTGATAACTAAAAGCTTTTATACAACTGAATGAGATGCTTTGAGAGAGAATATGTTCCATGAACCAAAGGTAATTAAAGAGAAGTTGCATGATCGTTTTTTATAGATGCTGTCAGTATGGTTTTTACATCAAAAACTAAATGAACTTTGAGGTATATATTAATTTTCTATTGCTCTGTAACAGGTTACCATAAAATTAGCAACTGAAAACAATAAACATTTATTATCTCACAGTTTCCATAGGTCCAGGAGTCTGAGTATGAATTAGCTAGGGCTCATCAGGTGGAAATAAAGTCAACTAGTTCTGGATCTCATCTGATGCTTGGGGGCCTCTTCCAGGCTCATGAGGCTATTAGCAGAATTCAGTTCCTTGCAAGCCTTGGAGTGAAGTCTTCTTTTTCTTGTTGGTTGTTGGCCAGGTGTCATTCTATTCAACACTATTCTGGAGTCCTTGTCCCCTGGTTTATTTAAATCCTCTCATATTCTTAAGCTTCAAATCTCTCTTTCCAGACATGTCTAGAACCTTTAAAGGCTAACTTGATTAGGTCAATAACATCCAGATGGTTTCCCTTTTGAGTGACTCAAAGTCAACTGACTCATAATCTCATCATGGGAATGATTGTCATTATACTCACAGCTTTTGTGCACATGCAAGGGGTGAAGACTATACAATGCATGTGCACCAGGGGGCAGAGAGCTTGGGGGCCATTTCAGAATTCTGACTACCACAGTGTACTTGCCAGTTAGAAAGCCCTGAATTCAAGTCACCATGACCACCTACAGACTCTCATGAAATTAAAGGTCTTCTGGGTTAGCAAAGTGTGCCTCCAGGGACTGATTTTATAGTCCGACATTGGCCTTGGTACTGAATGAGACAACAAGACCACATCCAGATAAGTGATGCTTCAGAGGTTTCTGGGGAGACAGAAGAAGGATCTGAATGTATAGAACAATGCCCAGAGCTCTCTAGACTCTTCCAGATAACTCAAAAACATCACCAATCTGGAGATGACTTGGAATCATGAGGGTTTCTGAACACCAAAGTGGATAACTGATCAGCACCCAGAACAGTCTCTGGCACTATTAGGTATAGATTTCTGGGAATGGACCACTTTCAGGGATGAGACATGAAAAAGTCTAATTTTCCTCATTCTCTTTCTCTCAGTGCTCAGCTTTCCATCTGGTCACTAAGAGGGGTAGGATTTTATACAGAATTACATCAGCAGCTCAACTGAGACCCTTATGAAGAGAGGAAGGACACAAGTACCAGGCAGGAGTCTGGAGACAGAAAGCCATCCATGCTAAGAATCTGGCTACAAATGCCTCCAGGCCCGGAAGGAGGTATTGCAGGGACAATTATCTGCCACTCACAATGGGCCACCCTAATCTGCTCTCATTGTGTGTGGCTACAACCTCCTGTGAATGTGTCCCTCCAAATCTGACTGAAAAGAACTCATTTGGCTTCACCAAGGTGAGAAACTGGGAGAAATGCTGGCTCTCCTGACATTCTGGCTTCCAGTTCCTATATCATTGGCCGTGAGAAAACTGAGCCAAGCAAACAGATCTTTATTTTTGCTCAATGAACTGCTCTTTTAGTTCTTAAGCAGAAACCAACCAACCTTTTCAAATAAGGGTGTCCTATTGGGCAGACCCTAAACAATGTGCTTTGCTTTATACAGAATTGTAGGGCTATGGACCCTGCATAAAATTATGACCCGATGAACACTGATCTAAACTAATATTCAAGTAGAATCACAGCGTTATTTTCTTCAGATAAGCAGTTGGCATATCTGACTATGCTTTTTGACTTGCCCCAGAATTTGAAATAAATTCCACCCTCGCTTCTTTTTTATTCTTAAGGCATGTATGTTTTTGTGTAAAAGACTGCATACATTTAATTGTTCTGATAGAAAAAAACTCATAGAAAATACAGGAAAGTTTCAAGAAAAATGATAGAAGCTACCAATGGTCTCTCTGTTCAGAAACAGTCACTGTTGATGTTTTGAATTTTATCTGTCACATCTTCGATATATTTCATATGTATCATGTATACTGTTTGGTAGACTGAATTTTTCTATGTAAAAATGTATCATGCATGAGATTGAGAGAGTGCAAGGACCATAAACTCCCAAAACCTCAAAGCAGCTACTCTAATAGGCTTTAGTTTTAAAACTCTTTGTGGAAGGGAATTTGACCATATCTGATAAAGGACGATGTCAGTCCTTCTGGTTTGGAATTGACTAACCAGGCTTGTTTTTCCCTTTCTTCAAGACCCTTATACTTACCATGGACTTTTAAGAGATAGAATCTAGAAAGACAAGAGTTCTAAGAGCTGAGTGAGAAAATTCAAGGAAGGCTTCTATGTAAATGCCAGAATTACTGGAGCTGTTTGTTCATTTGTTTGCTTTGGGTCACACTCTAAACTTTGCCCTCTACCAAAACGGCCAGTAGTCTAGTAGTGTCCTTGTCCTATGTAAAAGCTACTTTCAGAAAGTGCACAAAATAATATTTATACACACAGAAACCCAGAGACCAGCACATGTCATTTTTAGTGAGCATTTTCTTAATTAATGAAATCTTTGAAGGCTTGTTTTTTCACAGCTGCACTGTTTGGACATACCTTAATTTAATCTACTGTTCGGGAGTATTAATTGTTCCCATTTTTCCCTTTATATATAAGGCTATGAAGATGTTCATATACATTGGTCTTTAAAAATGTTTTCCCATCATTTAAACTGTTAAAAATAGAGCATATTGTTCTAACTGACCTAACCAGAATTATTCTCAACAGCAGATAAAATTGAAATTGGAAACACAAAGAGAACTAATGTTTGGAAACTTACTGGAACCAATTATATATGTCTTTTTTTTATTTTTTTAATGTTTTTTATTTCTAGGAGAGAGAGAGAGAGAGGCAGCGTGAGCAGGAGAGGGTCAGAGAGAGAAGGAGTCACAGACTCCGAAACAGGCTCCAGGCTCTGAGCTGGCAGTCAGCACAGAGCCCGACGCGGGGCTCGAACCCACGAACCGTGAGATCATGACCTAAGCGAAAGTCGGAAGCTTAGCCGACTAAGCCACCCAGGCGCCCCAATTATATATAAGTCTTACAGAGAGGATGTTAAATATTGATTATTCAAAGTTGCTGGAAAAAGAAGTTTCTATGCTCTGGGTTTTAAAATCAATTAGTAAATTGATTATAGTTAATTTGAACATAAGTAATGGATGCAAAGTGAGAATAAGATACAGACAGTTGCACTGAAGTAATACAGACTATTATACAAACTTTTGGTAATCATTAAGAAATTTTAAGAACCTAGTTGCTTTGACCCCCTAAAAGTTATCAATGATTAAAATAGAAAAGGTTGTACATTCCCCCTTTTTTTGTCATCTTTATTTGCTCCTTTTCAGAAGACAGCAGGATTCTTCAGCTAGAAAGGGTTCAGAAACTCAGTGTCTTATCTGTTTCCAGAGGGTAATAGGGGAATAGGTATTGAATGCACTTGGGGGAAGAGGGAGGGAGAGTATGTACCAATGATGAGACAGAAATGAAAAACTCAACATATAACTTCAATCCAACCAATTGAAAACTGATTTATAAACTTAATGATATAGTAAGAAGCCTAAGTTTTCTGTCTGTGATTCACCTGTCTGTCTATTCAACCATCTACTCATCCATACATATGTTATCAGCCTACATCCAAGTGAATTTGAAGTGGTTCACTTGCCAGATGTTTCACGACCCCTGCTCTCTCTACTACAGCACTGACCCTGACCAATACTTTTAATCAAGTTCTAGAGTAACAATGAGTTTCATTTAACCCTTCTATGTTTTTCAGTAAATTATTTTTTCAAATACTACTAGGAGAGAGGAAGATGAAAATAATGGAAAATACTTACTCCTCCCTCCCACACTATTAATATTTACTTTTGACTCCCACATCTCAGACTTTCTCTTTTTCAGCAGACAAAATAGTGAATATTCTTTTCTAGTTAGTTTGTTTTAAAGATGGTACATTAAGTAGTCTTGGAAGGGCAGGGTCTAGGTGAAAACACTGAGTCATTAGTGTTATTACTTAAGTGGATTGAGTCTTCAGACACATCCTTAATTTCTTGTGCCTGCATTTCCCAATCTGCAGAATAAGATGAATATGCCTTACCTTCCTTTAGTGCATGCCCATCCTTGCTAGGGTCACTTGCTAAGATCAGTAAATTGCCTCACAAAACATGGATGTTTAAAAGACTTATCCTAAATTATAAAGGTTAAACGTAAAATGTAAAATGGATTGGCTGAATTAAAAGAAGAGTTTTCTGGCATCAGCGATATTGTAAGGGCAGCAGAGACACAGAGAAGTTTGGGAGGAGCCTAGAAAGTAGAGACAATAGAACCTTGTTGAAGAAAGTGCTGACTCTGAGACCTCTCAGAGGCAGCCTTTTCTCCAGATGCTTCTTCCATATCACTGCAAGGTGGGCTGCTGCTAGCACCCCCTTTTATCTTGCTCCTCAGCCTAGTTTCTCTGGGAAAACAGTCAAAATAGATTTGAGCTACAATGTGAATGTCACCCTAGGGAATGACTTTGGAACTAGATTTGCCTGTTTCTTAAATAAGGAAGGCAAACCACCCAAGAACATGGTGTCAATGCCAAATAATCTCTCCAAGCTACTGGGAGTGGGAGAGCAGAGGAGATAGTTTCATAAGTAGATCTAGTCATAGCTGAACACTGGAAACAGAAAATACATATACAAGTGTTTATTGGTACAGTTAAATCTCATCATAAGAGACTCCACAGATATAAAATTTCCTTGAAATCAGCGTTCCTTAATACCTCCTCCCTTCCTGCAGCTTTTTAATCTTACACCTCCGGTGCTATTGGGTTCTGTCTAAAAATATTGTAGCATATGTTTATGTAAAAATACTGCATCATGAAAATAAGGGAAGGCTCCCTTGAAAAGCACCATGGGATAGTGAAAAGAGCTGAGCTGAAAATGGAGAGTTGAGTTTCTACTTTGGATTCTGCCTGTGATTAAGTCAGAAGATGTGACTAAGTCAAATGAACCATCTAAGTCTCAATTTCTTCATTTGTAAATAAGCACTTTGGTAACATGTATCTAAAGCCCTTCTGGCTCTATTGTGATATGAGTCGGTATTAGGTGATTGTGAAGGCTCTTTCAAGCACTATGACCCATAAGTCTTGCTTATAGTTTCTATTTTATAAATTTCTTTGTTAACATTATTTTTCATACTTTCTATTTATTTTTCTAATATAATTTATTGTCAAATTGGCTAACATACAGTGTGTAAAGTGTACTCTTGATTGTGGGGGTAGATGCCTATGGTTCATTGCTTACATACAACACCCAGTGCTCATCCAAATGAGTGCTCTCCTCAATACCCATCATCTTTCTTAACATTCTTAAATTGAAAAGTCACTTATTGGGGGCATCCACAAATAGCACCAGGGTAAAATACATTAAGAATGAGCAAACATATTCATTTCTTTTTTTTTTTTTTAATGTTTTTTATTTATTTCTAGAAGAGAGAGAGAGAGCGTGAGCAGGGGAGGGTCAGAGAGAGAGGGAGTCACAGACTGAAACAGGCTCCAGGCTCTGAGCTGGCAGTCAGCACAGAGCCCGACACGGGGCTCGAACTCATGAACCGCGAGATCATGACCTAAGCGAAAGTCGGACGCTTAACCGACTAAGCCACCCAGGCGCCCCTTCATTTATATTTCTTAAAATATCAGTTCAAGTTTTAAATTGAAGGAGTATTTTTTTTTTATTACCTAAATGGAAGATAAAACTAGCTCATCAAAATACCACTGGCTATGAAAGGGCAGACAGAGGAATGCTACTAAGACAAAAAAGTAGTCTCAAGGGAAAAAAAAAAAATGTTTCCTTTAATTACAATTTTATTAAAACCCAGTGGTTCTCAACTGGAGAAATTTTACCTTAAAGAATGTTTGGCAATGTTTGGAGACACTTTTGATGGTCACAACTGGTGGGGACTACTGGCATCTAGTGGCTAGAGGCCAGGGATGCTACTAATCAACCTCCAATGTACAAAACAGCCCCCTTTAACACAGAATTATCCAACCTAAAATGTCAATAGTGCCAAGGTTGAAAAACCTGGATATAACCCTCTCAATTCTACTGACCATATTATATTAAGCTTAAAATGCCCAAGTTGATATTGAAACCAGTAACCTTACACAAAAATGTTTATTTTAGTTTTGCCTGGAGAGAAACCATCTCTCAGATGAAATTCCTTATAAAGGAATTAGGTAAAAACATTATTTTTGTGGATGCAGGCATTTATTCCTCTATTCTGAGTCAAAATCCACCAAATTCAGCTATTTTGTGCTTCATATACTGCTGTTTCATATCTTGATCTTTAAATATTCTTTTCTCATCTCTCGCCCAAAAAGTACCTAATATTAGTTATGATCATACTGAAAAATATGACAATCCAGAAAACTAGCCAGATTTCCAGGTAGTCCTGAACACTATCAAATCAGAAGGCTATTAAAGGAGAGCCACACTGTGGTTTCAAGTGTCCCATCTTCAAATTAGTTTTGTTCTCTGTGTCAAAAGACTTCTGGGACGGACACCACTCTTCCCTATCTTTCAAATAAACACTGGTAACTGACATTTACCAAGGAGAAATTAATGATTCAACAATTGAAAAGGAGTTACTAAAACCTCCTGAGATGACTACAGGGGATCACATTGACCCAAGATCAAATGTCTAATGTTATTCATTTCCACTTTCAAACCCATTGCTTTCTATTAATTAAACTGTGGGTGCTTGTATGCAAAGATGGTCACTATCCATTCATTCCTTTCCTGTCCATGCATGTCACTCTTATATCAAATGGAATCAACTTCTTAAGCCTCTTAAATCTAGGCTAGCCTGGGACTGCTTAGACTGATGCTCTGTCAAGTTAGGGTCTACCCTTTAAGAGGCCTAATGGTTTCTGCTTTCTCCCTCTTGGAACTCAAGGGGAGTTGAGTTCCTGTGCTGTGAGGAAGCCCAAGCAGCTGCATAGCTGGGTCTATGTGAAGAAGAATCAAGACCTCTTGCCAACAGACCAGGGAGCTTCCAGCCTACAACCATCAACAATTTGTTCACCGTGTGAATGAGCCAGCTTACAAGAGGATCGATCAGCCACACTGCACCACTCACTGATACCACACATAACAGAGGCAAATTGAGCACATCAAATCCTGCCCAATTACAGTTCATGAGAAAGTAATTGTTTTAATTTTTTTCCAGCTCTACTGTGGTATAATTGACAAAATTACATATATTTATGGTATACATTGTGACCTTTTAATATATGTACATATTTTGAAATGATTACCCCAATCAAGATAATTAACATATCCATCACCTCACATAGTCATCTGGTTTTATGTTTCCTTTTGTGAAATAATTAAAATCCACTTTCCCAGAAAATTTTAATTATGTAATACAGTACTCTTAACTATAGGCATCATACTGTACATTAGATCTCCAGAACTTATTCATCCTGCATATCTAAAACTTTGTACCTTTGACCAACATATCCCCATTTCCCTCATCTTCTAACCCCTTGGTAACCACTATTCTAATCTCTGTCCCTATGAATTCAACATTTTTTAGAGGCCACACGTAAGTGAGCTAATACAATATGTCTTTTTGTATGTCTGGCTTATTTCACTTAACATAATGTATATATAAATTACATTTTCTTATCCATTCATTTATCAATGGACACTTAGGTTGTTTCCATATTGTGACTATGGTGAATAATGCAGCAATATACATGGGGGTAAAGGTAATTTACCTTCCAGATACTGATTTCATTTCCCTTGCATAAATTCCCAGAAGTGGGACTGCTGGGTCATATGGTAGTCTATTTTTTATTTTTTGAGGAATCTTCACAGTTTTTGGTAATAGCAGTATTGATATACATGCCCACCAAGAGTGTTCAGGGGTCCTCTTTCCTTCACACTCTTACCAACATTTTTTGTTATCTTTTGTTTTTTTTGTTATAGCCATTTTAATAGGTATTAAGTGATATCTCACTATAGTTTTGATTTGCATTTCCCTTATGATTATTAATGTTGGGCACATTTTCATATATCTGATGGACATGTGTAGATTTTCTTTTGAGAAATGTCTATGCAGGTCCTTTGCCCATTTTAACATCAGGTTATTGTTTTCTTGCAACTGAGTTATTTGAATTCCTTACAAGTCTTGGATATTAACCCCTTATCAGATATATGGTTTGCAAATATTTTCTCATGTGCCACTTGGTTTCATTTTAAATTACTAAATTTTACAGTAGGTTTTATGCAATAGTTGAGTACCAAGGCATATATCAAAGTCTAAGTTTAAAAAATATCCCTATTGGAGATTGAGGCAAGACGGCGAACAAGTAGGGATTTCGCTCGCCCACATCTCTCAAATAGAGGAGGCCTAAAGCCATAGGACACTGAACTCAGAAGTCTGGGAGAAAAAGAGACAGAATCCACTAAAAAGACAACCTCACAGGTGCATGAGTGTGAACTGGGGAAGATAAAAATGCGCTGGAACCTGGAGACTCAGAGGGAGGGGAGGGAATACCCTTTACGGGGAGCCATGGTGAGTCGAGGGAAAAAGAAAGAGCGGCTGAAATTGCTCATAGAACTGTCCCCGGAGAAGAGAAAAACCTTGGCTCGGGATGAAGAGTGATCCTATTTCTAGCTATGGTGCTGACTTTGGGCTGGGTATCCCGGTCCCAGGCAGTGCCAGAAGACACTGCTCCGGGGCTCTCCCGATTTGGTTCCCAGGTAGGAAGTGTCCAGGCCTGCAACTGCTCTGCTGCTCTTCCAGCTTGATCCCAGGCAGGGAAGAGGCCTGGCCTGTGGGATTATATTTCAGTCAGTATCAATGAAGCCCACGGACTAAGACCTGGAAAAGAGGCGGGGCTTGGGACATAGAATGCAGCCCACATTGGCTACACCTGCGGCACAGGGAGATGGGACCCAAAAGAGTGATTTGCAATGTGTGGTTTGAGAAGGGACTGGGATGCCACCAGTTCTCTCCCCACAACCACCAAAGCAGGACCTCAGGGAGTGGCCCCCAGGGCCACAGTGGAGGCTAAGACCTGCCTACACAAAACCACACCCATCCCCACTAGAGAGCTGCCTTTTTTTTTTTTTTTTTTTTTTACCGGAGCCTGGGGCAAGACCAACATGGATGCACTGCTGTGATTAAACCTAGATCAATTCTTTCTATTCAGATATATTTTCCCTTGTCTCATTCGGATCCCTCCTCTCTGCTGGAATGGGCACTCTGGTCACTGGTTTGCTTCAACAGTCACATTTAATCCATTTTCTAGATGTATTTTCTATACCTCCATGGCTACCTTTCTATCTCTCTCTCTCTCTCTCTGTCTCCCTGGAGTAATCAGACTATTATAGTTTCTCTGAGTAACATTGTCTTCATTTATTTCACCTCACCTACTACCATATTCTCCTCTTTCTGTCTCTGAATTAAGCCTCTTAGTCTCTCTCCCTGGTCATTGTCCAATTTCACTTTCTCCCCACCCTGTCATTTCTCTCTATGTATATGCTCTTCCATCAGCACTGCATACACCCTTCTCTTTATTTGTAGCTGGGAATTCTGGTTTTATGCTTTTAGACTGTCATTTGTCTTTTGGTTTTCTTTTTCTCATCTTTTTTTCCTCTTTTTCTTTTTCCCTTTCAGTTTGTTTGTTGGATTTTTCTGTGCATTTGTGTGCCTTTGTTCTCTGTGTATTTCTCTGTTTTCTTTTCCATGGCTACCTCAAGAAACAAGCCAAAGTACACATGGTAGAGAGTCCCAAATACCACTATGAGTAGGGAAATAAAATAACCAAAGTATCAACAAGAGAGACCAAGAGACACCATTAAAAGAACACTTCCTGAATGAACAGGCTCTGGACAGTCAATGAGCCTTCTTCAATATAGCAGTACTCACAGGTGCAGAGTGCATAACAAGCTTTTAACACTAACAAGAGACAGAAAGCTAGCCAAAATGACAAAATGGAAGAACTCTCCTCTAAAGAAATTCCAGGAAGAAATGACAGCTAAAGAACTGCTCAAACCAGATATAAGCAACATAACTGAACAAGAATTTAGAACAATAGTCATAAACCTAATTGTGGGGATTGAAAGAGGCATGGAAGACATCACAGAAGCTACTGCTACAAAGACTATGGAGCTTAAAAATATTTTGATGAATTTAAAAATGCCATAAATGAGGAGAATAAAATGGAGGCATCCAATGCATGGATTGAAGAGGCAGAGAGGAGAATAGGTAAATTAGAAGACACAATTAAAGAAAAAGAGGAAGCTGAAAAAAAAGAGATATAAACTGATCCAGGAGCATGAAAGGAGAGAGTTCAAGAACTGAGTATTACAATCAAACGAAACAATATCTGTATCATGGGAATTCGAGAAGAGGAAGAGAGAGGGAAAGGCGCTGAAGGAGTCCTTGAACAAATTATAGCAGAGAACTTCCCCAATCTGGGGAAAGAAACAGACATTGAAATCCAAGAGACACAGAGAACTCCCCTCAGATGTAACTTGAATTGATCTTCTTCACGACATATCACAGTGAATCTGGCAAAATATAAGGACAAAAAGAGAATTCTGAAAGCAGATTGGGATAAAAGGAACTTAACGTACAAAGGAAAAACCTCTTAGAGTCGTTACAGACCTATCTACTGAAACTTGGCAGGCCAGAAAGGAATGGCAGGAAATCTTCAATGTGATGAAAAGAAAAATTATGCATCCAGAATCCTCTATCCAGCAAGCCTGTCATTCAGAATAGAAGGAGAGATGAAAGTCTTCCCAAATAAACAAAAACTGAAGGAATTCATCTCCACTAAACCAGCCCTACAAGAATTCCTAAAGGGGACTCTACGAGGGAAATGTTGCAAGGAACGCAAGGTACCAGAGACACTACCACAGGCATGAATCCTATGAAGAACACAATGACTCTAAACCCATATTTTTCAATAATAACACTGAATGTACATGGACTAAATGCTCCAATCAAAAGACATAGGGTAGCAGAATGGATAAAAAAACAAAATCCATCTATATGCTGTCTACAAGAAACTCATTTTAGACTAGAAGATACCTTCAGATTGATTAAAAGTAAGGGTATGGAGAAATATATATCATGCTACAGGAAATCAAAAGAAAGCCGGAGTAGCGATACTTATATCAGACAAACTGGACTTTAAATTAAAGACAATCACAAGAGATGAAGAAGGGCACTACATAATAATTACAGGGTCCATCCATCAGGAAGAACTAACAATCATAAATGTCTACGCACCGAATATGGGAGCACCTAAATATCTAAAACAATTAATCACAAACAGAAACAAGCTTATAGATAAGAATGTGCTAATAGCAGGGGACTTTAATACTCCGCTTACAGCAATGGATAGGTCAACCAGACAGAAAATCACTAAAGAAATAATGGACTTGAAAGACACATTGGACCAGATGGATCTGACGGATATATTTAGAACTTTACATCCTGAGGCCAGGGAATTTACTTTCTTCTCAAGTGCGCATGGCACATTCTCCAAGATAGATCACATACTGGGACATAAAGCAGCCCTCAATAAATATAAAAGAATAGAGATCATACCATGCACACTGTCAGATCACAATGCTTTGAAACTTGAAATCAATTACAGGAAGAAGTCTGGAAAACCGCCAAAAACATGGAGGTTAAAGAACACCCTTCTAAAGAATGAATGGGCCAATCAGGCAATTAGAGAGGAAATTAAAAAATATATGGAAACAAATGAAAATGAAAACACAACAATTCAAAATCTATGGGATGCGGCCAAGGCAGTCCTAAGAGGAAAGTACATTGCTCTCCAGGCCTATTTCAAGAGATTAGAAAAAGCACAAGTCCAAAATCTAACAGCTCACCTAAAGGAGCTAGAGGCAGAGCAACAAGAACGCCCTAAACCCAGTAGAAGAAGAGAAATAGTAAAAATTAGAGCAGAAATAAACAACATAGAGACCAAAGAAACAATTGAACAGATCAATGAAACCAAGAGTTGGTTTTTTGAAAAAGTAAACAAAATTGACAAACCTCTAGCCAGGCTTATCAAAAAGAAAAGAGAGAGCACCCAAATAGACAAAATTATGAATGAAAATGGACTTATTACAACCAACCCCTCAGAAATACAAGCAATTATCAGGGAATACTATGAAAAATTATATGCCAACAAATTGGACAACTTAGAAGAAATGGACAAATTCCTAAACACACACTCACTACCAAAATTCACACGGGAAGAAATAGAAAACCTGAACAGACCCATAACGAGTGAAGAAATCGAATCAGTGATCAAAAATCTCCCAACAAATAAGAGCCCTGGACCTGATGGTTTCCCTGGGGAATTCTACCAGACATTTAAAACAGAATTAATCCCAATTCTTCTCAAGCTATTCCAAAAAATAGAAGTCGAAGGAAAACTCCCGGACTCATTTTATGAAGCCAGCATCACTCTGATTCCCAAGCCAGACAGAGATCCAGCAAAAAAAGAGAACTATAGGCCAATATCCTTGATGAATACGGATGCAAAAATTCTCAACAAGATCCTTGCAAATCGAATCCAGCAGCATATCAAAAGAATCATCCACCAAGATCAAGTGGGATTCATTCCTGGGTTACAGGGCTGGTTCAACATTCGCAAATCAATCAATGTGATCCATCATATCAATAAAAGAAAAGATAAAAACCATATGATCCTGTCAATAGATGCAGAAAAAGCATTTGACAAAATACAGCATCCCTTCTTAATAAAGACTCTCGAGAAAGTTGGGATAGAAGGAACCTACTTAAACATCATCAAAGCCATCTATGAGAAGCCTTCAGCTAACATCATCCTCAACGGGGAAAAACTGAGAGCTTTCCCCCTGAGATCAGGAACACGACAGGGATGTCCACTCTCACCACTGTTGTTTAACATAGTGCTGGAAGTCCTAGCATCAGCCATCAGACAACAAAAGGAAATCAAAGGCATCAGAATTGGCAAAGAGGAAGTCAAACTTTCACTCTTCGCAGATGACATGATACTCTACATAGAAAACCCGACAGACTCCACCAGAAGCCTACTAGAACTGATCCAAGAATTCAGCCAAGTTGCAGGGTACAAAATCAACGTACAGAAATCGGTTGCATTTTTATACACCAATAATGAAGCAACAGAAAGAGAAATCAAGAAACTGATCCCATTCACAATTGCACAAAAAACCATAAAATACCTCGGAATAAACCTAACCAAGGATACAAGAGATCTGTATGATGAAAACTATAGAAAACTTATGAAGGAAATTGAAGAAGACACAAAGAAATGGAAAAACATTCCATGCTCATGGATAGGAAGAATAAATATAGTTAAGATGTCATTACTACCTAAAGCACTCTACACATTCAATGCAATTCCAATCAAAATTGCACCAGCATACTTCTCAAAACTAGAACAAACTATCCAAAAATTTGTATGGAACCACAAAAGACCCCGAATAGCCAAAGTAATACTGAAAAATAAAACCAAAACGGGAGGTATCACCATCCCAGACTTCAGCCTCTACTACAAAGCTGTCATCCTCAAGACAGTATGGTATTGGCACAAAAACAGACACATAGACCAATGGAACAGAATTGAGAACTCAGAAGTGGACCCAAAAGTATACAGCCAACTGATCTTTGACAAAGCAGGAAAGAATATCCAATGGAAAAAAGACAGCCTTTTTAACAGATGGTGTTGGGAGAACTGGACAGCAACATGCAGAAGAATGAAACTAGATCATTTTCTCACACCATGCACAAAAATCAACTCAAAATGGATAAAGGACCTGAACGTGAGACAGGAAACTATCAACACCCTAGAGGAGAAAGCAGGAAACAACCTCCTTGACCTCCACCGCAGCAACTTCTTACTTGACACATCCCCAAAAGCAAGGGAATCAAGAGCAAAAATAAACTGTTGGGACCTCATCAAGATTAAAAGCTTCTGCACAGCCAAGGAAACAACCCAGAAAATTAATAGGCAACCAACGGAATGGGAAAAGATAGTTGCAAATGACATATCAGATAAAGGGTTAATATCCAGAATCTATAAGGAACTCACCAAACTACACGCCCGAAAAACAAACAACCCAGTGAAGAAATGGGCAGAAGACATGAACAGACACTTCTCCAAAGAGGACATCCAGATGGCCAACAGACACATGAAACGATGCTCAGCATCCCTCCTCATCAGGGAAATACAAATCAAAACCACACTGAGATACCACCTCACGCCAGTCAGAGTGGCTAAAATGAGCAAATCAGAGAACTCTAGATGCTGGCGAGGATGTGGAGAAACGGGCACCCTCCTACACTGTTGGTGGGAATGTAAACTGGTACAGCCCCTCTGGAAAACAGTGTGGAGGTTCCTCAGGAAACTAACAATAGAACTCCCTTATGACCCAGCAATAGCACTGCTAGGAATTTACCCAAGGGATACAGAAATGCTGAGGCATAGGAGCACATGTACCCCAATGTTCATAGCAGCACTCTCCACAATAGCTAAAACATGGAAAGAGCCTAAGTGTCCATCAACGGACGAATGGATCAAGAAGATGTGGTTTATCTATACAATGGAATACTACATGGCAATGAGAAAGAATGAAATCTGGCCATTTGTAGCAATGTGGCTGGAACTTGAGGTTGTTATGCTGAGTGAAATAAGTCAGGCAGAGAAGGACAGATACCGTACGTTTTCAGATATAGGTGGATTAGGAGAAACTTAACGGAGGACCATGGGGGAAGAGAAGGGGAAAAATAGTTGGGGAGAAGGAGGGAGGCAAACCATAAGAGACTCTTGAATGCTGAGAACAAACAGGGCTGATGGGAGTCGGGGAGAGAGGAAGGGGGGTAATGGGCATGGAGGAGGGCACTTTTTGGGATGAGCACTGGGTATTATATGGGTACCAACTTGACAATAAACTATGAAAGAAAAAAAAGACTCAAAAAATTTTAAAAAAAATAAAAAAGAATCCCTATTGTTTATACCATATAAAGAATCATTTTATTTCTATGAATTGCAAATATCCTTTGATTTATTGTCTTCCTTATAAAGTAGACTCTTTGGGAGCTTTGAAATGGTCAAATATATAAACAATACCAATTTCATGATCTATAATAAATACATGGCTTTTGCTGAAAAGTTTATGTAGTTTTTACCAAGATTGTACCAAAATCTTCCACACTCGCCTTTGGGTCCTCTCTATGGCGGCATAAGCAAACCAAGGACATGGCACTATGTGAGTTTGCCTTTACCTTTTTAGAGGCAATTGCTACATCAGCCTGACTCACTCCTCTCAACAAAGGAATCAAATGGAATCCCTATCCTGTGGAAAGGCACAATTTGAGAAAAATTGGCATGGGGCTGTACTATGAATCCAGTGGAATTTCTCTTTCTAGAAAGTAGTCACTATTGCAACTTTCTGCTGACTTTTTATTTCATGCTCCCCACACCTAAACTGTAAGCATTTAATTTGATGTCTTCAAAAGTAAGCTAATACCTTATATTTGAAGCACAACTTAAAGAGCCTATGCTAGATTGAAAGCAAAAAGAAATTTGGGAAGGGCTTCTTCTTCTTGCCTTGTAAGAATGTTCAGAACATTAATACTTTTTCATAAGTTCTAGCTGGTTGTCCTGATGTCCTTTAAAGCAGGACTCAAACTTACAAAGGTTTACTTTATCAGGAACTACAATCAAACATCTGCTACACATCTGACTTCTCTAATTTTTATCAAATGCAATAGCAAGTCTCGAGGCCAGAAGTCATAGACTGTAGTCCTACTTACCTATATCTGAAACTCGTGCACATTAAATGACAATATTTGGAGTAGACTTTTAATACAAACATGAAAACTGCATTTATTTTTTGATTCACAGCTTCTGAAATTTGAAGGCATAGGCAAAACCAAAAAGAAGGTAGCTTATGTCAGGAAAATGGGCCCTATTCACTTCCTAACAATGGCTAAAACCACTGATGTGTTAAGCAGCAGGTTTTTCTGTTGATTTCTTTGTGGCCTCTATGTGACCAGTTAGTTATTTGAAGAGACGGAAACGTAGAGTTTCCATTCCACCCAGCTGAAGGAAAGCATTCACAATGAATGTAACTAGACTTTTATTTCAGGGACAAGAACTTGATGCTTCATAAAGCTTTGTGAAGCATGGTTACTCTAAGAGTTGGAGTAGTCTGAAGGGAAACTTCCAACTTCTAAAGGCAATGAGAGAGAGGTCAGCAGAATGGATCACTGCAGTAGTTTGGACGAATGAAAATTTCTACTGAACCAATCAACTGAGAAAGGGGGACTGAAACGAAATGGGTCATTTTAGTGTATCTCATTCCACATGAACTAATCTCATTTTACATGGATTGGTTTAACTATGCCTTCAATAGATTAGTTCTGTGTACATCACTGGAACGTGTTTAAATCATGAATGGATGACCACTCAAGGCCTAATTAGTAATAAAAATACTATACATTATAAATAAGTGTAATAAATTATTTGTGGATTTACTAACTGCAGAGCCTTTTTACCATAATAACATGCAATCGTGTATTTGTATATCTTTGTATATTTTGTGTGAGAGACAATTTCTCATTTTTCATGGTTATTGTACTAAGAACATTTAACACGGAATCTTCTGTTCTACCAATTTTTACGTGCACAATACAGTATTATTAACTACAGGCTAGTTGCTCTTTTAATCCGTTTTCTCCCATCATTATAACCAGCAGAAAAATAACGGTTTCATAAAATCAAGAAAAACATCCCTTCTGTGGTTAAATTTTTAAAATATATTCATGTAGTTAGTTTTTTAATTTATGTCCAAGTTAGTTAGCATATAGTGCAATAATGATTTCAGGTTAAATTTGATAGACAACCATCTCGGATGGGGCCATGAACAGAAATGTTACTAACCAGATATGGGAGCACTGTGATGGGTGTGAAAGAGTCCGGCGGCTCACCAGGTGGGTGAAGGAGTACTGGTGGAGCAATGTAAATGGGAACTCTAAGAGCATGGGCTCTGACTGAGTTTAAGTCCTGGCTCTCCCACCTCAGTAGCTGTGGGCCTCTGTGGGCTCAGAGAAGTGAGCCATTGTATCCTTCCCTATAAGACAGACATAAACGTAATGCTTACCTATGGTGTTTGGATGATTAAATGAGAAGGTGCATGTGTGAAGAATATTAACAGATAAATATTTGGAACCTCTCCTTCTTCTTCTTTACTCAGAAAAAGATAAGACTGTGAGTCAGGACGGGTTAGGTTTTCTATGATAATAAAACACCTCCAACTTTCACTTAGCCTCACTATGCTAAGTTCTCGGCAGACAAGGTCTCCGCAAGTAAGTTTCTGAGGAGCTATCCTTCAGATGTTATAGCTCAGCATTTCAGTCCCTTTGATCTTATGGCACCTTGAGGTCAACACGTGCTTCTGCAATACCTGGCAGAACAGAAGGCTAGAGAGTCAAGCCTGCATGGTGATGTGAAGATGGAGGCAGAGATTGGAGGGATATATCTATAAGCCAAGGAATGCCAAAGATTGTTTAGAGCCACCAGAAGCTGGAAGAGGCAAGAAAGGATAAAAAAGGCATCAGCAGGAACATGTCTTGCTGACACACGAGTTTCAGACTCATGCCCTTCAGAACTGTGAGAGGCTTCCTGACAGCTCAAGCCACCCGCACTGTGGTAATTTGTTGCAGCAGCCCTAAGAGACTAAGGCCAGTGTTTCTGGCAATCTCTCAATCTTTCTCTCTTTCTATCAAGATGGCTGTCACATCTCTGGGCATCATGTCCCTATCCAAGAAAAAAAAATGATAGAGAAAAGATGTCACAAACACCATTTGTACCTTGAATTAGGAAAGTTAAAGCTTTCCACTAAGTGATCCCCCCCCCCCCCCCCCCCCCCCCCCCCCCTCCAGCAGTCTTCCCTTATTTCTTCCTTAACTAGGCTGGTAGCATTAGCTACTCCTAGTTCAAACAAACCCTGAGAAAGTGAAGGAAGCAATCCCTAGGACTGATGTAGATCTATCAGGATTCATTGCTTGGTAGCAGCACATTCCTGCCTCAAACAAAATCTGTGTTCTACTAAGCAGGAGAGAAGAGGATAATGAAAATTGGGTCGGGATAAAGTGTCTTTCAAATAAATGTTAACCGTTCTTACTATCTGAAAGTGGTGGGACTCAAGTAAAGTATTAGAGGAAGAATTTGGGAGTTAAATCTTTTCAGTCAGAACTTCTCAAATAGCCTACTAGAGTAAATTAGTGTGTCATTCAGAGTGCATAGGCTGTCACTGCTGCCCCAGAAACTGGGGCTGGTTATTCTAGCAGCAAGCATTTAATCTATTTAGGCCATTAAAATATTAGAGAGAGAAAGAGACAGAGAGAGAGAGAGTAGCATTATGTGAATAAGTTTAGCATTTTTAATTGCTCAAGGATAGCAGGGCCATGCTTCATATAAACTCTTCTGAAAATCATAAAGCAGTTTAGAGCATTAAGAATGAAGAGGAAAGGAAGAGAACAGTCTGAAGATAAGGAATAGAATCTCCTGACCCCTTTATGCCTTCTGTGGTATATTTTCACACTCAGAGCCCCAGTGAATTATCCTTCCATCCTTCCTGTGCTTGAACACGTAGTTTGCTTTGGTCTTTGAGAAATCAGTAATCCAGATATACAGAGACACTTGTTAAGTGCTTGGGAATTAGGGCTTACATTTTTTGAATACTGTCACTACCACGTGTTGGAGACATATAACTCAGCCAAGGGTCAGCACCAACCACCATTTATGTGAATGAAACCATCTCAGACCATCAGCTGCAGTAGAATCAGCAAATGACTACAGCCTAGACATAGTTAGCAGAAGAGCCACTAAGTGAAGCCCAGATCAAATTGCAGAATTGTGACCAAGCAAATGGTTAATGCTTTGAGATTCTAAGTGTGTGTGAAAGATAATAATATGTAACTGATATATCCCTCCAACCTTATCTCCTACCATTTTCACTTCCTTCACTCCACCTTTGCCTAAGGTTTTCTTGCTCTTCCTTGAACATGACAGGCTTATTTTTGCCTCAGGTCCTTGAACTGGGTATCACTTCTACCTGCGAAGCTCAGGTCCCTTCACGATTTACATCCTCACTACATTCAAGACTGATCAAATGCCACCCCTCAAGGAGGTTTTACTCACTACCACATCTGATATGTAACATACCAGCCCCATATGTTCTTTTCCTATTTCCTTTTTTTACTTTATTTTTCTTGAGATCTTCTTTTGAAACCATTCTATATATATCTCAGATACCTAGGTTATTTTCTGTCTCCTCCATTAAAACATAAGCTCCAGGAGGATAGAAGCTTTTTCTGTCATGTTCACTGCTCTAGTACCTATGGTTAGAATAGTTTGAGAATATGGTGGACACCTCAGTAACGTGTTTTGAATAAATTAATAAATGAATAAATAAAATGAAATTTATTAAATGTGGATTTGGGTAGGACCAGAGGGAATGAGAAGGTGATATTCAGAGCAAGGACTCAAAGCTTCCTTAATTGGAAATGCATTCCTAATAATTTTCATATAAGTGCAGTTTTTACCCTTTGACTTTTTAAATTGACATTGAATTTTAACCTCTTGCTCAGTGCAGAGCTTTTACAGTACATTCATAATAGTTTTATTCATTCTAATTAAATATTTAGCTACTGTTTGCCATAATTTATTTTAAAAATTCTTTAAGAAGGGCTACTATTTTAAATATACTCTTTTCTTCATGTGGTTATAAATATTATTCCTAATAAAATGCCTAATTATTATTACTTTACAACCTCTTGAGTGTAAAATTTCCAAGTAATTGTGAAATTATGCTCATATTGGAAAAGCATTATAGTTCTCCATAGTCTTAATTCAGGCTTGTTCAACAAACATCTTTAATAATAAAATACAATAATTCATTCCATACATGGTAATTGCATTCTTTAAAATCCTAACTCTCCTTCAAAAACATAAAATAAAGACCTCTGAGAACCCATTAGACATATCAAACCATCTGTGGGTTAAATCCTTTGAACATTTTACATATACGATTTCATTAAAAACTGCCATATCTTTAATGTGAACAACAGTTTAACAATTTTGTTATCTGAATCTTTAATCCATCGCAGACTATAAGCAGAAAACTATAAGAAAAGATAATTTGAGGGTCTTTTAGAAAAAGGCAAACTGGCAATTGCATAATGCTTTGTTCTATACCCTTTAAATTGTTTCTGCCCATGAAAACTCATCCTTTGTAATAAATGACCAAAGTCAATGACAGTCATTTATATTGAACGAGACTACCTTCTGTTCATTATTTCTAATCTACTGGCTTTGCATCTTTTTTATTTTTTGTTTGAGTATAGCTGACACACACTGTCCGGTTAGTTTAAGGTGCAGAGTATAGCAATTTAACATCTTATGCTATGCTCACCACAAGACTACCTATTGTCTCTTACCATCCAACACAATCACTCGGCCATTAAAAAAGATGAGATCTTGCCATTTGCATCAACATGGATGGACCAAGGGGCTACAGTGCTAAGAGAAATAAGTCATACTGAGAAAGACAAATACCATATGGTTTAACTCATATGTGGAACCTAAAAAATGAAACAAGTGACTAAATGAACAGCAGAATCTGCTTTGGCATATTACTGGCTCTGCATCCTAATAACCATGTCTGTTTGCCCTGGTGCTTCCAACAGTCTTCTGGCTTAACCATTAAAGCTCTCTTTTTCCCTCTCTCCTTTCCTATCTCTCTCACACACATGCATATTCTCATGTGCACATGTATACACACATGTGCACATATCTATGTGTGTACACACATATGCACACACACACACACACACACACACACACACACACACACACACACTGTTGGTGCTTCCCCTACATAGGAGGTAGGACTACAGATAAGAGGAAGCCAATCTCTGATGTTACTTTCACAGGACCTATAGCAGTCATAATCCTTTTTCCTTCCATTTCCAGGAGGGGATGACAGATTATAACAGAGAGAAATGTGTGATTCACACACACATATTTGTGTATTTACCACGTATATGTTTACATATACACATAGTTGCATATATGCTGCAACAGTAAATATGAATTGGGTTTTATTCTATAGGTTTTTTTGGTGTCTGCTCTTACCACTGACCCTGTCTTCGTTAATCAGAGTAACCCAGCATGAATCCGTTATAGGGAGAAACAAATCTGAACAACATTCATATGAGCAGCATTAGTGGTGTGCATGTATGTGCTGTGGCAAGCACAGCAGTTTCTTTTTTTTAACCAGATCAATTGTTACAGATCAGCTCAACTTAAGGTCTTCCTTACTGACTTACTTGTCAAAGACAACATGCATTGAGTAGTTTGGTCCATGAGACCTCCTCTGAAGACATGAAATACTATTTTCAAAACTTGCCACCATGCTTTGCTTGGGCATTGACTAATTTATAGCTGGCATCCAGCATAACATACAAATACTAGAAAATGTACCAGGAGGAAGAGTACATGCCATGAGCTCAGCCCAATTATTGGTTTGTGAACCTATACACAAATTGCAGCCTGTCATTCCACGCATTCAAAATGGAAATCTCAGCTTGAGCTGAGAGACCTTTATGCTTTTACAGTACAATTTAAGGAAGTGACAGAATTGTTACAAAATACATGCTTAACGGCATAGACTCTTAAATTCAACTGAAAAAGAAGGGAGAAGTTTCAGGAAGAGATAAGAAGAAACATTTGACATGTTATCAAGGTAGGAAGTAACATTTCTCTATTAAAGTATAAGTCAGTAGAAGAATTAAGGAGGGTAATGAAATATGTAACCTCCCTTAGATAGGTTTCTAACATAAGCAGTTAAATATGAAGAAATTCTTGATTTTCAGAAATTTAGTTGCCTTAAACTGCATAAATGAAACCTCTTTTGACTTGTCATGATTTTTTTTTTTTAATGTTTTATTTATTTCTAGGAGAGAGAGAGAGAGACAGCGTGAACAGGGGAGGGTCAGAGAGAGAGGGAGTCACAGACTGAAACAGGCCCCAGGCTCTGAGCTGGCAGTCAGCATAGAGCCCGACGCGGGGCTCGAACCCACGAACCGTGAGATCATGACCTAAGTGAAAGTCAGACACTTAACCGACAAAGCCACCCAGGCGCCCCAGACTTGTCATGATTTTTTAAGTGGACAAAGGACAAAATGAAATACACTATGGAGCCTTCATTATAAGGTTGCATATTTCACCTATTTCATCTAAAATCAGTTCAATCACCTTCACCATGTACTCACCCATGTACTCCCTATATTACCATCTATACTCGCTCCCACTTCATCACAAACTCTGCTTTCTTCTGTTTTCCTAATCTTTTTCCTTTTCTTCCCCTCTTTCACCTTCCTTCCAGGCTAAGTTGCTTTGCAAACTCATTTCCTTTCTCCTTCTGAATGTCTTCTCTCTCTCTCTCTCTCTTTTTAAATATTTTTAACGTTTAATTATTTCTGAGAGAGAAGGAGACAGCGTGAGCAGAGGAGGGTCACAGAGACAGGGAGACACAGAATCTGAAACAGGCTCCAGGCTCTGAGCTGGCTGTCAGTACAGAGCCCAACGCAGGCTTGAACCCAGCAACCGCAAGATCATGAGCTGAGCCGAAGTCGGACGCTCAATTGACTGAGCTACCCAACCACCCCACTCCTCTCTTTTATACAAACAATAATAGCTACTATTTACTAAACACTTATTAGTTGCTCAGTTTTGCTTACAATGACTCACTGATGTTCACAGTAACACTATGAAGTAGACACTTTACTTAGGTCTATTTTATAGATGAGGAATTTGAAGGCCTAGAAGGATTAAATAATTTGCTTAAAATTATACTGCTACTATACTGCAGAACTGAGATTTGAACCCATCTCTGTCAAATTCCAAAGCTCTTGGCCTTTACCACTAGGCTTTAAAGACAATCCTCTTGCTTTATTTTAGCAACAAATTATATCAAACCAAGGTACATTTACTGAGCATGTATTGAGTATAAGATGCCATTCCAACCATCAGAGGCTGTGCTGCACACAGGAAAAATTCCTTTTTGTCTGTCAGTGCCCTGTCAGGAGACAGAAACCATATTAGTTACTTTAACAGGGAGAATAGCAGGGGCGCCTGGGTGGCTCAGTCAGTTAAGTATCTGACTTCGGCTCAGGTCATGATCTCATGGTTCGTGAGTTCGAACCCTGCGTAAGGCTCTGTGCTGACAGCTTGGAGCCTGGAGCCTGCTTTGGATTCGGTGTCTCCCTCTCTCTATACCCCCCGTCATGCTCTGTTTATCTCTCTCTGTCTCTCAAAAATAAATAAACATTAAAAAAAAGATTAGCATATACAGAATGTATTGCGTAGTAAACTAGCTATTGAAGAACTGAAAAGACATAATAAGAGGTATAGTCAAGTATCAAATGGAGTAAGTTATAGGTTCACCCCTAGAAATGAAGAGTCAGAGGGAAAAGTTTAGAATTTTTAACACTGAGAATTTTGGAGACCCACAGATTTGTCACTCAGACCCCTGAGGAGAGATCGGCCAGCAGATGTGAGTGACTCAGCTCACAGAAAGTCTGTGGGGTGCTGGTAGCCAGACATCTGAGGAGGGTAGCCTACTGCTGCTGGGTCCCCAACAGGACAGGTTGTCATTGGTTCTGTGAGCTGGAAAACTGCACATTAATTAATTAATTTTAAAAATTTTTAACGTTCATTTATTTTTGAGAGAGAGAGCACAGGCAGGGGAGAAACAGAGAGAGAGGGAGACACAGAATCCAAAGCAGGTTCCGAGCTGTCAGCACAGAGCCTGACACCAGGCTCGAACCCATGAACTGGGAGATCATGACCCAAGCTGAAGTTGGACGCTTAACCGAATGAGCCACCCAGGCGCCCCTGGAAAACTGCATGTTCAAATCAAGTGCTCCTACCTGAATGATCTGCCACAGCAGAGATGCAGTTTTCCTAAGTGGGCACTGACAAGAACAGAAAGCAAACAGGAAGGGATGTGTTCCTCTTCCCTTTTGAGCCTTCCACCTCTTGCCAGTTACCCTACTGGCAGAGCCCAAGAGAGATGATAGACCTCGTGTGACGGTACAGTCTCGGTGCCAGAACCATGAGCTAGGGTGTAAAAGGGTGCATTTGAAGCTGAGAGACAGTGGCTTACTAATTAGTATACCCTTGCAGCTTACAATCTTGTACAATGACTTATGCAAACGATATACAAGGTTTCACATCGTAACTACCAAGACCTACAAAAAAATGAGAAGGTGTGACTTTCATCCCATAAACTCTAGTACATAGGAAATATTAAATACAGTCTCCTTAAACACATTTAAATCCAATCCTGAGTACCACCACAGTCATTACGGCGCCCTCCCCCTCCCCCCCTTCCCTAGGGTTTTGCAAACATCATTAGCTGCGCTGCAGCAGCCAGGACATTTGCACTGGTTTCTCCTGAGAGGCTGGGGTTCCCCCTCCTCCCTCTGAGACAGAGGCATCAATCCTTCAAAGAACTTAGGTCATTACAAAAGACTGAAACCACCACTGACTTGAGGCAGCTTCTGCTTTTTAGCTCTACAAAAACTCTTTGAAGAATAAAAATACCAAGGGGCTGTCTACTTGCTTAGAAAATAGTTGGGAAAAGCAAATAAAAATTAATATTTTAATACACTCTCCCATCACACAAATACAATGCCTACGGTTTCAGAACAATTGACTACTATCCAAAAACAGAGAAGTGGGAAGTGGCAAGTGTGCCTGTTTTGTAGTACGTACTGCTTTGTACCTATTGTGAGCTGTCCTGAGTATATCAGCCCATGAGGCATGGCCCTGAATCTAGAATATTCTTCCTGCTGTGCCATGAAAAAAGGGGGTATGAGAAACTTCCTTCATGGTCTTAGCCCTTTGATGTGATTTACCTACTTGGGAATATTACTGAGAAAGGACAAACTCTTCTCTTTGGTTTTAATCATCATTACTATTTTCAAGGATATATAAATCACCAGTTTCACTGGGGGCTACATTCTCACACCACAGTATTACGGGTGCCCGTGACAATATTTCTGACTCCCTGCCGTTTTCCTCAAAGCAATACAGAGGCAGTCTGAAATTCAACTTAATTTCCAGTGCTAGTTTCAAGGTCCTTGGAGATAATGAACATGCTATTTGATTTATATAGTAAATGTTATTTGCCAGCATGATTTGTGCTCTTGAGATCCTGGGAACATTCTAGAGTTTGTGCTGGTGTTAGAGTGTTGCCTTGAGAGCCTCTCTTTAGGAAGTGACTTGGGAAAGGAGGCTTATGATCTGCGAAACAGTGCCAGCAACACCTATGACTAGCAGGTGTGAGGACTTCTAGCGGTGCCCTGAATACTGAGAAATTTCTTTTCAAGGAGCTGCCTGTGGCTTCGCCTCTCTGACACTGTCATCTCAAGTGTTAAATGAGATGTTGAAGTGTTCATGCTTTGGGTTTAGTGTCTACTAGAGATGACATACTGTTGCACTTCAAGGATAACTGGGAATAATAATAATAATAATAATAATACTGCTGCTCTCAGTCCTGGAAAATGGGACCATAGAGCACTATCAGAAACAAAACCACAGTCCAAATACTTCAGGCCTCTTTACAGGCCTCTTTAAGTACATTGCAAACAAGGTCACGATCGTAATTCAAAGAAGTTGTTCTTCCTACCTAGTTTCCATATTTTGAAAATATTGTGTATTTTGAAACCATGAGTAATCCCAGTAAGAAAAAGGAAGAAACATGATTCATCTCTGCCCATTTTCTCAGTCACTAGGTCCTCAAACTCATTTCATCCATCACATACTTACTTCAAGATATACTCCAAAAATGGGTTCCCATAAAAAGAGATATTCATGAGAATGATTTTCTTCAATTTACCCTGACACAACAGAAAATGTAACCATTCAAAGTACTGACCTAGTGCCTCAGTATATGTGTGTAGTTCAAAAGAAAATTAATAATGCTGTAAGACTTTTCAAACAATTATGCACAAAGAAATTTTATTTGATCTTCTTGATAATGAGCAAATGTATGGTGATCAGCAACCCCTGAATCGTCTCTTCATATCTTTTCTTTCCTAATAGAAAGGTGCACCTTGTAAAAAGGTTTTTTCCCTCCTACCATCCCTCAGTGGCATCCAAGAAAAATAGTAAATTCAAGTTTGTGCCCATGAATTACTAAGATCTTTCCAACCTCTTGGAGGCAAAGAGATTTATGTGATGAAACCAATAGCTTTTTGCAACCTGTCTTACAGTGTGCATTGTCTGCACAATAAGATATGTCTTCCTTTCTTCCTCTCTGTTAGCTATCCTCCAAAGGTCACAAAAGCTAAATCCAAATATAATGACATCCAGTAACATCTCTATTGCCAACAGACGACTAGCTGACTCTAGTGCAATGCATTTGTTAATGCAGAGTAGCATTTCTTTTAGCATTTATTATGCTCTTGTGCATAGACTCATATCAGTTATGTTTGCTCTGAAGAATAAGCTCTTCTGAACTAAAAGAAAATGAAGGTGTTGATGATGATCAACATCATCATCATAAAGCTGGGTTTGACTTTGCTGCTGTTTCAGCTTGGGTAAGAAATTTCAGAAAAAATTGCCCAATAGATGACTGTGTTTTAATCCTAAGAGCCAAGCCCTATGTGTAGATAAAAAATATTTATTCCCATGGAAGTAGATATTACCTTACATAAAACTCTAAATTGAATTCCCAATAGGGCTATTATTCTAGGTGCTCATTAACCTGTAGGAGCCCCAAATCCCTAGAACTGAAAGTCTATTGTAGCCATCCCACTGGCACTGGGAATAACTTAAGAACATTGTTGGAGTTCTCTCCCAAAGCACTAAGAGAAAAAAGAGGGAGTGTCTTTATTGATAATGTTATTTTCTCCCCATTCTGAAACCAGTAATTCCTTTTGTTCTCTGTGCAACCCAACCTCTCAAGAGAGACTGAGACTTCTTGGCTGAGTTCTCACAAAGACTAAAATGAACTGTAATCACCTTGGTACAGTATATTATTTGAAACCTGATAATGGCATAATGCAAATGGAAAACCTTCTTTCTTTTCTTCATAAGACTATAGCCCAAATACGAATTAAAAACAACCCCTTTCCCTTTTCAATGGGGACTTTTTAATGATAAAATGGAAAGATTTTGGCCTTCTGCTGCTGCAGCAACTCCCACGCCTACCTAATTTAATGACACTGTAAAGCTCTTGTAGTTGCACTCCCAGATAACACATTAAAGCGTAGCTCTGGGTGAGAAATAACGTGACATCAAAGCCTCTCAAGAAAAACACATTCATTAGACATGAAAACAGCAAGAGAGGAAAGCTCAAGTTTGCCCTCGAAAGAAACACAGAGTGTCAAGATTCTGAGGTTGCACTAAATCCTAAAAAGCCATGAAAGACCTTCTATATTTGATAATGCTGCTTTGCTGTGAAGAGTCTGAGTACTTACAAAATTATGTCACATTTAACCCGAATCACAGGGTACGATCTTCACTGAACACCTGTGCTTAAGTTTCAACCCATCACTTCCCCTGAGGAGCAATGAAAACGGTGATATCTGTTAATGATGTGACTTTCAATCTTGCCTGGAAAGAAAGAGATAATGTAACAAACCTTCCTCTGTGGAGAAAAAAGCAGACATTTAAATAATTCTAAGTTTCCAAAGGATTTATGAAATAAGGCACAGAGTAACATGAATGAATTCACTATTTCCTTAACTTAGTACAGAGGAGGCAGGTGGACTCAGAGCCAAGGATCTTAGTTTTCATTCCCATTTATATTTCTGGCTCATTAAAACATCCAAGAGCAACCAACTCATTGTGCTTATCTTGGTTTTACATTTATTAAATGCTAAAATGCAGGATGTAGTGGTGGTTCCTAACTCACTCAGTGCTTCCAACGGGTCCATGGAGCCCTATTCTGACCCTCGCACGCCTCTACATGGAATATAGCAAATCCAAATACAAACTGGTGCTTTAGCTAAGCCAGAGCTATGTTCCATAGTTGGTCTCCCTCCTTATACGGTTCTGTTACCACAGAGGAATTTGCATGAGATTTGAAGGTGGGGTGTAGTAGTGGGCATTAAGCTCAAAAGAAACCTCTAAAACCCATGCACTCTGCTGCTGATTTGATAGTTCCTCTTGCTGCTGTGGGCAGAAGCACCTTGGGCATGTAGCGTCCCACCAACATTTCTCACTGTTTACAGGCACATGTGCACCTCTGCAGCAAAGGGCCCCAGACCCTTCTGCAGATCATCTCCATCATTAAGGTTAGATGTAGGGAGAGGCTAATGTAAGTTCCAGTTTGTCTTTGTCAATTTCATTTGTCCCAGATGATTTCATTATGTTTCTGATTTATATCCAACTTGTTCTTTCCCACTGCCTGTCCTGGAAACCTACAGTGATTACAGCCTATGCCTGTTGCAGAAGCAAGAGCCTGACTTATTTCTCTGGTCTAATTATTTGTGACCCCTACTAAATTCACATGTTGAAATCCTAATCCCCAGGGCACCTGGGTGGCTTAGTCAGTTGAGTGTCTGACTCTTGATTTCTGCTCAAGTCGTCTCACAGTTGTGAGATAGAGCCCTGCATCAGGCTCTGTGCTGAGCATGGAGTCAGCTTGGGATTCTCTCTCTCTGTCTGTCTGTCTGCCTCTCTCTCTCTCTCTCAAAATAAATTTAAAAAATAAAAAAAAAAGAAATCCTAATCTCCAAATTTGATGTTATGAGGATGTGAAGTCTCTGGGAGGTGATTAGGTCATGAAGGCTCTCAGTAGGTCATTTAGTGCCATTATAGAAGAGGTCCACAGAAAGTCCTCACCATGAAAGGCAAAGAGAAGGCAACATCTACGAACCAAGAAGAAGGCCCTCACCAAAACACAATCAGGTAGCTGCCTTGGTCTTGGACTTCTCAGCCTCCAGAACTCTGAGAAATCAGTTTATGTTTTTGTAAGCTACCCAGTCTGTGGTATTTCACTATAGAACTCCAAACAGACTAAGACACTTAGACTTTTCTCCCTTCATATTCCCTAGGTAGTGACTTCTCTGATCCTCCAACCATCTTTTCTAGACTTATTCTTTGGCTTCTCTCACAGTGTTATAATGCCTAATCTCTGCAACAAATCGCTCATTTCAGATTTTTCATTCCCTCAAGCAACCCATCTCATAATTATGTGAGTCAAGAACTGGGCAGAGCTCAAGTGGGTGATTCTTCTGTCCACAAGTGATGACTGGGTCACTTGATGGTATTCAGCTGGTAGTTGGACTAGACTTGAAGCTCAAAACAGTTTCAGCTACAGGAATGACACCTTGGTACTCACTCCCTCTACATCTCTATGTAGTCTCTTCCACAGGATATGTGAACTTCTTAGAAGAAGACTCAGGGGTCCAAGGGAGTAGGAAGCTGCCAGGCCACATACAAGCTAACTGAAAGCTAGCATGATGTTACTTCCACTGCATTTCACTGGCTAGAGCTACCTCAGTGAAGGAACAAGAAAGAGACCCAACCTCTTCACAGAAGGGATGCCCCAAAATTTTCAGCCACCTTAAATCCACCACAAAACCAAACTGGACTTGCTTTGTGTTAAAGCCAGTTTGGTTAGAATTATGCCCTTTCCTCATATTTCCTCCTCACTCCTTTTGCTGTCTTTTTCTACATTTATTTACTTATCTATTCATCTAGTTGTTTCATGTGATCCATCTACTTCCCAAATAAAATTCTAAGTTCTTTGAGAACAGGATTGGCTTCTCTCCCCTAACTATCTGCTATCTCCCAGTGTCCTCAAGTCTATAGCCTCTGGGAAGTTCACAGACACAGGAAAAGTAGTCTGTAGGAGGCCTGGGGATCAAACACAGTAGAGTCCTAGTGGCTGAAGAAATGGAGGCAAAGTGTAATGTTTGACATAGTGAACATGTTATGGTCACTACCTGACACAGAGGCAAACAATGGCACCCATTCACACGTAAGTCTAAAGTTCCTCTATAGCAACTGTGAGTATGGAAATGGTTCTCTTACTCTCCATAAAAGCTGTATGCAGTTAAAAAAGAAAAAGGCTTTATATAATTTTAAATTAATCTTCACCATGGACCAGAGTTTAAAACCAATGGGTAAGAAACTGCTTTAAAAAAAAACTTTTGATTCTGAATTCCTTTTTATTTTTTAATATTTTTATAATGTTTATTTTTGAGAGACAGAGAGACAGAGTGTGAGTGCAGGAGAGAAGGAGACACAGAATCCAAAGCAGGCTCCAGGCCCCAAGCTATCAGCACAGAGTCTGATGTGGGACCTGAACTCACAAACTGTGAGATCATTACCTGGGCCGAAGGCAGACACTTAACTGAGCCACCCAGGTGCCCTGAATCTGAAATCCTTTTAAACTTACATAGAAGTTGGAAAAATAGCACAGAGTTCCTGTATACCCTTCACCAGATTCCTCAAATAATCGAAATCTTACATAGCTATAGTAAAATGATCAAAATTATAAAGTTATTTCTAACATAATTCTATTCACTAGAGACTTAATTCATATTTCACAAGTTTTTATATATTCCTTGTTTATTTTCATGTTAGAGCTAGTGAAATGTCATCACATGTATCAATTCATACAACTACAATCATAATCAGGATGCAAGACTGTTTCACACTCCCCCCCCCCCAAACTTCCACATGCCACCCTTTATTGTCACATACTCCACCACCCCTATCAGAGGCAATACAATATATGGTGGTGCAGGAGGAAAAGGATAATATCCATGCACAGGTTCCATTCAGAACAGGAAAGAATAAAAATATACCACAGACATTAATCTATAAAAATGGGGTAGCGCTACAGGGTGAAACTTCTGAGGTCCCCCTATCCTGGCAGGAGAACAAATTCTTTACTTAGACCCTAAATCTGCTTTTTGTGAATGTCATGGGTTGATTTCTACAGGAAGCAGACCCTGACAGAGATTAGCACCAGGAGGTTACTAGAACATGTTCTTGGGAATAATACCTGAGGAGAGAAGCCAAGGAGCAGAATTGAGAGGAGAGGTAGATCTCCATTCTACAGTCTCACTGGAAGCTTCAGCCACCCCACAGGGGGTCCTAAAGGTGGGTTGTCCCTTCAGCACTGTCCTGAGATGAGCTGGTCTTTTTACTCTCATGTTGAAGGGTCAGTAGATATGGAAAGATGCCATGTCTTTGGGCACTGCAGCAGAGGGCTATTGGTCATCAGCACTCCCAAAATTAGGGGTAATAAGTTTTATAATCTGGAATGGAGGCCCAATGGATCCTAGAATCCCTCCCCCTAATACCCCAGGAGAAGAACTGTCTTTAGATCCTGGGTTGCTGGACCATGAACGTTATGAAAGGAAACCTACAGAGTATACAATGCACTATCCAGATATTCTGGGCTTAGGGCCAGATGGGGTAACCCTTACAAAGAGGAAACTGGCTTATAGGTGGGAATGAGTGTGAAGGTGTAGTTGGAGACCAATGGGATAGACTTTGGCAGAGACAGGTAGCTCTCCAGTAGATCTGCATGTCCCCATTTGAAGAATGCAGAATTTCTAAGAACTGGCTTTCCAGACACAGACTTCACTTCTTATATCTCCTGCTGCCAGCAGTTAAGGTGGCCCTGTGTCTATTTCTGTCCACTGAAATAAAAGCAAACGTGATGTACACTATACACAACCCTGGCCTTTCAAAACTTCCCAGCAGTGCTTCTCCAAGCTTCTTCTTATTCTGCCTGGGTGCAATGGATTTAATTCCACAGGCAACTTTGGAAGCCATGTGTTGAAGATGACAGAACCTCACTCAGCATGAAGGAGAAACTTCCTCCATCCTCTTTGCCTTCCAAGTACTGTTTTGTGAAAATCCCTTCTACTGTTTTGGTATTTTTGTCATGGTAGCTAGCTCTACATGGTCTAATACAACACATCTGTGTGCACACACGAAAAGTTGAAAACATAATTTTTAAAAGACACTATTTACAGCACTCACGGTGTTAAAAAGTTTTTAGGCAGAAATCTAACAAAATTTGCAGGATCTTAATGGGGGAAATTATCAAAATTTACTGAAAGACAAAGAAAAATGAGAGAGATACAGGAACATAAAAGAGAGAATGGTTATTATGTCCACATAGATGAAAACATAACAATGCTATCACTTTTCTTAAAATTATACTAAGTCCTATTAATTGTCAACAAGGTATTTTATGGAAGTTGACAAGCTTAGTTTAAATGTATATAAAATTTTTTTAAAAAGCCTAAAATACCTAACACACTTCTGAATAGGAACAAGATGAAAGAACTCTTTCTAGATAAAATTATTTTTTAATTATTAGGATTATGATAGCATGGTATTAATGCAGAGAAAGATAAAGAGCAATGCCCCAGGAATACAGAGTCCTGAAGCAGACCCATGCATATAGTGAAACTTGACGTATGATAGGTGAGGGTGAAAGAATAGAATTTGGATAAATGAAGCGAGAGAAAGAAGTAATCATCTAAAATTAGATTGGACTTGAAGGGGAAAAACAAAGTTTAAAAACTTTTAGAAGAAATATCTTTTTAAACTAAGGTTGGAAACAAATTCTTAAACAAAGTACATGAGCCATAAAATAAGTGACTGAATACATGAAGATTATGAACTTGTGGTTATCAAAATATACCACAAAGAAAGTGAAAGCAGAAGCTTCAAAACTCTAAAAATAATAAGAGAAAGACAGTCTGATAAGTGGTCAAAGTCTATGAATGAATCTAGGTCAACAGGAAGGTACATACACTGCTGGCAGAAGTAGAAATTAATAAAAATAATACAGGGGTGCCTAGGTGGCTCAGTTGGTGAAGTGCCCAACTCTTGATCTTGGCTCAAGTCATGATTTCATGGTTCGTGAGTTCAAGTTTCCTGTCAGGCTCTGTGCTGACAGTTCAGAGTCTGCTTGGGATTCTCTCTTTCTTCCTTTCTCTCTACCCCTACCTTGCTCATGCTCTCTCTCTCTAAATATATGAACTTTAAAATCATCATCATCATCATCCTAATACAGAAGATACTTTGGTATTGTCTTAGTGTAATTTTGTCTTTATGTACATGAAAACTAGGAAAGTTATGCATAACATTCATGTCTCTAGTAGTTAAGTGTCTCTAATAGTGGAAAAGTGGACAAAGTGACACGTAGGCAGAGGACGGATAAAATGCGGTGGACCGATGTAATGGTTATGCTACTCAGGAGCAACAACAAATGTGCTATTGGCCTCAAAAAGAATATATCTCAGACACAAAGGTGGAGTTGAAAAAAAGTAAGATTTAGAAGAGTCCATATATAGCATATAACTTACAAAAATTTTAAAGCACAATGTTCTTTAGAGATACATTTAAATGTATTATAACAATAATCCAAAGTGAGACAACACTAACCATGAAAGCCAGAAGAGCAGTTAGCCCCAAAGGCGTTTGTGGGAACATGGAGAAGAGACACCTTGGCTCACTCTGGGAGGCTCAGGGTAAAAACTGAAGCCTGTTAACACTTGAGGTGGGTTCTGAAGAAGACACCCAAGTGAAAGGTGGAGGGGGAAGAAAGGAAAGAAGTAGAAGAAACAATAAGGAGGTGAGAGAGATCAGGGAGAAGTGGAGACAGTGTAGAGAATGACACCAGGCTGTGGTGAGTGGCGTGCTGGTAAATATTTAGCAGCAGGTCCTAGAGGAAAGCACCTGCATGCACACACACACACACATATGTACAGATAGCTACATACATATGTAAGTTTACTGTAGTCTCTAGGTGTAAATATGCATACACACACCCCATATGTATACACATATAATATATACATGCATATGTAAGTTTATTGTGGTTTTGGGGCAAAATGTGTGCACACACACACCATATGTATATATAGACATATGTACATACATAAACATGTAAGTTTACTGTGGTCTCTGGGGGGAAATGTGCACACACACCTACCATATATATATATACATACACACACATATAGGCATACATACTTACATACATAAGTTCATTGTAAATTTTATTCACATGAACGATATGTAGTCCACAATTTGCAAATAATGATAAAACAAGAAATACTCTTTATTGTAGATTCCATATAGCCAAATAATTCTCAAAAACTGTTTCACTGATTTTTGCTGAATACTCTATCCTTGGCCAACCTACAGTTAACAAGTTAACCATGATTTGACATAGGAGTCACTTCCCAATCTGGTAACTTTACCTAATAAATTTATTGAGATTAAATTTGATGTGTGACCTACTTTTCAAACTATCTCTCACCCTTCTACAAATTTGACTCCTTAAACCAAAACCTCTTCTGGTTTTAGTACTACTATATGTCAGAACCGCAATCGTTCATCAGCAATGCAAACAAGTTCTTTGCTAAATTGGCGAACGGTGTTCAATACTGAAAAAATATTTCCTCAGCTTGAACGCTATCTACTATGTAAAGGCTGTGGGCTCAACATACTTTTAAATTTAATCTGAATTACTAACATGTTCTCAGGCACTTTCTTAAGTCTAGACAATCAACAAATCAGTAAGTCAATCCCTGATATGTAGCATTTGCCTATTGCTGAAGTGACCTATTCCCACACTGGCTGACTGCAGGCTGCCAGCATCAAGTCAATGAATGTGAATTTGGGGGTAGAGGGGCAGTGTTTCTACCACACAGATACACTGGACATAACCTCAAGAGTAAAGGAAAAAATGTAGTTAAGTAAGTAAAAAGTTATGAGTTTTCAATACTTATCTTTAGTTCTAAACTACTTAGTTTTTAATTAGTAGGTTTTAACTGTTTTATTTAAAAAAAAATTTTTAATGTTCTTTATTTATTTCTGAGAGGGAGAGAGAGAGAGAGAGAGAGAGAGACAGACAGACAGCATGAACAGGGGAGGGTCAGAGAGAGAGGGAGATATAGAATCTGAAACAGGCTCCAGGCTCTGAGCTAGCCATCAGCACAGAGCCCGACGTGGGGCTCAAACCCACTAACTGTGAGATCATGACTTGAGCCGAAGTCAGGCACTTAACTGACTGAGCCACCCAGGCGCCCTGGTTTTAACTTTTTTTAAATAGTAGGTTTATATAATTTAATTTGAAATAATGGCTGTGTTTAACAACCAGCTTTCAAAATTCCTGCAAATTGGCAATTGTCTCTTGTGAATTGGAATTAGCCCTCTCCCACCCATGATGTGGGTTAAGTGAGTCAATGAGCCAGGGCAGGAGAAGCGAGGAGCACAATTTCTTGTATCTACCTGGGAAACAGTTGTACTGCAGGGTCCCTGCACTGGGAAATGGCCACATTCACCGAGTCCGGCTAGTGGAATATGAATAGAAGTGACTTCATCTCTTCCAGGCCTGGTTGATGACACTCTCTCACCCACCTTTCTCCCAGATGAGACTTTAGCTCTCTTCCCTCATCTGCCAGCTGAATGGAGAAGACTCAGCAGTCTTAGAAGATGGAGGCACAAGCTCCTTAAAGTGTGGAGAGCATAATCCTTTCCCACTTGACTCCTCTACCCACCCACCCATTCATACGCTGATCAGAATAGGCCTGTGAGGAGCAAGAGAAACATTTTACTTTGTTAAATTACTGAGATTTCAGGACATCTCTGTTCTAACAATGAGTGTTTTGTTGTTGTTGTTACCTCAGCAAATATAAAATCAATGCAAGGTTTTCCTTTGTTCTGTTTTGCAGTGAGAGTCTTAGCTGTGGTCTGTGTCTACCTTCATTGCTTCCCCTGCTTATCTTCAGGCCCAGGCTCCAATTTGGAAACTACTGAAGATCTGGGCCATAAAAATGGATCCCTCAGGACAGGTCCCCACAGAGTGTGAATTATATTGAAAAACAAAACCCATTTGCACTTTTTTTAGGAGAAAGAGCTTCCAAGCCTGGGGATATGAAATTCCTTAAGACCTTCAGAGAGAGGGAGGTGGAAAATCTTAGATGCCCTAACAAGGAAAGTGTGTCCTCCAATAATAACAAATCAAGCTTTTATCCTTGAACAGTGATATGAAGCAGCAGATAAGACCAGGATAAAGCCATTAATTTTGAGAAAATCAGGCCTCCACAATAAAACATCGACCAAGCTCCCAGGGGAGAGAGTCATCTCTGCAGGACGGCCGGTGGGACTGGACCAAGTTCAAATACGTCTCCTTCCTCCCTCAGCACTGCAAGTGGATGGTGCTCAACCATCTGACCTTTGAGTTATGTGTGCAACATTATTCCTCTCTGCTTGGGGTATCCTTATTTCTTCTTTTGCTTTTTTCCTTTCTTTGGGAATGCTTTCACATAACTTTAACAATATTATCTTTCACAGTTTGGGGTTTCTCCCTTTTTTTTTTTTTTTTTAATCTTTCAGTGGGATCCTTTCAAATGCTTCCTGGCTTGAATTCTTTCTCTGTTTGCTGACCCTCTGCTACAGAGAATGAGAGGCACCTCTCTCCCGAGCCTCACCTTGTTAGCGATCTCTAAACACAAACACACAGATGTGTCACTCTTTTATCTTCACGTATGGGGTCAGACCCTCCAGTCTCAAACTTTTCCTGTGTTCCTTTTTTTTCTTTTTGAGAGAGAGAATAAGAGATAGGGTTTTTGAAAGTAATCTGAAATTGAAATTAGCTCCAAGATGATTTTATGATATATGCAGATCCAAATTAACTGAGAGATACGAAATATTTAAAGTGCTTCTTTTAAAAGATAAGGCTCTTTTTATCGATGCATCAAATGCTAAATAAATCCCCTGCCTTAAATAAATTGCTCAGCAAAAACTGCAATAATGCTATCTAATCAAGTCCAGCAGAGTGTCTTCTCAAAACCTGATATTGGGTTTCCTATTTTCAACATTTTTCCATCATCAGTGCTGTGCATCTGTGTTTTTTCATCTGTATTATTTAGATAAAATAAAAGTTGAAAGCCCATCATCTAATATCATAGAAGAATAAAATAAAGAAATTCTAATATATAACACCCAGTTTTTAGACCCTATCTTCTGTGGAATTTAAGGAAGAGTAACTATGAAAATCATCTATTGTTTATGCTATCTGTTGTTATTCCTTCATCACTTTTCTGGTAATTGAACCTCAGTTCTCCTCTGAGCAATCACCCCTCCCCTATTGTGAGCTCCCATATTTGGGAAAGGTTTGACTGCAGACTCAGGAATGAAGTAAGTGACCCAGGGCATATGATCTGAGTATTTCCCTGAGTGACTGGTATAGAGAAGGGCAAGTAACTTAATCAAAGATGGTGAGAACTAAGGTGACTATTTTTGGAACTTGTATTAGCCTCTACAAAGCTATTCCTTTTCCTTCGGTCGGTCACTCAGGCTCCCTAGGATCCTCATCTACTATATGCCCTATGCAAATGCACTATATTCTTGTCTTAGCCTCTACTTCCAGCAGCATGGGGGAGTGAGGGGACCAGGTTAACACACTCGACCGTAGTCCATCTTCCTCAAAACATCCAAAATTAGCTTTTGAAAGCTAATTGAAACCAATTCATCCCTACCTGAAAACATTCCAGTGGCTTTTCGTGATGGTCCGTAGGAATCCAGAAAGTGTGACCCTGCCAATTTTTGACTTTATCTTCTTCCAAATTCCACTTACAATTCTAGTCATACTATCATTTTGTTTACCCTTAGAATATGTCATGCTCATTTGTGTCTCAGGACATTTGCACCTGATGTTTATGATGCTTTGAGCAATCTTTGAGCAGTATTTTCATGGCTGTTTCCTCATTTAGGACTAAACACCACCTTCCAAACTGTTCTTACCCTACTGCCTACCAAAAGATTTCATGCTGTCACCAATTCTCTATCAGAATTCTTAATGATATTTGTAAATACCTAACTTTGTTTTATTTAGGTCCTCTCTTTCCTTCTGAACTACAAGCTGAGAATAAAATGGAGAACTTTTATAGCTAGAATCTTATGGAGTGAAGAGATAACCTGGATGGGAATCGAACCAATGGGAAAGCAGAGAACTGACTCTAACAAGAAACCAAATCCTGATGATGATGTTTGATTTTTGGCTTAAACAGCATCTAAACTATCTTAGCCCTGCTCTTCTCAATTAAATTATATATTAATTCTTTCTTAAGTCTGTCTGAATTGGGTTTTCTGTCGCCTGAGCTTAACAGATACTGTGAACTCCATCAAAGAAAAATTAGTGTGGACATCATTTTAAGACCAAAAAAAAAAAAAAAAAAAAAAAAAAAAAAAAAAAAAAAACCCCAAAAAAAAAAAAAAAAAAAAAAAAAAAAAAAAAAAAAAAAAAAAAAAAAAAAAAAAAAAAAAAAAAAAAAAACAAAAAAACCCCCCACAAGATGCTTCTTAAACAAACTGTTTTAAGTGTCTTTAAAGAAACATACTGAAGCAAGGAATAGCAAGGTTAATAAGGCTTGACAATATTTAAGTCAAACAAAAATTCTATTTAGTGTTTTGACATAAATTAAAAAGAATAATGTGCTCTTCTTTGGAGGTACTTTAAAAGAATGTCTCACCTACGTGACGTAACCAGATTGGCATCTGATCTGATCTGATCTGATGGCAGAGGGAGGACTTCAATGACCTCAGGCTTATTTTGACTATGTGAGATAGAGAGAGATAGATGATAGATAGATAGATAGATAAGAGAGAGAGAGAGAGGGAGGGAGATAAATTTAAGACATGGAAAATGGTTGTTCTAGTTGTGAAAGTTGTCCATGAAAAAAGTGGGCATTTTTAAAAACAACACGATGTAATTAACAAGAGACATTACACTAAGCAAGAACACATGTTTAGAGGATGAAGCTAAAAAAAGAAAGCAGCAGTGTTCTCTTCTTAGGGATGGCAAACGAATGCCATGTGACTGTGACTAGTCAGAATGCCCTCAGGACAGGGATGCAGGGTCTCCGTGACATGTTGGTGTGTCTTGAGAGTCCTAGTCTGTCCTAAATGAGCTCAACATTCCTAACATCTGATATCTGGAACCAAGTGTCACTTAAAGAATGTGCACCCATGCCCATTTCAACAACCTACTAGTAATTATTACAATAATAATAACTGGACATTTTGGAGCAGTCTCTACATGTCAGGTACCATTCTAAATACTGAAGATGTAGTGTCTCTTTTAATCCACGAATGCAATGACATAGGTACTATTAATTACTCCATTTTATAAATAGAGTCATTTAAGCAGAGAGGGCATTTATTCTTTTGTGATTTTGATGAAATGTCAAAGTCTCAAGAGACAATAACCAAGATAATGTACATAAGCTGCAAAGTACAAAGCCAACTGAAGAATTTAAGAGCCAGCAAATTTGGTCCTTACCCAAACTTAGATCTGATCGGATCATCTGATCAGCTATTGTGAATATTTTCTTGGAGTTTAATACTATGAGGAAATCAGATAAAATCTGAAACTCTAATTTTTCATACCACTAGAATGGGGTAATTTATATTCAGCATAAGGCAAAAACTCTCAATGTCAAAGAAGAGGCTGATGGAGCTGAGCTACTTAAGGAGATCAAATGGCAAAGAATTCAATAAGGCCAGATTGTGTATGACAGAGGAAATGATAATGTGCCAGTTTGGAAATAAAAATAGGGAAGTCCAAAGAACTTAATGCATGCAAAGATTTTTTTCCCTGTGAAAGAAGTCAGTTTGAAAAGCTTCAGGGAAAATAAAAGTTCTGTGTTGAGATGAGGTTTTGGATGCATGAAGAGCTTAAAACACTTTCAACTTGACATGACTTGGGTTCAAGGTCTAGTAGTTTCATTATGAACTGTAGATGACGTAACTAAAAGCATGACTTTTACCATGAACCAATAGAGATCTAAAACGGTAAGGAAAACTTTCTGATTGCCAAAGCGAGGGCTATGCTTGCTACCTTCCTCTATTTTAAAGGGGAAATCCTTCTCCCACCAAATCTTTTACACTTCCTCATGTACCTGACATCTATTTTAACAACTGAATAATTCTTCAGTGATGGATCTATACTCAGGGACCAAATCGTAGGTGAGCATATTGGAGAAGCAGATCCCTGAGGATTCACCCATAATGAAGAGGATCCTCAGGGTTGTAAGCTGGTGAGGCTCTGGCTGGACCCAGGACTCAGGGAGGCTCACCCCATCCGCTTTTCTCAGCTCATTGCCTATGTGGTCTTATACACTCCCTGGAGCATAACAAGGGGTAGTGGAAGTCAGGCTTGACCAAAAAATTTAATTTCCGAAGGAAATTTTCAAAATAAAACAGTAAATAATTGTCTTTCTAGTGGTTGGTTGCAACACTGCTCAGGAAAATAGGTGTGAGCCCTCTTGAGATATTTCCTTACTTCTGTTACTGTGATTCCAAACAGTCTGAATTCATAGAACACCTCTTCTCTGAGTCATCCCCTCACTGTCCTAAGGATCTGGGAACATAGGCAGGATTCTTTCCTTTTCTTGGACAGATACGGGCATAAAGGTTTGCAAAAACTAGGGGACCTTAAACTGCCTTGGCTGAAAACAAAAAACAAAAAACAAAAAACAGATAACGTAAAGCAGAGACTGTTAGAATTTTGAACTCCCCGGCTCCCAGCTTGGGGTCCCGGGAACATAGGACCAATCATTTTCCCAACTGCTTTTTAATTCCTCTTTTCCTATACTCTCAGTTTATTGTGATGAACAGTAATAACCGTCTATGAAATACCATCTAACAAGTACAGTAAATCCATTTGAAATAGTGCGATAGGATTGCAATCTGTCTGCCTCCTTTTCTTGCTGGCTTCTGCTAACACACCTGGTAAAACTCAGAAGGTGCAGCTGGAGTCCCTCTTTGAGTCTTTTTTAAACATCAAATGGAAGCTGAAACTCAAAGCAACGTGACCCCTGCACAACCTGAAACCTAAAATTTTCCCAAGGCTCTTCTGTGAATTCAATGGCCAAGTTTCAAAAACACGCACATGGCATTTGAATGAGGTTCAGGATAGCTGGTCAGAAAAAGGAATTGAACAAAAGAAGGGCAAACTTAAACTCAGTAAAAGAGCAGGCATTCTGACAACACAAGCAGGCAGACAATGGCACGGAGGCCATGCAGAGTGTCCGAGGCCTGGGATGGAGCCGGGGCTCCTGAGAGCTTCGCAATAGTGTAACTAATTAGAGAGGCCAGGATAGCAAGGTCAAAGCACGATTTGGTCCCCTGGATGTGACCGGGACGTTTTCACAAATGCCACCTTTTCGAGGGACACCTTGAAACTTTCTGGGTCAATGGAAAAGCCAATCTGTTTCAGCAGTTCAGTGGTGCTTCTGGGGATGACTCATGCGACTCTCTCTTGGAATGTGCCCTGGGAGTAGAATAGAAACCCTGCCCCACCATCCAATCCTTTCAATTAGCAAAACAGCAGCCTAGACCAACTTCTGTCAGGCTCTGTAACATTCAAGCCATAATTTTTTTTTCTCCTTAAGCATCTGTTATGTATTCAGGACTGCACAAGTTGCTGTCACTAAAAATATGGAAGTATATCACACTATCTCATAATTAACAATCTCTTTTTGGACACAAGATTTGCAAACCTGAAACAATGCTGTAACAGTTACAATGTTGTCCTGACAGCCAGTTTAGCTTTCAGTATATTCTATGTTAAACAGAGTTAGTCCCAGACCTGCTCTCAGAAAATAAAATCCTAGAGTGCAAGCCCCTGCGGTGTGTATCCCCTACAGCATCTAGCACTGAAGCTGGGCACAGCAGGTTCACAATGAATGATGGATGGTTTATAGGATTAATCAGTTGGGAAACAAATGCATGTGTTTCTTCATGGTTTGGGTCGCCTGGTGGCACTTGAGATGGAGACGGGTGGAAAATGTCACTCGATTACACAAAGAACTTCATCCTGGGTTGCAAAATGAAGTTTAACTTCTGGTTTAAAGTTTTGATATCTTGGGGCTCCTGGGTGGCTCACTTGATTAAGCAGCTGACTTCGGCCCAGGTCATGATCTCATGGTTCACGGGTTCCAGCCCCATGTCCGGTTTTGTGCTGACAGCTCAGAGCCTGGAGCCTGTGTCTCCCTTGCTCTCTGCCCCTCCCCAACTCGTGCTCGCTCTCTCTCTCTCTCTCTCTCTCAAAAATAAATAAACATTAAAAAAAATAATAATAAAATAAATAAAGTTTTGAAATCTGCAGGATGGCCTCCGCTCATGACTGGGTGGTGCGTGGTAAGCACAGATTCCAGTAGGGAGTTCCCTGACTCCAGTAGGGAGTCTTCCTGGCTCACCTTGACCAGCATCTGGCCCACATCACATTCCCCTAGCAGGTTCATCTGGCAGTGGGACAGATACTAAAGCCCCTTCTAACACAGACAGTGTGTTAGGCAGCATCGTGCACGTGGGCACGTGCACACACACACACAACACAAAAGTAGTACAAGAAAACTGCAGGAAACATAATCAGCTCAGAAACACTTTGTCGTTTTTCCTCTGGCAGAATGGGGGCTAAGGATGGACAGAATGCATAGTCCCTTCTCTCAGAACTATCAAAAGAAAGTTGGTTGGCCCCCTATTTAGCACACATAGTAGTCAGTTGGAGGAAAGAAACTTCTCATTTTTTGGACTTTAAAGGAAAATACGGACTAAAACTTCATCTCCAGATTTTGTCAACTCTAGCTATATTCTACAGACTGTTTTTGCTAGTCCTATCCAAAGAAAATAATTGGACTCAATCATTTGTTTATCTAACCATTATTTATTTATTTATTTATTTTTTTTACAAATAGTTTATTGTCAAATTAGTTTCTACATAACACTCAGTGCTCATCCCCAAAGTGCCCTCCTTCATGCCCATCCCCCCCTCCCCCCCACATCCATCAGTCCTCAGTTTTTGTCAGCATTCAAGAGTCTCTCATGGTTTGCCTCTCTCCCTTTCCCCCACCATTTCCGCCCTTCTTCTCCCCCTTGGTCCTCCGTCAAGTTCCTCCTAATCCTCCTATACGTGCAAACATATGGTATTTGTCCTTCTCTGCCTGACTTATTTCGCTCAGCATAACACCCTCAAGGTCCATCCATGTTGCTACACATGGCCAGATTTCATTGTTTCTCATTGCCATGTAGTATTCCATGGTATAGATAAACCACATCTTCTTGATCCATTCATCTGTTGATGGACACTTAGGCTCTTTCCATGTTTTAGCTATTGTGGAGAGTGCTGCTATGAACATTGGGGTACATGTGCTCCTATGCATCAGCATTTCTGTATCCCTTGGGTAAATTCCTAGCAGTGCTATTGCTGGGTCATAGGGGAGTTCTATTGTTAGTTTCCTGAGGAACCTCCACACTGTTTTCCAGAGGGGCTGTACCAGTATCTAACCATTATTTAATAACTACCCTCTGTATGCCAGGTACTAATTCTAGAAGCTAAGGATATAGTGTTGAATAAGAAAAAAGACCCCTGTCCTCAAGGGGATTCTAACTGAAGAAACTATATAACTAGTGATAAGGAGTAATAACTAGTATATCTTTATAAATTATGATATATTGGGGAGCCTGGGTGGCTCAGTTGGTTGAGCATCTGGCTCTTGATTTTGACTGAGGTCATGAACCCAGGGTCATGGGATCGAGTCCAGAGTCTGGCTCCATGCTCAGCTTGGGATTCATTTTCTCTCTCTTTCTCTCTCTTTCTCTCTCTCTCTGCCCCTCCGCCACTTGCAATGTTCTCTCTCTCTTAAAATAAACATTTATAAAAATGGTAAAATAAAATGTTTAAAAAATAAAATAACTTATTATATATCATTATAACTAGTGACCATAGCTAGTTATTTCAGAGAGAAAAGATGGTTTCTCAGAAGGAAATAAAACAAGATGGGATGATATTGGAGGGGCGTTTCTGACTGACTGCCCAAAGAAAGTCTGGATGAGGAGGTAACGTCTGCACTAAGAGCTAAATTACAGAAAAGGGAGAACGTTCCTGGCAAAGGAAGAGCAAACCCAAAGGTCACCACTTTTCTTTATTTATTTATGAGCATAGATAGCCTGATCTCTGACCCAGACAGTCTTCCATGGCAATAAAGCTATGTGTCAGTGTGGCCTCCACTCTGACGGGTTATCTTTCAGCTGGCCCAGCTGCACAAGAGCTGAGGACAGAGGCCTAGCAGCAAGACTGCTTCTCAGCTTCCAAAGAAAGAGGAACACTGGAGAAGAATCACAACTGGCCAGGCCACGCCTCCCACCTCTCCGTGTAGCAACCACCCCTGTGGTCTGGTGGTAATGAATATTATCAGCAAGTGTCTGGGAGGCAAAGCCTGCATGGCAACAGAGTATTATGTGCCTTTACTGTTCATTGGCCCACTGTTTACCATCGGCCCACAACTTGGTCTGGGCCAAGGCCAACTCAAGGCTGGGCTCTCATGTTCCAGGCTGAAATGACCTACTTTCCCAATTTTCGCCCTCCACGACATCATAACCTCCAAAACTGTGTGACGGAAGGAAGAAGGCAAGGAGGCAGCTTGCTCCTAGGGTTTGAGCTCTGAGTCCCGACAATTTTCTGATCCTTTCTTAGATGTGTGAGCTCTTACTTCACAATGTGCAGCATCATGGTTAAAAACAAAGAGTTGTGGGGTCAGGAAGCTGGGATTCAGATCCAGGCCCCACCTGTGCTGGCTGCCTGGTGACCTGGAACAGGTTACTCCATCTCTCTAAGTTTCGGTTTCCTCCTCTGTAGGACAGTGGCTATGTTACCTCGTGTAGCGGCTGTGAGGATTAAGAGACGGTCCGTGGAGAGCCAGAACGCACCATACCTGCATGTGGCATGCACTAGGTCAAAGCCGCAGCACGGCTAATCCCTGAAGGCTCTTCACTCAGCATCCACTTGTAAACATCAAGAAAACCTGGCTTTTCAGGGTGCTCTGGCACCTTTCACAACTTCCAAAACCCTAGATGAGAGGACTGGGGTGGGGGGTGGGAGGGGGGAAGGGTAATTTTCTAGCCACGTTCCCAGAATGCACTAACATGGCTCAAGGACGGAAAGTACATTTATTTCAAATAAATATTAAAACAATCGCAAGAATTAAAAGAAGAGCTGTTTTGCAGATGTCTGGCCATTCATAGTCACCCTGCTTTTGGACTGCTCCCAACCAGTGAAGGGAGGAGGGAAGCCATTTGAAAGTTTTGGGCTCCCTGTGAGGGCACTGCTGATTGAGAAGAAGTGCTAATCCAGTTCTGTCCCTGAATGCTTGTAAACATTCATTATTTTATGCCCTTCTGTTCTCCTTCTCTGTTAGGCTAAATTTTTTTCAAGGCCAGAGACCAGAGCAGTTCTTTTTATACGCCCAAAGCAAAGCTGATTTGTGTGGTAGCGGTATTCATCTGCCATCATTCACCTGTGCTTCTTTAGAATGGGGGTCTGCTGGATATCTCATAGCCATGGGGTATTATATTACTAATCCCTGTTTTCCAATAGCCTGGCACAGTTCCTGGAACACTGGTTTCCACTGAAGTTTGTTTAAGGGAAAAGTTAAAATGGTAGAAGATATGTAAGGCTGCTAGGAGCTACTACAGAAGAGCAATAGGAGAAGAGTAAACCCAGTGTGTTAGCACATGATGATGATATAATTAACCTAAGATTAAAAATAGTATTCTAAATGAAGGTGGAAGGGCTAATAAGAGTTTATTTCTCATGCACATCAGGAAAAGAAGACGGAAGTAGCCAAGCCTGGGCTGAAATGATAGTTCCTTGGTCATCAAAGGCTCAGGCTCTTTCTGTGATTACCAAGGTGTAGCCCTCAGCACTGCAGCCCAAAAAGGCTGCTGAAGTCCCAGCCATCACAGTCACATTCTAAGCATCAGAATAAGCAAAGAGGAATGGAAAAAAAAAGAGGGAGACTTCCCAGGATTTCTCACAACATGTTTGCTTACTTTCCTTAAGCTTTGACCTCACCTAGATGCAAAAAAGACTACTGGGAAGCTGTAGGCTTCATAACAGTGGGGGGTAAGACGTTTGCCAAGAGGACCACAAAGATAATAACTCTAATACAAAAATGTTTAGGAGCTTGCAGAGGTTTTGTGTGCACTTATGCTTTGTAGGGGGAGGCATGCGGGCAGAGGAGAGAGATGGCTCTTAGGAACACAGAGCCCAAAGTGGCTAGGGTAACACCCAGCTCATCTGGGGTCTATTCTGACAAAAAAGATATACTTATGCACACCATGAGCTCGAATGCTTTAAAGGCAAATAGATGATCTTAAAATGGTCACAGCTGGTGTTGTTCAGTCCAGGTCATCACTATAGAGAAGCAGAAAGAGATCCAGGGAAAACAGCTCAGGCCCAAGTGACGATTCAACTGTTAGCCTGGAGTCTCTGGGGGCAGAATCTTTCAGAGCCTCACTATGACACGGGGTGAATGGCGAAGCACCCTTACTCCGGTGCAACACTCTGTGGAGACTTCAGGGGGAACCCAGTGTCACCTCTCTCAAGAGCGTTTTGGGCGCCTGTTCTTGGATCAGTCTTCCCCCAGACCTTCTGTAGCCCTAAATATGGTGATGCTGTTATTTGCGCAGTGGTACTTTTCAAAATACTTGCTCTTGAATGACTCGAGAAACAGGCATCACTCTCACACACTGGCCTCCCTACACACACACACACACACACACACACACACACACACACACACTGACTCCACCACGACTCACACCAGTCCCTTATCTTACAACAAGCAGCTTCCAGGAAAGTAACTGATCAGATATCCTGCAGGAAGACTCAACAGCTTAGTAACAGGGCTTCTGTTTCCCCAGTGAATGTTCATTCCTTTGGCAGCTGTAGCTAAGAACAAGGAAGAACCCAGGTCCTCTATATGCCTCTATATGCAGGGAGAGAGGGGAGTCCAACACAATCGAGAAGACAGCATCGGACTGAGGTGGTCCTGGAAACGCCGTGCTCTGGGAAAACCGCCTGAGGCAGAGAGCAGCTTGGCTCCTGCGAGGAAAATCATTTACTGGACCCCTGCTGGTGCCACCTCCAGGCCCAAAGTTAAGAATAGATGAAAATGGAAATGGCTGAACTTGGGTATTTTTGTTGTGGTTTGGTTTGGATTCGTGTTTCTTTGGTATAGCGGAAGAGAGACAGGAAAGTAGTCATTAACTATGACTATAAATTTTACCTCTCGTCTCTCCCTTCCTACACTAAAAGCCGGGGAATGTCCAAGGCACAAAGCGGTGTGGACCATATGCCTTAAAGGAATTCTGTAACATTGATCTACTTTCAGCAATTAAGAAAACCCAGGCTGCTTTCACCCTGCCCTTCACCCTGCCCTTCACCCTTTGGCAGGTTTTGAAGGCCTCTGCTGCCCAGCAGGTGCTTCAGGCCCGGGGTGCAGCTAACCTGAGCACTTTGAGTTTGCTGCCTGCCTCATAGCTTGTAATACCTTGCAAGGGCTCTGGATAACTCAAAATGCTAGATCAGCCCTATCCTCTCCTTTACCTCCCATCTTTCCTCCTGCTGGGATAAGCAACAATAATTCTCTATACGTTTTCTATCCTGTTTACATATCGCTGAAGGGATCATAGCAGTTGCATTAGGGACCTGTGTGGCATGTTGGTATTTTCTGAATGTTTTCAGAACTCAATCTGGACTCATCTCGATTGAATTCAAGGGCAGGAGAGCTTTTAAGCAAGGGGGCAAGGCGATCATAGGTCATCTGGATTCCATAAAGGTCTAGGTGACAGGGAGGTCAGGGGCCTAGAAGCAGGAAAAAGCCTATCTAGGCTCTAGTCAAGCTGAAGGAAAACATTACATCCATCTTGGCCAATCCTTACCATAACACCATAGACTCGTGCATTAATATGTCCATTTTACAGATTAGAAAACTGAGGAGCAGAGACTTGCCCTAATTCGCAAAGCTTCACGAGTCCCAAGCCAGCCCCAAGTTCACATCCCTCCCACAGCTCCTGACTGCCCACATTATAAATTATTTCTTAGTGTGGCCACGAACCAGTTCAGCTGCATCATATACAAGGGCTGCCTTGATGACGGTGTCTTTAAAGGCTCACCCTAAGATAGTTTTAGAAAAGTAGGGAGGAGGAAAGAATGGGCAGAGCACAGGTAGAGGTGAGAGGGGCTGGCCATCATCCCTGCCCACTGCTCAGCTGTGATACACACCATCTCCAACCACATGCTCAGAATGGGGTTGGCAGTAATTGAGGCAAACAGAAATGAAGCCCTGATGAGGTCAGTGGGAATGGGGTTAGAATGGATGGGATGGATTTCACAGATACATGAAAAGAGTGGCAGAATCTGGAAAGAGAGATTAGAAGGCACAAAAGGCAGGGACCTACAATAGGAAGTTAGTCCTAGAAAGATGAGGATTGCAATCGTTGGAAGAGGAGGCAAAACTTAAGGGGAAAGGTATCAACGTAAATATTATTTTTGATCACTGTAAGGTAAACTGACATGTTTATAATTTTGGAAATATGAGTTACATATTGTAGACATAAAATTGGTGCTACTGATTTCCAGTTTGGAAGTGCTCATCTCCACAGTGACATGGGAGATCCAAAAATAAATGACCCCAGTTAAAGATGAACTACAAAGGATGGAAGCAGAGGGCAAGATAAGGAATCTTTAAGAAGACTGAGGATCAGTGAAGGAGGGGCAAGAAAACAAGGGAGTATAAAGTATAGAAAAAGAGAAATAAAAGAGTTCATAAAATATCAGGTCATAGAAATCAAGGCAAGAGGAAGTATAAAAACAGTAACCAATTCCCAAAAGTCAAATGGTGCAGTCAAGGAAAACTATTATAAGACAGAAGAAGATACTGGGTAACTGTCAAGAGAGAAATTTCAATACAGTTGTGAGAATAGAAATCAGACAGCACAGCGTTAAAGGACATGGTAGATGGATGAAAAGCAGAGGTATGGGGTTACCGTTAACTAACAAAGAGAAGAAAGTTTGGATACTAGTTGGAAACACAAAAATCTTTTTGTTTTCCAATAATAAGGGAAATTATGTTAAGAACCTGAAGCAATTACTCTGGATCCAATATATTTATAGAGCTTCTACACAGATTGCTAATGTATACACAAATATATGGGTTTATAAGAATATTCTGTTTCTCTACCACACTTCGATCAGGACCATCTTGAATAGGCACATTCATAATGGCGGTCACGGTTAGCCTTTTCAGTCACGCAGAAGGGCACTGTTCTCAGCCTGCTGGCCACACCAAGGCCCTTTAGCTTGCTACTATTTGGGGAGCTTCTACCATGGGCTTAGAGACCCCAGAGATTGCTTGGTTATCTTGGTGTCTTAATTAGTTCAGGCTGCTCTTATAGATTAGTGTAGACCGGGTACCTTCAATGACAGAAATTTATTTCTCATAGTTCTAGAGGCTCAAAGGTCTAAGATTAAGGTGCGTGTAGATCTGGTGTCTGGGGGGAGCTCTCTTCCTGGTTTGCAGATGGCTGTCTTTTCATTGTATTCTAACAAGGCAAAGAGAACAGAAAGGAAGCAGGCTCTCTTGAGTCTTTTCTCTTAAAGCACTAATCCTGTTTCTGAAGACTCCATCCTCCTGGCCTAATATCTCTACTAATAGCATCACATTGGAGGTTAGGATTTCAACAGGTGAATTTGGGGGATGACACAACCATTCAGTCCACATCACTTGCCAAAAGGAGCCAGAGTTTGTGGAGCTTCACGGAAGGATGTTGATGTTCTTACAAGAGTTTGTGGATGTGGGGGTAGTTGTCACAGTTGAAGGTGATGGGTGTTTGCAGAGTATCAAATAAGAAAGCTGTTGCTTTGTGTGATGTTTCCCTGTGATAGATACCTGTTTCCAAACAGCGATCATTTGCCAGCTCTTGACAATCCCCAGCTATTTGCTCTGAGGCCATCAGGCACAGGTGTGATCAAACAAAGGGTATCTTTGCCTTATTAACTTTCTGTGTAGATACATCTTTATCCAGCTACAGCCAGCAAATGCACTTAGAAGAAGGTAACTTATCTTTCTAGCCTTGCCTTTCAGCGCCCTTTAAAGCTATCCGCTTCTTTAAACCAGGTCCATGGCTGATCAATAGTTTGGTGGATTTATTCCTCCGCTCATTTTCTGTTCTTAACTTTGGGCCATTTCTCCTCTGTGGTTCTCCAGAGAGCAGGACTTCTCTTGCCTCCATAGCTATCACCTGGCAAATGAACTCCTGTTGTTCTATTTTATGTTTTCAATTCATCTTTCCCAGTCACCATCTTAAATCTGCTATTCCTGCAAACACTCTCAACGATATCTCTGTCCTCCAGGGCCCAAAATAGGCTGAGGGGCGAGGAACAATTAAAAGCAGAGATCAGGTGTTTTCAATCATGTCTGTGCTTCTGGCTGGAATGGAAACAGCCAGCATGGGTCCTACGTGTGCCTATGTGCACTCGGAGACTGTCTTTAACTAAGAGAGTAACAGCAATCACACCCAACATGCTTTAAATTAGTTTCAGAAATAAGTGAGAATAATGAAGTATAAAAAGTGTATCTGGTCCAATCCTGAATAAAACTTCATCTGAACTATGTGCTTACAGATGTTATTCTGTAGGGGAAAGGGGACATTTCACGTCAAGGAACAGATCAAAGAACCTATGATATCAGTAGCGACGAAGCTACTAAATGTTCTTAGGATACTGGAAAAGTTGAAAGTTTTTCAGATTCCTGTTTAATGTCATTGACATTAAGTGAGAACTAAGTTCTGTTACTGACCATACTCAAGCGTTAGAACTGACTAAGCTATGTCATTGACCATACTCAAGCACTGTTTAGAATTTTAATTATCTCCCCAAACTGTCAATGTCACTAAGTGATGAGAGGCCCCAGGCTGTCCTGGGACAGGAAGGGGAGGTGGCCGGGGTTAGGGGGTGGACACTGCCCAGGACTCTGCTGCCCTGACCACACGGCATCAGGGAAAGGCTGATATCCTTAGTCTGGTCAAAGAGAATTGCAATTTTTATAGTTCTTTGTCTCTTTCACACATGCACATACTCAAAAGATCTGTTACTGTGCATGTGCCTTTTACTCTCCTTTTGAAAAGCTACACAATGAAGAAAGATTTATCCATTTTAAAATGCCGCCTGTGCACAAAGTGAAACCCGCTTGCATCCTTCTGGCTTATAACATTGCTCTGGTAAAGCCTGCATGAGCCGGGCCACTTACCGTTTGCCCTTAAACTATCAGGCCTTGGGGCAGGGAGGGGCAGGTGGTATGTGCAATCTGTTAGCTATTGTACAGCCTAATGAGGCTGGAGAATAAAGGTTCCCCATGTGGAATGTTCTTCTCTGCATCTGAGGCACTGAGGAGGCTCTTTGCAGATTCCAGCAAATCTGAGGAGACTGTCAAGTGAGTCTGCCAAGCTCCTCTGGCTGTAGGGGTGAGTGACCTGTCAGTCAGTGACATGAAGTGACCATGACGAAGGCTTAGCACATACTCGGATCAGTAGGTGAGGTCTGTGCTTATTCCCAAGGCCAGATTCACCTCAGCTAAAGTGACCTCTCCCACAGCCTGCTTCAGTCTGCAATGGAGTATCCCCTGCAAGCTGATAGCCACTGAGACACCGACAAAGAGAGAAAGGGGGGAACATAAAGGAACGGAGCTGGGGAGCAAGGCGGGATGCCACTAAGGATCACTCTCCCAGGACCTTCAAAGAAAGCTTTAAAACTAAGAGGATTCAGCGTTCAGTCAGCTGTGCTGTGGGCAGCTGAAAGCTGAAGGTGTGCACACCAGCTGGTACAAAAGCAAAGAGTCTAGCTGGACCTGAGAGCAGCACCCTGTGGCTGTTACTGAAAAATTCACAGGTAGATGTCAGCTGCCCCTGAAAGTATAACGGAAAGGGTGGAGATAATGGTGGTGTCTTACTTTTATTAACATATATGAACACCAGATTCTCTGATAGGGTGGGAACAGCAGGGATGAATCATCTCCTCTCTCCAGTTTGAGCTGGTGTGTGTGTGTGTGTGTGTGTGTGTGTGTGTGTGTGTGTGTGTTTCTTCCTGGGAGCAGCAGACAACAAATGCTGCACATTCTTCAGGGCAGTATTAATAAATTAAATAGTTTAGAACAGAAAAATACGATCAGTGGGCAAAGAAACTGGGAAAAATATTAAAATGATGAAGGAGCTGGTGGCTGCAATGAGCCACGCTAGGAGCTATAAATATGGAGAGCAGAGGCAACAAGTCAAGAGTGACTCCTCGAGTACATCCCCCTAAATGGCATCCTTCCCAAGCAAGCAGGCAGAGCATGAACTCATACCCACCTCCAGAAGTCCTGCCTGGCCTGTGTGTGTGCACGACAGAATGCATGTTCTCACAGAGATGATTACCCGGAAACAGAGATGCTCGAATGTGACTGTGCAAAGGACCATGTAGGAACTATGACACTATTCAACAAATACATTTTCTGAGTCGTGCCCACCTCAACGCCCACCTCCGCCAGAGATCTGATTCAGAACTTGTGGGATGGGGCTCTGAAAGTGAATGTTTCCAGCTCCTCAAAACCTTGAGGAATACTGTTGCAGCTAACACGGAGGCTAACACTGGCTGAAATTAAACGATAAAGGTTTCCTTCAGGCTGTACTGCTGTCTTCCCTTGAGAATTCTTACTGCCAGCTCCTATGCACCATCTATAGATAAAAGTGGTCTAAGAAAGTCACTGCTGATAGACATTTACATCTTAGATTCAATTTAAGTCAACATTACCTACCTTAGGAGTATTTGACATTTTAAGCATATTGCTTATTTTAGAATGGGAGGTTGTGCTGTCAGGTGAAGGGATTTCTCACAGCACCTGAGAGAGGAAGACTCCATTCTATACTCAGAAATCATGCAGAACCTAGCAGAGCCTAGAGCTAAGCCAGGTTCTTATTGGGATCATACCATCAGTGATGGAATTCACTAGATCTTCCTGACTTAGTCTGTTCAGGCTACTTCAGTGAAAATACCACACATTGGGTGGCTTAAACAACAACACCTATTTTTCACAGTTTGGGAGGCTGTCTAAGACCAAGATGGCGGCAGATTTAGACTGGTGAGGACCAGCTTCCTGGTTCATAGAGTCTATTTCATAAGATCACTAATTGCATTCAAGAAGGCAAAGTCTTCATCTCCAAAGGTCCCACCTCCAAATACCATCACCCTAGGGATTAGGTTTCTTTCTTTATTTTTAATTTTTTTAATGTTTTTTTGTTTTTTTGTTTTTTTTTTTCTGAGAGAGAGAAAGAAAGAGAGAGACAGAGTGAGCAGGGGAGGGTCAGAGAGAGAGGGAGACACAGAGACAGAAATAGGCTCCAGGCTCTGAGCTGGCTGTCAGCACAGAGCCCGACACGGGGCTCGAGCCCAGGAACTGTGAGATCAAGACCTGAGCTGAAGTCAGACACTTAACCAACTGAGACACCCAGGTGACCCAGGACTAGGTTTCAAGATATGAATTCTGAGGGGACACAAACATTCAGGGTTTGACATCTCCAATGTCAGATTCTATTAATTAAAGCAGATAGCCAGGAGAGCAGAAAGAGCTTTTTTCAGACAGCCCAAACTGGTCTTTGATAATATCCACAACCACATTCTTGAGCTATGTTAGAGCTTAACTAGAGTCTGGTAAACAATTTCTCTACTGCCTCTAGAAATGGTAAGGCTCATCCATGGGTCGCCACAAAGATGCCATCAGTCATATGTATTCAAACAACCCTATTCACCCTAATCATTGCTAGGCACATAAATTGTAGTAAATGCTCATGTATAAAGTGAAATTGATTAGAGAAAATAAACCTACACCAAGAGATCCATTACAGAAGATCAGATTCTTCTATATGAATCACTTGCACATATGCCTCTCTATTAGGCTGGGACTGTCTTGGCACACGGAGAAAGTAGCCTCCATAAAATCCAACCACAATGATTCACCCATTTAGCCAGCTCTGGACTACATGTGAAGCTTGCCTTTTTCCAAATAAAAGCACCCTTTTCCCCCTGCAGCCACCAAAGAAAAGCAATGCAAATTAATTAACACCTTCTCCATTTTGTCTTCACTGTTAGAAATCTAATTAGATCCAAGTGGAAGGGGGCTTGCTATTGTCATCATTCTCACTGTGCTTAAGGATGGCTTGTGGTTCAACTAGGTAAGAAGGCCAGCAAGATGAAATGACCTTTAATTTATGACCTTATCTAAGTGTAAAAAAGAAAGTATTGTTGAGAAAGTCAATAGTGGTCACCAGAGCCAAATAAAAAGGTCCTTAATACTAATATGGGGCCACCTGGGTGGCTCAGTCTGTTAAGCATCCGGCTTTGGCTCGGGTCATGATCTCACAGTCCATGAGTTTGAGCCCCGCATCAGGCTCTGTGCTGACAGCTTGGAGCCTGGAGCCTATTTCGGATTCTGTGTCTCCCTTTCTTTCTCTCTGAACACCCCCCCCACTCATGCTCTCTCTCTCTCTCTCAAAAATATATAGACATTAAAAAATTATAAAGAAAATACTTCCAATATGGCAAGAATTATGCTTCTTTTGTTGTTTACAAGAAAGGAAATGATAATAATGGTCACTATATATGTTACTATTTATTGAGCACACAAGATGTATGTGCTAGGCACTGTATTAAAAGTTTACATAAGGGACGTCTGGGTGGCTCAGTCGGTTAAGCGTCCAACTTCGGCTCAGGTGATGATTTTGTGGTTAGTGGGTCTGAACCCTGCGTCGAGCTCTGTGCTGACTGCCAGCTCAGAGCCTGGAGCCTACTTCAGATTCTGTGTCTCCCTCTCTCTCTGACCCTCCCCTGCTCAGACTGTCTCTCTCTCTCTCAGAAATAAATAAAACATTAAAATTTTTTTTTAAAGTTTACAAAAATTATTTTTTAAATTTTCATAAACGTTCAATGAGTACATTACTTTTAGTATTCTCATTTTAGTAATGAGAAAATAACTGGGGGATTTTGCTTTTCCTTTGGAGGAGGAGGTCTTTCAATTGATTTGTAGGAAGCTGTCGGTAATAGAGTTCACCAGGGACCAGGTCTCCCTTATAAAATAAATAAGCAAAAAATTTGGAGAATCCAATAGCTTAGATAAAACTAACCCAAAGCAGAATAAGGACTTAAACATAGGTAAGTTGATGCCAAAGCTCATATTCTTAAGGAGTGCATTATATTGTCCTTTAAGTTATTTCATTGTTAGGATAAATCAACAGTGAGGGGCTTTACCGCCCACATGTTAAGAACATATATGGATTACTTTTAAAAATGTCTCTTGCTACACACTTTAGAGGCCAGCTACCAACAAATAAATTGATAACTGCTATATATTTCTTTGAAGTGAAAATATCCTTAAATTGGGGGCATATAAAGAATACATAGACCATAATTTAATTTGTTGTTGATGAAAAATGTGAATCATGGGGTCGGGGTGTTAGAAGCCATGTTAGTCATCTCTGTAGGAGCCCAGGTCCAATACAGGAATTCTATCTGCAATTTCTCTGGAGGAAAATCCTAGTAGCTCAGACAACAGGCACTTCTATTATGAATGCTTTAAGATCCACATAAAGAAGGAGTCTCTTATTCACCGAGTCCGGGTGGCTCAGTCAGTTGAGGGTCTGACTCTTAATTTCTGCTCAGGTCATGATCTCATGGTTGTGGGACTGAGCTCTGCACTGACAGCTCAGAGCCTGTCTCGGGTTTGCTCTCTCCCTCTCTCTCTGCCTATCACCCATACTCACTAGCTCACTTGCTCTCTCTCTCTCTCTCAAAATATATAAATAAATTTTAAAAAGAAGTAATTTCTATAGGCTTGCCCTGATGGATAAGTTATGATTTTTTAAAAGTATTTTTTAACTCCTTAGGGTGCAGTTTACATAAAGATGATCATATATTTTTTTTCTCTAATTTTTTTCTAGTTTTTTTGAAATATATTTTAAAAGTATAATGTTACAGGAGTTTAAGTGTACAATGTGATAAATGTAAATTTGATATATATTCTGTGGTGAGAATTTTCAGTATCTAATCTCAACAACTTTCTAATACACAACATTGTTAACTACAGTCACCGTGCTGTACCGAAGTTCCCCAGCTTGCTGGGTTCCACACTGGGGTTTGGGGACACTGAGTGGGCTCCCTGGTTAGGCAGGACTGCTATGTTCTGTGGCCAGGTGAGGCCAGCAGGTGGGCTCTATGACACCCTCTGGTCGGGCTGGGTTGCAGGATATGTTCCCTAGCAGGGCACTACCCCTGGCTGGATTCTGTCATTGGGCCCGGCTGCCCGCTGTGCTCCACCATTGTTCCTGGTCTGGTAGTGCCTCAGACTGTGCTCCCTAGTCAGAAGGTGCTGCCAGCTATGCTCTGCATTCAGGCAGGGCCAGAGGCCTTGGGTTTCACTCACAGGTAGGCTGTTGGCAGTGCTCTACTGCCAGGCAAAGTAACCGGCTGGCCTGTTTGGGTGGGGCTGCCAGCTGTACTCCACATGTGAGTTGGGCTGAAGACTGTGTCGTGCAGTCATGAAAAGTCTCTGCCTGGGCTCTCTGGTCTGATGGGGTTATAGGCTATGGTCTGTAGTTGCATGGGGTCCCTGATTTGCTTCTCTGCCTGAACAAGACTGCAGACTTTGTTCAACAACTGGGCAGGGCCATATTCTGGGTACTGCTGGTGGCTGGGCTCCATGGGTATGTGATACCATAAGCAAAGCCCTGGGGCTGCTCTGGGTCACTCTTCAGTGTCCCTGCTTTTGTGGCTCCAGGATCTATGTTCAACAATTGGGCAGGACTGCAGTCTTGGCTCCCTGTAAATGTGCTGCCCTGCTCAGCGAGAACCATACAATGGGCTCCATGGCCAGTATGGCCCGTTGGTTGAGGACCCAAATCAAGCTCAATTGCCAAAGGAGCTCCCTGGCTGGACAGGGCCAGCAGCTCAGCTCTACAGAAAGGCAGAGCTACTGGCTAGGATCTCTGCTCAGGCACGTCTACAAATAAGAACACAGTCCACCAAGCCTTTCCCATCTGATTCCTCAGTGGTAGAGTTCCACAGATTCCTCTAGTGATCCTTAAGTGGGGAGATTGAATTAAGCCTTCTGGGAAGAGTCCCACAATGCTGGCAAATCTAGATGTCCACCTTAAGTTGCCTTTTCCCCCTAGAAATAAGCCATAGGTACAGGGGGAGCTCTCTTAGTGCAGCTTTTTGCCAGCCTAGGGACAAGTCCATGCAGTCAAAGTTAAGCTGCTCCTCTTATTCTTCTAATATGGTCCTTCTAGGTTTCCATTGTCCAAGGAGGATGCTTCAGTTTCACCCCTGGGTTCTGGAATTTTCACAACAGTATCTTGTCTATGGATAGTTGCTAGTTAGTCTCCTTATGAGGGAAACCTAAAGTCTGGAATGACCTATGTCACCATCTTGATGATGTCACTGCCCTGTCTTCTTATTGATGTGGTAGATTACACTGATTGACCTTTCAAATAATAAATCAACATTGTATGTCTGTAACATCTGATTGTAAGGTATTATCCTTTTTTTCTGCACTATTGGATTCAATTAGCTAAGTTTTGTTAAAGATTTTTGCATCCATATTCATAAGAGAAACTGGTCTGTGATTTTCCTTTTAATACCTTTGTTAAGTGTTCTAATTAAGGTAAGGTGGTCCCATAAAAATACTTAGAAAAAGATTCCTCATTGAATTTTCTCTGGAAGACTGTGTCCAAGTTCGGCGCTCTTCTTTCTTGAGTGAATAAAATAATTCATTGGTGAAGCCATATGCATCTATGAAAAATATTTTTTTGTACCAATTTCCATTTCATGAACAGATAAAAGATTATTCAGATGTCTACTTTTACTTGTGTTAGCAGTGGTATATGACATTTTTCATCGATATTGTCCATTTTATTTAAATTTTTGAATTTATTTGCCTGAAGTTCAAATGTGCTTTTTATCTAGAAAATAAAATCTAGTGTGCATTCTCACTCTCTCTCTCCTTTATCTTCCTTGATTGTAAAGAATTTTCAATTTGAGGGCCGCCTGGGTGGCTCAGTCAGTTAAGGGTCCGACTTCGACTAAGGTCATGATCTCACAGTTCACGAGTTCAAGCCCCACACTGGGCTCTGTGCTGACAGCTCACAGCCTGGAGCCTGCTTTGGATTCTGTGTCTCCCTCTCTCTCTGCCCCTACCCCATTTATATTCTGTCTCTCTTGCAAAATAAATAAATAAATATTTAAAAAATTTAAAAAAGAATTTTCAATTTCAGTTATCGAAAAAAACCAAAATATTTCTTTGTTTTCTCCCATGTATGTTTTTTCCTCTATCATTTATTTCTGCTCTTATTGTATTATTTCCGTCTCTTTTCCCTAGTTTGATTTGCTTTTCATTCTCTAGGCTCTTGAAAAATAAAAGCTTAAAAGATTTAATTCATCTTATTTTCTTAAAATGCATTTAAGCTAAAAATTTTACTGCAAACATTGATTTAGATTCATTCCAAAAGTTTTGATATGCTATATTCCTTTATATTTCATATAGTGTGTTCTGATTTCCATTTTGATTGCTTCTTTTACCCAGGGATTATTTAAAAGATTATTGTTTAACTTCAATCAACTTGGGAATTTCCTCATCATGTTTTTGTTATTGGTTTCTGGCTAAATGTCAATGTAGTCATTGAACAGACTGAATCGTTTTAATCATTTGAAATTTTTGAGGCTTTCTTTTTGGCCCAACATATAGTCATTTTTGGCACATGAACATGACAATAATTTTAATTCTATTAAAGCTAATCTTAGTGCTCTATGTATGTCAACTGAGTCATGTTTATTTTGTTGTTCAGATCTATACCATTATTGAGTTTCTGTATACTTGTTAAATCAACTTCAATTGTAGGAATTTTCCAATGTCCTCTCAGTTCTGCATTGTATTTGTTGTCTGCTTTATCTATTTTGTAGCTATGATGTTGACTGCATATTAATTTCAGACTGGAATATCTTTCTGTTGGATTAACCTCCTTATTAGAAAATAACCTTTGGGGTGCCTGGATGGCTCAGTTAGTTAAGTGTCTGACTTCGGCTCAGGTCATGATCTTATGTTTCTGTGGGTTTGAGACCTGTGTCAGGCTCTGTGCTGACAGCTAGCTCAGAGCCTGGAGCTTGCTTCAGATTCTGTGTCTCCCTCTCTCTCTGACCCTCCCCTGCTCATGCTGTCTCTCTCTCTCTCAGAAATAAATAAAAACATTTTAAAAATTTAATAAAAAGAGAAAAAAAGAAAATACCCTTGGCTTCTTGCTATTCATGTCTACCTTGTCTCTCATTTTGGCTATTTTCTCTTGGTCGGTGTTTAAAATATTTTTCTGCCCTTTGATTTCAACGTAACAGTCCTTTAAGTCAGTGAAAGTCTGACTTTCACTGTTATTCAGTCTATCTTAGCTTTTTATTGTAGTATTTAGTCCATTTATAGTTATAGTAATTTCTAATAATAGGGTCATATCTACTGTGTTAAAATTCCTTTTCTATTTTTTCCAATTCACTTTTTCTTCATTCTTGATTTCTTTTGGGTTAATCATATATTTTATTATTCTATATTTTCTTTCTATTAAGTGTATTCACATATTCTTACATTCTTCTGTTAGCAGTACCCATAGATATCACAGAACACATCCTTGAATTACATAGTGAACTCAGGTTATTGCACTTATCATCTGACATGCATCAGGACTTGTACCCTCATGACTTTTATTATTGTCACACATTTGAATTCTACATCCAAATGAATCTCCACAGATATTTAATATTCACATACATTTGAAGATAAATATATTCATATATTTATTAAGATATTTATCATGATTTATCTTTTCTCCCCTCTGGCATTTTTCATTCTCTCCTGCATGTCTTTGTTTCTATGCTCATCTTTCTGCTGATGAATTCTATTTTGGTTTTCTCTTACTGCAGGCTTACAAAAGAAAAGTTCTCTCAATCTTTGAAAAACATTCATGCTATTCTGAAGAATATTCTTGCAGAATGCATACTTCTATTTGGCAGTTATTGTCATTCAGCACTTTAAAGATACCATTCCATTGCAATCTGGCTTCCACCACATTTTTAAAGAAGCCAGCTAACAATCTAATTTTATTTTCTTTGAAAGTAATGTGCCTTTTCTCTGGATGCTTGTAAGATTCCTTTCTTTTCTTTTATTATTTTTTCCAGATTTAGTGTGATGTGCCTGTAGTTGTTTTTCCTACTTTATATTTGCTAAATTCTTGAATCTATGGGTTGATGAATTTTAATTTTGAAAAGTTTTAATCATTTTCAAATTAATTACTGCTGTCTCATTCTGTTCTTTTAGGGCCCCCTTTATACCTATGCTACTTACTATATATTTTTAAGTTCATTTCATGTATTTTGCTTTCTGTTCTGTCCTTTCTATCTCTTTTCCTCTGTGGGTCAGTTTGGATGTTTTCTACTGAACTGCTTTGAACTCCTTGTGTTGAAGTTGTATCTGTGTTCTGTTGTATCCAGAGAGTTCTGGGTAGTGTTTTGGGGTACTGTTTTGTTGCTGCTGTTGTTGTTACTGCTCACTGTCGTTTTAGCTCTAGAATGACTATCCTTTCATTTTTATAGATATCTTTTATCTATCTGGTCCTTTCCTCTAATTTCTTTAATATATTATTTATAATACTTTGCTAATTCTGTTACCTAGATCATTCATGGACTGACATCTATATAATTATCGGTCATATTATCTTCCCTTTTCACAGGTCTATTAATTTTTCATTGCATGCCAGGTATAATGAACAAAAGAATCATAGAGGGTCCAGATCATTTTATCTTCCACCATAGAGTGCCTCCTCCACACTTAAATAAATACAGTGAGGGCATGATCATCTCAATCCAATTAGGAACTCATCAGAGATAAAACTAGATTGCAATATTTATAATATTCAGTACATTTCTGATTGTCACTGCTCTAAGGACACGCATCTCTTAGATTTTTTATGAGGGCTCTGACAGCCTGATAGGACTCTGCCCATCAAGCCTCAGAACAGTAAATGTCCATTTCTACTCTTTGTAAGTTTCAGTCACTATACGCAGCCCCCAAGCCCACTTCTTGAATTCCTGGCAGGTAATGTTATTGATGCAAGCTCCCTCACTGGTAGATCTAACTTTCTAAGCACGAAGAAAATCTGGATACTTTACTCTGCATACTTTTAGCTTAGCTCCCCTGCTACTCCAGAACAAATTTCCAAATTGCCATACTAGGCCCATTTAACTGCTAAAAGCTTAGGTGGTTACTCCTCCCCTCAGCAAGACTAGCCCACAGATCATGTTCCAAACTAGCAGATGACTGAGGCTGAAAAATGGCTGGAGGCAGGTGGTTTACTTCCCCTCACTCAAGTTATGGTTTATCTCATCTCTGCCACTTTCACAGCTCTCTCACGAAGTCAGAAATATGAGTTTTATAATTTATCCATCCATTTTAAGCTCTCGCAGCGGGAATTTCACCTTGTCAGTATCTCCTGTATCCTGCCCAGGAGGAGAAATCTATTATGCCCATCTAGAGGCAGAAAAACCCAATTTAGTAATCCTTTGGTTCCAAGAAGCAAGCAACATAATGCAAACAGTCATATAAAAAAATGAACTGGCTTCAACCATAGGCAACCTAGGAATTTTTTAAAAATCTCATTGGCTGTCATCAGTCATGTGCTCATTCTTGTCTTCGTCATCACCCAAACTAAGTAGACTGAGTGTGATGCATGATTCCCCACCAAAAAAAAAAAAAAAAAAAACTCCATTATTTTAATAGAGGAAAGATGAGTAGACTGTGGGCAGTAAGAGCAAATAAATACTTATTACGCCCACTGAGTCCAGCTGTCATTTATCTATTTGTCTTCTCAACTGCCATAGCTTCTACCAGCCATTTAAGCACTGCAATGTCTTATTTTGGCTTGTGTATTGCTAGGGTTAAACTGAAACTTTGCTCTAGATACTCTTTTGGTATCCAAAGCATGCAAATTCCTGCTGTATTACTAATAGATACTTAATAAATGCTTGTGGCTTGGTTGGTCCCAGGGTAGGTTACCTGACTGCATTTCACACAGCAGGCCAGCAGCTCAAGAAGGTCTAGTTTCTCAGTTTTCAACTCTAATCATGCGCTAATGTGTGCAGCCAGAAGACAGCACTTTAAAATAAGCTGTGGGTTACCGTGATATATTTTATGCAGTTTTCTTTTGAAGAAAAACTAAATGAGAAAATGGGTGAGGGTGCCTAGCTAATCCTGAGCTGTTTCACTGATGTGCTCTACTGGGTTCCACATGCCCTCATTTGCTGTGACATCGCATCTCCCATTTTCCACCTTCCAGGCAGGCAATTATGGGAAAGACTTTAGTGAGGCTCTCCAAGAGACTAGATTGTGGGCTGAATGGAGCTATGTCAGAAAGGCAGCCCCAATTCCTCCCAACTACTTGACGCATCTCTCCCAACAAAGGAAACAGTTTCGAATTCTTTCCTTCACCTGCTTGCTGCCAGAAATCTCATAAAAGAGTCTACACTTTGAGCCTGAGCTTGAAACTAGGAACTGACTTACACAGTGAGTGAACGGTTGGAATTAGCAAACCATGTTATTTCTAGTATATATATAGATCCCACAGTGGCTGTGATGACTACAGGCATTTGAAATAAAAAGACCTAAATGAATTAATAAATTAGAGCAAATGCATAGTGTGATGATAAAGAGCATAGTCACTGGAGTCAGAATTTGGCTCAGTTGAGGGGTGGCCTTGGGCCTCAGAGTCCTAATTTGTATCGCAGAGCTGTTGTGATTAATTGGAATAATGCATGGGGGGTGATTAGCATGATGCCAGGCATAACCAATAATGCATAATTATTATTGATATTTTCATTGAATTGTACAGAAAACTTTAGGGATAGCACCACCAACTATTTATCACCATGGTAATGAGCTGGTGTGCCAATGGCCACAGATAAGTGCACAAAGGCTTAAGGATTCAGCTGTTTTAAATGTGTCCATATGTTTTTTTTTCCTGTGCGTTAAAATGCCCAACCAAATTGTTTTGAATTTCTGCAGACCCAAGGGCAGAGGCCATCATTAAAAGTTAATGCCATTAATTATGACGGGGGGGGGAATTAAGTGTACATTCCTATGAGTACCTGTGTTGCTCAGGACTCATACAAATGCCAAAATCTCTTTAGTCTGCGGTATGCAAGCTCTTAGAATAAATGTCATTATTTTTTCAAAAAGATAATTGGGAAGAAGGTATGTGGAAGGACTTGTAATTTATTTATTCACCCCACATCTGTTTTTAATCTATAACTCATCCTAGATTGAAAGCAACTAGGCAATTATGCAAGCCCTATCCATTTTCTCTGTCCCAGGTTTTCACTTCTCTCCTCTTTCTGTTTTGAACCTTGACTCTGAGAACATCCTATTCACCTACTTATCACAGACATTTAACCATTTGTGACTGATTTTAAAAACATACATTGTATGTAGCAGGCCCTGTGGTACAGACATAAGAATACAGGTCCTGTTCATACTCCGGTGAAGGAGAAGGTAAGAAAAGCAAATGTTAAAGCACAATGGGAGAAGTGTTCATAGATCGTAAGAAGGTAATGGAGTCTGAGTCTTAAATGATGAATGAAGTTAGGCAGTCTGATCAAGGAGTAAGAATTCTGGTGTAACCAATGGTAAAGAGGCAAGAAATAGCTCAGCATGGCAAGAAACTAAACATCATTTGATGTTGCTCAAATATGAAGTTCAAAGCAGTGAGTGTCAAAGAAATGCTGGAGAAGTAGAAAGAGCTTTTCTTCCATTTTCAGGACTTTGGGCTTTTACTGGCACATAGTGGGGAGTCACTACAGTGTCTTGCACCAAGAAGTGATATGATCAGATTTCATATATTATATAGAGGAGAGGAGGACACTCAAGACTATGACAAGAGGCAATGAGGCCATCTCTGGATCTCTTTCAATAATCCAGGCTAGAAGCCCAAGGGACTAAATGCAGTGGCAATTGACAGAGACTAAGTAAAGACATGTCTATGGAAGATAAACTTGCATCTTTCTAAAATAATCCTTTTTTAAAACCTGAGGAAAACTAAAAAATGAGAAAAAGACAAAGTATTTAAAAAGTGAAACCAATGAGTCTACATAAAAGGTACTCCTAAGGTAGTTAAATCATGCTAGCCTCACACTGTACCAGACACCCAAGCCCCAGAAAGTGTCCTGGCCTCTACCCCTATTTGCTTTTATCCTGGGACAGACATGGGGCGGCACTGCAGCTAGCACTAGATGCTCCTCAGTAGTCACCATTTGTCTCCTTTTCAGCACGACACATTCAGGACCGTAGGCCTCAGACTGTGAGGCCAATGCTATGAATCTTCATTGTCTCCTACAATTGATGGTCAAGGTCCTAGTCCTGAGTCCTAAAGTGAGAAAGTTCTTTCCTGAACTGTTGCCCAACACCTTTTCTTGGGCTTTTGGCCATTCTTCTTCATATTTATATTTACTTCCCATGTCCTTCATGATACCTTTCTTCAATGTTGAACTTCTTAGACTTCCAACCAGAGAAATTCTTCTTTAAACCCAACCAATACCTTTTTATTCTGCAACATTTACAGAAGTGACATAACTGAGGGAGAGTTATACTCTTCTGTAACAAATGTTTTGTTCACCTATGGTTTTAAGCCAGGATCCTGAAAACTATGGCCCCATTGGTCCTATCTGGTTCACTATTTGTTTTAACAGAGTTTTATTGGAATAAAGCCATACTCATTTCTTCCAGCATTTCCTCTAGCTTTGTGTGTAACAGTGGCAGAATTGAGTAGTAGTCCCAGAAAGATGAGACCATGTGCCCCACAACTGTAAAATATTTACCACATGGCCTTCTATAGAGAAAGTTTGTTGACCCCTTTCCTAAACCATTATTAAGACTGACTTTTCTCTGGTAGTCATTTATTTTACAGTCAATGCCCATGTGCTTAGAGTGTTTGGAACTCTATCCTGCTCTCTACCACAGCTGATATGCCCCAGAGTTGTCGTGTGTCTACCAATGTGAGACGGTTATCAGCTTTATCAACTACCCTTCTCTCTCCATAGTCCACTCTAGTAACCATCCAGAATTCTATTAATAAATTCTAAAAAATTTCTACAGAAATTTGCTTTACATATATGGTATCAATTTTGAAAATTAGCCCGGCAGCAGGACATGGAGGAGCACTAAGTGGTTAGGCTTCTATGAAATGGTGCAATTAGATTTTCCCCTTTGTTCTCTTTCAAATAAGGCGTATCGGTGAAACCAAAGACACAGGAGAGAAAGCAAAGCTAAAGTGCCTCAATAATCCATACACTAGAAAATCAATTCATAATAACTAAAATTTAGCTGAACCAGCTTTCAAGATATATAAAATGTCCTTGATATTTTTTGTAGTGTAGTAAGATAATTTACATCTGTTTTTACTTAAAAAAAGTATTTTGCTAAGAGACAATATTATTTAATAGTTCAGAACAAGGACTCTGGAGGTTTACTGCCTGAGTCCAAACCCTACATCTGTCACTCACTTGCTTATGTCACTTCTTTGTACCTCAGTCTTCTCACCTGAGAAATGGAGATAATACTACTATCTATTTGATAGGATTTTATGAAGATAACATGAGTTCATATACACAAAATACTTAGAAGAGTATTATAAGATAAATGCCACTTATTGTTATGATGATTTTATTTCTTGTGTTTTGTTTGTCTCTATTCTCAAAGTTAATGAGCATTTCCATTTAGAAGAGAGTATGGATACATTCTGTTGAACTTCTCCACATCTCCTTGCCAGGTGGGACTCTCTCTCATGCTGCTTCCTTCCCATTTCACCTGCTACACCAGTTATCATAGCCTCCCCTTCTTAGCCCTTTCATTCATACTAGTCACAGCCAAAGTTCCTGGTCTTGGCAATTTGTCTTACTAATTGTGGAATCAGGAGAGTAAAGGTGGAGAAGACAAGACCTTGAAACAGTGGCTCTGTATCTACATTTCCAATGCTGACTCCCCTCACCCCATGAGGGAAGGAACTGTGTCTTTCTTGTGCACATCTCTGTGCCAAGTTCCTAGAACAATGTCTCATTAACAAAAGGCCTCCCTGAATACTCTTGGAAGTATTAAATAAACTACACAGAGAAGCAGAGGCTAGTGAGAGAGAGGAGGGTGAGGAATGAGTATTGAGCCTACACCGGCAGCTGTTCCTCTGACCTCTGGTCAATGGTCAATATGGAAAATGACTACACCAGAGGGTCATGGGTTACTGAAGGCATGATCCCTAGTTGAAGGTAGCAGTGAAACAAAAATCACGGAATGTCGTTCTAGGAAGAATGGCTTCAAGGTCAATCTTGGGTCTATCAGTAGTTTCCGACCCCAGATGTATTCATATAAATAACAGTACTAGCTAACCAGATCAGAACTACATATATTGCCCATAATTTCAGGTAAATAAGCACCATTTATTCCTAATTTGTCTAATAATGTTCCCACTCCTCTTGTGTTTGGTCATCATTTCTGTTGCTAACCATTTATTTGCAATTATTAATTTAAAATAAGCCTATCAAGTACATATTTGATACCACACATTCCACTACAGATGGGGGAATCTTAAAAAAAATAGATAACACATTGTCCCCGCTCCTGTTCTGAAGGAAAGCCACTGTAAAGACAGAGATATGCAGAAAGACAAATAATACAACATGCTGATCAGGGCAAAGAAGAAAGATTATTAGAGAACAGCAAAATGAATAATTACATTCTCCTGCAAAGGAGACATCCATGAAGACTTTAGGAATAGGAGCTATTCATTGAACTTTGAAGCTGAAATTTTCCAATCCATGGAGGTTTGAAGTGCACATCAGACAGATATGGATAAGGAGAGACAAAGCACACTTTGAAAATGGCAAATAATCTGAGTGCCTAGAATATAGAGAGCATATTGCATTGTAACAGGAGAGGAGACAGAGAAGATAGTTGGGGCCAGATAAGTCAAGATTTACGTGGCACAGACACTGGAAATCAGACAAACTTTAAGGCAAAAGTATTGTGTGAATCCCAGATAGTTTAGCACTATGACTTGGGAAAATTTCTTGATTCCTGTTCCTATGCATGTTCTCAGTTTCCTCACCTGTATGGAATCATAATAGTGCCTCTCTCTTGTAGTTATTGTGAGAACTAAATGAGTCAATACATGCAGAGTACTTAAAACAATGCAGATACATATGAAGTACTTTCGAAAATATACCTCTTAGTTTTGTATCCAAGAGTGACCTTCTCATTTGTAGCCCACTGTTAAGGAGTATCTGGAAGATCTACGATTTCCTTACTCCTAGGTTACCCAGTGGAGTGCACTAACAAAATATATGCTCTGTCTTGAGTATTATTGTTCCTGTCAAGATCCAGTGCCAAAGTACGAGTTGTGTTGGCTGAAAATACACCAGGGTGCCGAGAGGCCGGTATGTGAGACGACAAATTATGGGCAGAACCAGCTATTAATCACTCATGCCAAACAAAAGAGAAGGCTGTCTACAAGTTTCTGCAAGGTGAACCCTCACTCCATTACCTAAACCAACGTTATTTTTGCTGTGTTTTGCTTCCTTCGGGATTTCTTTCTGGAACAGTTTTGGAAAGCAATCTTGCTCATCAGATTTGTTATAATTTTTAAAAAACTTCCTCCCGTGATGTTTTTCGTCACGCAGCTATCTCTGAACATCCTGAGTGCTGAAGTTCTAGGGACTGTCAGTAGAGAAAATTGATTTCCTTTATTGTATGAAATTTGACCTTTAATTTCCCTTTATATTATATTGGTATTTGATGTGGTTTTCCATTTTTTGAAAGCACCAGGATGGTAAAAAGAAACTATCAGTGTCTTATATGCTAAAATGCCAATTCCAGGAACTGAGTGCCCAGAGGCTAACTTGGAAATAGCTATATTTGTTTGCCCACTGCAACAACCTCAAATGAGAAATTATCTCATCATATTGCTCATCTAGGTTATAGTCCAGAGAGCGGCCCCCTAAAATGATTAAGCCTCAAAATAATTATATTCTGACCCAGAACATTATATTGGCCCACATCAAAACTTCATTGTGCTCCCCTTCCTACTTTTCTTCTCTGCCCTGCACAGGCTGACCGTAACACTAAAGTGCCACCTACTTGTCTTCCGAAGGGACCTCAGTATCCCACTTAGTCTGGATCTCACTGAGCTTAAGTGATTTGTTCTTAAATTAAAATGAGAGATGAAATAATGTCCTTGACTAGATTCTTTACCTGATTATGTTAATATGGACTAGACTCAGATCAACTTTTTATGTAAGAGATGCTTCAAAAGCAGTAAGAGACACAAGGTTGTGTAAAACTAGTTGTGTATGACATGACATACGTGGGTACAAAGTGTATTTCTAAATACAGCCTCCACCCATTTTACTTATGTGCCACTGGTGAAATGGATTAGCAACAGGACTATTTGGCTCATTCATTCAATCACTTAGTCATTTATTGATTTATTAAATTAATATCATTCTATTATTGAATTCTTTACTTCTTCTCTGAATTCTCCTAGTTCCTTGCAAGTCACTTATAATACTATTTATTTTTAATAAGTAACCCATAACTATCTCTAATCTTAAGGAAAAGAGGTGCTGAGAATTTTTCGTGATGCTAAGGTTGATGCACAATTATGCTTTTTAAATTTTTTTTTTTATTTTTCAGAGAGAAAGAGACAGAGAGCGTGAATGGGAGAGGGGCAGAGAGAGAGGGAGACAGAGAATCCAAATCAGGCTCCAGGATCCAAGCTGTCAGCACAGAGCTCAAAGTGGGGCTCGAACTCACAAACTGTGAGATCAAGACATGAGCCGAAGTCAGACGCTTAACTGACTGAGCCACCCAGGATGACCTATGCACAATTATTCTTACTGCAGCATTTTTTATACTAAAAATGTAGAAATAATATAAATATTTAGCAATGGAGAAATAATTAGATGATGGAACATGTGTACAATCAAGTACTATAAAGCTATGTCAGTGCTCATGTGAAATTTTTAATAATGGCAAAATATTTGTTTTACAGTGTTAGTAGAAAAAAGATACGAAAAAATTTGTTCTCATTCCTAATTCAAATCATAATTAAATAATTATGAATAAAATGTATTGAAAGTTAATAGTGATCATTTCTGAATTAGAAAATTAAGAATAAGATTATCTGTTGCTTTCTTTATATGTAATATATAACATATAAAATAAGCATATATATAATAAGCTTATATAACTTTTACAATCACAAAACAAAATCATAACATCAGCTTTGTACGTGTGTGTGTGTGTGTGTGTGTGTGTGTCTGTGTTTCAGTAAGCCCATTATGTATATTATACTATGTTACCTCTGTAAGGGATTCAAAAGAAAAATAAAATAATAGACTGATTCTCATGGAGCTTATAATGTAATGGGGAATACTAAAGAGACAAAAATGATTTTTAAGAATAGCAATACAAAAGAAGATTAACACTGAACCCAAGAAACTTATACTACAAGGTAGTACCACTAAATGAGTTAAGAAATATGGATTTAGTAGGGCCTCAGGAGCAGGAAATAGTGCATGGAGGCAGAACTAGAGGGTTTAAATAGGCAGAAGAAAGGGAGGGAAGAGGGAATCCATCAAAGCATGGCATCAATCCATGTTTTCCCTTTTTTAAAGAATCTTTATTAAAGGAGAGTTTATATTACATAGTCAGAATTCAATTATATAAAGAGGAGCCATTCCATGCATTTTAAACAGAAAAGGATATAATACAGGAAATTAGGAGCTTACAAACCATAGAAAGGTACAAAGTCAGAAACTCAAAATCCAGAGGTTAAGAACCTGCAGAAAACCACTAACACTTCATAGTTGCTCTGCACGTCTGTGGCAGGTAAATAGCAAATGAAAACAGAGGTCATTACAAAACTCATCTCTGTAAAACCCTAGCCTACAATGAAAGTAAGAATAAAACAGCTTCTGCCTCCTTTCTTTTCACGTCTTGTATAAGTGTGTCTACTAGGCAGAAGGTCAATCTATCCAAAACACTAGAGACAAACTTGTCTAGAAAATGTACTTCTCAGGCTTGTAGCCTTTGCCACACAGGGTGAGGCAGAGAAGTGACTAAAAATGAATGCTGGGTACCTAACTCCCCACATATTTACCACATATAGTTACTTATAATAAAGCCTTGAAAACCAGAGTAAGGAATTTATCCTTAAAAAATAGGATTCCTTAAGTAGAAGAAAAAAATACTGTTTCACAAAAGGGAGTTTGTTAAGAAAAACTATCTTTTTATGGCAAGTGTACTCTGAATGGCTTCACCATCACCGAGTACCATGAAAAAAAAAAAACCACCAATGACCTCAAAGAACCAAAAGGAAATCAGGAGTAGGGTCAGAGTTATATGGGGTCAAGTTGAAGGCCATGTGCCCAAATCTCACTATGCTTCTGGAGATGGTTTACACAAACCATGTAGCCACTCTGACCCTTTTAACAGGTCAGTTTGCTCCAACAATAAATTCAGTATGAAAAGCATGATATCCAACTGGTTTTTAAAGTGTTGCTTTGGTTGCAAAGCACAGACCTAACTTGGAGCTTCTACAGTCAACTTTGATCAAATGACAACTGTCACAGTCCTGTGCCCTAGTCCTTCATGGTGATGTTTGCATTCAAATGCTATGTTCATATAATCGCATATCTGATTATCAACACTTCTCCTTACATGGTTTAGGAAAATTATACTTTAGATCTCTAATAAATTATGAGTAGAATGATTTTAATATAAATCGCCACTCGCTGATAATTTCTGTTTATTAAATAAATTTCAAATGGCAAAAAAAAAAAAAACCCAAAAGTCAAAACTCTTAAACTCTTCTCACTTGTAGGTGTAGGTGGGGTGAGGTAATTCTTTACAAAAGATAAGTCATAAAGAATTGTGAACAGTTTACCTTTCCTGTCTACAACCCACTGCTCTGTAAATTCTTTGCATGCAGATGGCGTGTTTTATGTTTCCCAATTCTACTGACCTCAGACACTTGCCTACAGCTCTTTTTTGATGAATAAATCTATTCTAATGGCCTCCATATCACTGCTGCTATATCACAAGTCCACATGGAGAGTTGAAATGATGGAAGTATTTTGGCCTAGAATTTTACTGTGCTAGAAGCCACTCAATAGCAGCACTAAAGGAGAAGAAGGTGGATGAAAAAGAGGAGGAGGAGAAGGTGGAGGAGGAGGAGGGAGAGAGTAAAGAAGAAAGGAAGGGTGATGAAAGGGAAGGAGGTATGACATAAAACTTCTACCAATGGCTTGAACAATAGCTTACCCAAAAGAGTTATAGTAAGAGCAGGGTGAAACATGCAGCAGGACAAAATGGAATCATTTATGGTCTTGACAAGGCCCCGTTGAAAGAGATCTGTGTTTAATATGCCCACATTTAGAAGGCAAGGCTGAGACTATGGAAAATTTGTAGGTAGGCTCCTAAAGTACGTTTGGGAAGATGTTCTGAACCATGACAAATCTCTTGAGTGGAGGCAAATAGAAAATTCTATATAAAAAGTCATGATACATGAATAGTGTTCTCTGTGATCTATAATTTCCTAAATTGATTGATTCCTTATAAAAGTGTTCATATTATTGACATTAATATATGTCTTATGATCTTGTCTACTCAGCTCAGCTACCAGGAACTGTGATCAAAGGGCACACTTCCGCTACTTTTGGAGAACTCCTTTCAAGTCAATTTTCCTTGGATCAGCTTTCGACATAAATTTTGTCCCTTGTGGAGAAATTCAGTACAATGTATGCAGGCCCATAAAATAGGAAAGCCTATTTTCATCAAGGAAGTGGGGCGCTGCATATTTATGCACAGTGTCCCATGTAAATCAGGAAACTACAAAACTAAAGGCATTAAAAACTCCAGGTCTTTCTACAGAATACTGTGGTTGGTGCATTTTTATGTGAAAAAAAGTTAAGGCTGAGACTCAAATTCTTCTGTGTGGCTGCAATGCTTTTGCCTGAATAAAGATGTGCAGCCAGAAAGAATTGCCATCAATTCACAACATACTTTTCTTTCCAAAATTACATTTCTCTTATAAATATCCCTGGAAAACACTGTGAAGAATCCAATAAACTCTGAATCACTTTACCAATGTGACCTTATTTCTAGTTAAATGTCCTCGTCAGCATCCTGGAGGAAAAACTGAAATCTGTGATCTTTTGATGGGCCATGCAGATGAAACCTGTGATTTACAGCTGAGGGTTTTGAGAGAGAGAGCTTCCCTGTCCTGGACCCTACAAAATGCCAACTGTGCACTTTGTCACTTTGTTCCTTTTTGGTCACCTCCACAGGCTCGAAAGAATTTTTGTGCTAATCCTATAATTAAACAGCAGATTTTAGGTTTAAATGCACCAGGAGAGGTTTCTATCCCCCTTTCTCTGACCCTCTCCTCCCAAACTTTTCCACCCCATGGGCAGCAGCTTTGCAAAGCTCACCTTTACTGTCCACTCGGTCTGTATTTTTATCTGATTGGGAATGATATACCTGCAGAGGTTTTGCTTTTTATCCTCTCCTATATTTCAAAGCTTGTTTCTCCCTCACTCCTGACACTGGCAATGCTTTGTGGCTTTTCTTGGACCTCAAAGGCTTAATGGTCCAGCACAGAACTTGAATCTGTGGAAATATACCCCAACCACCTCTAACACCAGCTTCAGAGAAGTTCAGGGAGCAGCCCCTCAGAAGAGCAAAAGTGGTGCCCGTGCTTAAATGTTCCAGGGAGGTTTTCGTCTTTAAAATCAAGTGAATATATTAAAAGATTCCTTTAAAAGCCACAGCACTCAGCCAGATAGCTTAGGGAGGTTTCTGGATTCGCTGCAGGTATGAAGATGAAACAGAGTCTAAAAATTAGTCAGCTCTCTTGTGGAATGTTCAGCAGGCCCTTTCCTGGGGAAGGAGGTAGGGAAGGGCATGAGTGGGGGAGGAGAATTCTTGCAGGAGACTAGTTATGCGGAAGTTGGGAGCATGGACAGAGTTACAAGTGCGGTTAAGCAGATATGATTAAAGGAGGCATTTGAGTATTCTCATCAAGACTCCTCTGGGATATGTTTTTGAAACTTCAGAAGAATTAATATACTATTTCAAATACTTGGAGATTAAGATTTTGCTCATTTCTTTGTCATGGATTATTGCTTAGAGAAGGCCTGATGTGAGAGAGGAGAGAGAGAAGAGAGAGAGAGAGAAGACAAAACTAACATTTATATGTTACTCATGTGTCCAAAACTGCTTACAAATATTAACTTGTTTAATCTTCAACAACCCTGTGCACAGTATTATTAATTACTCCCATTTTACATATGAGGAAACTGAAGTACAGAAAGGTAAATAACTTGTTCAAGAATGCATAGCTAGTCGGTGACAGAGCCAGGTTTCCAACCCAGGCAACATGACCTCACAGTCTAAGCACTCCAGCAACTGGACTTTTGACAGCAATTTAGGGCTCTATTTTTAAGGCCCACTGAGCCTAAACACACAGCCATACACACACACATACACACAGGCCTCCCAAATCTCAACTGCTCAACACAAGAGAAATTGACTTCTCATGCTGTGTCCAATGTGGGTTGCTGGAGAAGCCCTGCTCCTATGTTCCCTGAGGGACTCAGGCTGATGGAGGCATCATCTCTACATGTGCTTCCATAAAAACCATTCCAGTGAGAAGGGAAGGTAGCTAGTCACACCACAGCTCTTAAAGCTGTACTATCACTTTCATCCACACTGCACTTGTCAATGTAAGTCATATGGCTACACCCAGTCTGAAGAGACCTGAGAAATCCAATTCTACCCTGTTTCCTAAGGGGGGGGGGGGGGGGGAGGGAGTAAACTGACACAGTGGACAAACATCACTAATGATGGTCAGCACACCTCTTTGGACTCACCCAGATCCCTTATCTCGACAGTTCACCATTATAACTTTCTCCCCTTTAACTGGGCAATGATTTTTAAATCACTCCAAGGAAAGACCCACCTTCCTTAAACTTTGGGTTCTCTAGTGCATGATATTTACTGAGAATATTTTTGTCCACTTACCTTAAAGCCCATGGATTTTTGAGCATATAATCCAGAAAGAGACTTAAAAATCAGTGGGCTTTCTGCTCTGCATTTCTTCCCTGTGGCAATGTGTATAGGCTATTATCTGCTTAGCAGGGAAGACAAACAGAAGTTAACATTTCAGAAATATTACTCTAACACACTACTAAATAATGATAAAATCTGAGCATTCAGAGGTTAACGCAAAGATTTGTTTATTTTTTCAGTCAAATCACCTTTCGGTCATTAAATTCAGTCTCATTTGGGAATTTATGCATCTCCTCTTCCTAGTCTTTTTCCCTCTCCAGTCTCCATGTGCACTTTCTGCTCCCCACCATCCGCTAGTATCACAGTCAGGATCCAAGCCCTTAACATTCAGTTCTGAGGGCCAAGGGCAGACCTTTCATATGAATCATTGGTGGAGTATTTAGAAACTCAGAGTGAAATTTTCTATGGCAAAAACAAGCACTTGTTATGTTAATAGTGATGCTCATTTGCAGAACAACGTTCTCCTACTATTTATATGAGAAGGATTTCTCTCCCTTTCCTCCGTATAACCAGATTTCTTCCACAAGGGATGAGCAATCACTAAGGCTGCAACCTACCCTTGTTGTATACATGTGGCATGTCCTGTGTATATGATGAACTATCTCCCACACCCACTGTTGGTCTCATCTCCCTAACACTAACACCTTTCTGACTCATTAATTATGTAATTGAAATACAGGCACTGTCTAATATATCAGTAGTATTGCCTAAGTCAGTACTTTTAATATGCTATATCAGCAGTTTTTAAAGATGAGGATTACTTTTAAAATAAAAATATAGTTGAAAAAAGATAGACAGATGGGAAATAAGCATATGCAAAGAGGTTCCACATCATATGTCTTTAGAGAAATGTAAGTTAAAACAACCATGAGCTACAACCATATACCTATTAAAATGGCCAAAATCCATAACACCAGATGCTGGTGAGGATAGAAGGCGATGAGAACTCTCATTCACTGTTGATGGGAATGGTACAGCCACTTTGGAAGACAATTTGGTAGTTTCTAACAACACTGTATATACTCTTACCGTAAGATCCAGCAACTGCACTCCTATCCAAAGGAACTGAAAATTTATGTCCACACAAAAACCTGCACACAGATGGACAGCAGCTTTCTTCATAACTGCCTAAGCTTGGAAGCAACCAAGATATCCTTTCAGCAAATGGATGGATAAATAAACTGTCTTGCATCCAGACAATGGAATACTACTCAGTGCTAAAAGAAATGAGCTACCAAGCCATGAAGAGACATAGAAGAGGCTTAAATGCACATTACTAAGTGAAAGAAGCCAGTATGAAAAGGATCTCCTGATTTACATTACATACAAATATCTGTTTATATGCAGATATTTGTATGCTGCAGCTCTTGATCTGGAGATCTATGAACGAAAAAATACAGGATATCTGACCCATACACACTTAAAGTACAAAGTGAATACAATTTTTATATGGAATTGACAATGTTCCAACTCCCACAGTCCAATTCATTCAAGGTCCAGAATGTTTTTCTTGTCATCATTTGTGCAATAGTATAAAAGCAAAATAAGCAGGTAGAACTTCATAAAATTCTACTAGTTGCTCTCTTAAACTACTCTTTTTTTTTTTCTTTTTAACATCCAAATTCCTCCTGGCTATATTGTTCACTGCTATGTGCCTTGATAGAACTGAGCGTATTTAATAATGCCTGGCCATGTCTATTAGAAGAGCAGTGGGCTATAAACTTGAGAGGTAGCATTACCAGCTAGCACTTGCTCTGAGGCCCCCAGTACACACTGTTCCTTGGAAGGCCACTAACGATCATGAGAGCAGGTATAGAGGAGGCTCTTGGTACTAAGTTAGGGAGGAAAAATAAAAACTTCAAAAACTGACGTGGGTCCTAAATTTCTGGAGAGTAGGTGTGTTTATAAAGACTTTGTTAGACTTCTAAAACTCTGTTTTAACACAATTTTTTTAAGAGGAAAAAAAGGATTTAGCACAGTAGCTCCACAGTATAGCTGTTATGTTTAACAGAGGTGCTGTTGTTTGATGTTACTTGTGGGTTTATTGATCCTTTTCAGTTACTGTGGTAGCTCTCTATAAGAATTTTAGAGTTATTTCCCAGTTACCCACTGAAGCCTTATTCATCCTTTGCTCTTTTTTTTTTTTTCCTCCAAACACAATATATTTTCTAGCAATGAAAATGGGATTCCGTTGGAAAAGAGAACAAAAGCAAGAACAAATTTATTCTCAATAATTATTGGCAAGCAGTTGGGTAACAGTGTCAATAACTTCTGTTAAATTTTCTGGGTCTCAGCCTGGAATTTATTCTCCTGCAGAGCTGAAATCCACGAGAATTTTCCTGAAACCAGGACCATAATACTGCAGAGGGGAGAATACTGCAGAGGGGAGAAAACAAGTCACTCTTCAGTGACAGTCATCCATTCTGTGACATATATTTTAGGCTGGAATAGAGTGTGTCTCTTTTGTTCCAGAATCACAAGAGCTCTGCTAATAAGACTGAAACATTTTAGAGTTGTACAAAGAGGTGATGATCTTAGAGCAGGGATAATTAAAATACTGGTGAAAAGAAAACAACACAAAATGAAATAAAACCCACTTCTGGACTTAAAAAAAATTCAGCCTAATCAACAAAAATAAATCTCAAAATTAAGTTGAAGAAAATATAAATTACAGAGAAAACTATATACACCATGTGATACAATTTATTTAATTTTAAAATACGTAGCTTTGTGTTATTTATTAATACAGTGCACATGGGAAGATGCACACCAGCTTCAGTGTGATGGTTATCTCTGAAGGGGGAGAAGAGTGGTTCTGAGAAGCATTAAGAAATGGCTTCAAATGCATCTATAACATTTCATTTCATGGATATAATTGATGCCTGCAATATTATTCCCTGTATTTTTCTATATCCTTTCTATATTTTATACGTTAAAAAAGATTCAGAGTGCTTTCCAAAGAATACGCCAACCCTGAAATAAGCAAGCAGCAGGTAATGAACGCAGACTAGCATAATACCTAAGAGCAAAGTTCACAAAAGGTAACAAAGGAAGAATAAGGGTAGGGGAAAGATCAGAACGAAGAGCAAGTGAATTCAATTAGCCTGATCCTCTATAGGTTTCATCAATTTCTAAAAGTCTTTGCCTATACTCACCCAGACATCAGAGCAAGAAACAAAAGTGTACGCATAATTATTTTATTTATTTAACTTGTCATTCTGGATTGCCTCACCCTTCATCAGTGCTTAAGTTGGTCTAATTTACTTGCCTGGTAGGGTGACCCAGACCTTCCAAACCTGAGGTGGGTCCTCAGGTGGTTTCCCCTTGTTGGGTTGTTGTTGCTACAATTTTCAAAATATAATTATCACTGAGTTCAAAGGTATCAGAAGATGACTTGATGAGCTCCCTGAATTTTAGATATACTCCTTTCTATCCTCATCTGTACAGCAATACCCCTAGATCTTCATTGGGATACAAGGATAAAGTTCATTGAACTTAAGATAAATTTCCCCAACCAGTATGTTAACCCTTCTCTTTGCTGGTTAAATAGCATGAGGAGCCCCAAAAGTCCAAGTAGAACTCACAGCTTAAGGCTCCATGGATCTGTTTCTAGATCTGTTGGTAAAAGCATTACTTCACCAGTCCTGAGAATGAGGACTTTTAATCTAGAAGATCCAAAGACTGCATAGATGAGAAACACCATTTCACAAGTGGATCCCTGAAAGACATAGTGAGAGGGCCAATACTACTTCCACATAGTCCCCCAAACCATTTAGTTTAGCTCTTGAGTACATAGCAGGAAACACTGGTCATTAGTTCAATGTATAAACTTCAACCTTGTGAACAGATCCTGTACCTTGTGGAGAATGATACTCTAGCTGGTACCTTGACTGAGCTTTTAATAAGCCATTCTATCATTCTATTAGGCAAGTTTTTCCACATGATGTGGTAAGGCAGTGGCATTGGATCACATGGGTGGTCATGCACCCATCATCTTGTCTTCTTTATGAGAAAGTCTCCTGTGGTACAGGCAGTGGTCTGCATATATGATGTTGGGAAGTCAGGCATTCAAAGCCCTCAAAGAAGAGTGTTGGCAGAGGCACTACCGGTTATTGAAGTGAATCCATATCTGACCTATCGGATATGGGTTGGCAACTCCAGGGTTGAAATGGGTCTGGTATAATCAACCTGCCCCTAAATATCTACCTGGTCTCTCTGAAGAATAATCAAATCAAGCACTTGGTGTTGATCTCTGCTGGTGTTGATCATTTCTAGTCCACTAATCTTGTTCTTTCAACGTTCCTAAATAATCAAACCATGTATATCCACACCTTAGATCAATTATACATTCATACAGCATGAACATTCAAGTGCATGCTTGTGGTTCTGCCCACTGGGGAAATGTCCCTTCATAACTGCCTTCTGTGACCATGTCTGAGAAGGAAGTAATGCAGTGATGACTCACTCTTGCCTAGCAATAACATACTGAGCTCTGTTGGTTGTGGATTGAGACTTCACAGAAACCATAATTTTTTTTGAGAGAGGTGACAGGAATCTGAACCCCCGGTTCATGCAATTTACTTGTGCCTCCTGACTCTGTTTGAACATTTCTATCATAAAAGGATTCCTGCTGCACCTGCCTGGCATTATGACCTTAGAAGATCTGTTAACACCTTAAACATGATGGGCACCTCTGGTGGCATATTCACATAAAGTTCCTTAGTCATACTTTTACTCTCTCCTAGGGCACAGTAGCACACCACAAGCTGCTTTTCAAACTGTAAGTCATATTCTTCCCCAGAACATAGCACTTTTCCTGAATCTTAAAGGTCTACACTATGGCTCTCCTATGGGGGCTTTCCAGAGACTGTGCAGAGTATCTATATGCCCGAATGTTACCAGTAGCACCACTAAATCTGTTGGGCCATATAATTAATCCAAGAGACAGGTTCCTAGAAGAGACTGAACAGGGATTCTTTGTGTGTGGTGTATTGAGGATGGCTGTCAGGAAAACGGAGTGAAAGTAGATAATATGTTTAAGTCTTAACCCTCCAGTGCCTCTGCAAATTAGTCAAGTTAAGATGAAACCATTAGGGGTGGCTCTAATCCAATATTACCCATGTCCTTATAAAACAGGGAAAATAGGACCCAGCACAGACAGGCACACAGAGAAAATGTCACATGAAGAAGGCAGAGATTAGGTGACTAATCTACAAGCCAAGGAACATCAATGATTGCTAGGCAAGCCAAAAGGAACTAGGAGAGGAATATGGATCAGATTTCCTCCTGAGAGCTCTCAGAAAGAACCAATTCTTCCAACACCTTATCTCAGACGTCTAGCCTCCAAAAATGTAAGACAACAAATTTCTGTTATTTAAGCCACCCAATTTGAAGCGTTTTTTACAACAGCTCTGGAAAACTAATACAGAGCATGAGGGGAATTTGGGTTGTGGTTAAAATGCTCTTTTGATTAGTATGGTGATCCAATGAGTTCAAGACTCATAGAATGTGAAGGATAAGCTTAGGAATTCCCTGAGTTTGCAATGATGGGTTTACAAGGCATAAAGAATTAGAAAGCCACAGAATGAACACACCCAAGATTGGGTAAACAAGATTAGGTAAACAGGGCAAATGCCCCCAGTATAGGACAAAGGTATAAGAATAGGAAATCTCAGGATGGATGCATCTAGAATGAGTTTAACAAGATTACACCCTCCAACTTAGTACAATCACAGAAAGCTGCTTTCACAGGAAGGAAGGAAGGACAAAAACAGGAAAACAGGACTTTAGACCACAGCAGGGCAAAGTTGCCCAGAGCAGGGCTAATTAACAAAAGACAGGTGCCTTGATGACCCTGAGGTAGCATGCTCTGTCTTTCTTGTCCTCTAGGCCAGTTTAGGTAAACAGAGGTGGCACCTCATGTTTGCTGTAAACAACCTTCCACCTACCAGGACTTTGTTTTGTACTGACCCAAGTCCCTAACACTATATATCTTCAAAACCCCTTTTCCCTCATGCCCATGAGTTAATGTTCATGGTTTTATTGTCTCTTTGTGCACATCCATCACACCTGTAAGCCTTCTGATACTTGGGGCTCCTGTTTCCTCCTAGACACTAGCTTCTATCAGATATCAATCCTGTGTCCACTCTCTTGCTGGACAAGAGAGAACTTCAGACCCAGAGTCTATGACAACAGAACTCTATACTTAAAGTGGATCATTTTTTAGATATAAATTATTCTTCAATAAAGTTGATTTTTATAAGTAAAATTAATGGATTAGTCATTATTTCAAAGCTATGGCTGCTTTTAGTCATTTTTTGCTCTTCATGCTTATAAAGTACTTCATGCCAGTTACTAATTACTCTGATTACTATTGAAAATTAATTCTGGTTACTATAGAATGTAGGAAAGTATTGTATAGTGGGCACAAGAAAGAGTTTGTCTGGAATTCAGTGATTCACTGGGTGCCTATATGTGTTTGCATGTAAGTTGGCAACTGAAGACAAAGAAGGTATAAGAATAACTCCCTATACTCCCCTCCACTCCATACACTTCAAATACATTGAAATTTTGGGTAACTATATTTAATTTAAAAAAATCTCCAGAAGCCAGAATCTTGTTCATGAAGTTTGAGGTAAGACTTGGGAAAGGAGATAAGAAAAGCCTAGGACAGAGGAGAGACTGGATAAGTTATTTTAAATTAAAGGCTAGGGTTTTATGGGGTACCTGGGTGGCTTAGTCAGTTAAGTGTCTGACTCTTGATTTTGGCTCATATCATGATCTCAGGGTTGTGAGATCACATCCTGCATCAGGCTCTGCACTGAGAATGGAGCTTGCTAAAGACTCTCTCTCTTTCAACCCTTGCTTCAGAAATAAAAGACCTAAGAACTAGTCAGGATGAATTTAAAAATGCTATAAATGAGATACAAAATAAAGTGGATGCAGTGACAACAAGTATGACAGAAGGAGTGGAGAGAATAGGTGAGAAAGAAGATATAATTATAGAAAATAATGAAGCTGAGAAAAAGAGGGAAAGAAAATTACTAGATCACAACAGGAGAATTAGAGAACTAAGTGATTCTATGAAACAAAACAATATCTGTATCAGAGGACTCTGAGAAGAAGAGCAAGAAAAGGGGGCAAAAGTATTATCTGAACAAATTATACCTGAGAACTTCCCTAATCTGGGGATGGAAACAGGCATCAACACCCAAGGCACAAAGAATGTCCTTTAAAATCTACAAAAACAGGTCAACACTAAGACATACCATCATAGTGGAACTTACAAAATACAAAGATAAAGAGATAATTATGAAAGCAGCTAGAGACAAAATGTCCTTAACCTACAAGGGTAGACACATAAGGTTAGGAGCAGACCTCTCCACTGAAATTTGGCAGGCCAGAAGGGAGTGGCAGGAAATATTCAATGTGCTGAATAGAAGAAATATGCAGCCAAGAACTCTTTATTCTTCAAATCTATCATTCAAAATAGAAACAGGGATAAAGACTTTCCCAGACAAAAACTAAAGGAGTTTGTGACCTTTAAACCACCGTCACAAGAAATTTTAAGCGGGACTCTCTGAGTGGAGTGAAAAAAAAAAAAAGAAGACCAAAGCAAAAAAGACTATGAAGGACCAGAGAACATTACCAGAAACACCAACTCTACAGGTAACACAAGCTGGTTTCAGTGATTTCCGTGAATTTCAGTGATTTCAATAATCACTCTAAATGTAAATGAACTAAATGTTCCAATCAAAAGACATAGGGTATTAGAATGGATTTAATCACAAACATAAGCAAACTCAATGATAATAATACCATAATAGTAGGAGACTTTAATATCTCTCTTACAGCAATGAACATATCATATAAGCAGAAAATCAACAAGGAAAAATGACTGTGAATGACAGAGTGCACCAGATGGACTTAACAGATATATTCAGAACATTTCATCCTAAAGCAGCAGAATACACATTCTTCTTGAGTGCACATGGAACATTCTCCAGAATAAATCACAGACTGGGTGACAAATCAGCCCTCAATAGGTACAAAAAGATCAAAATTATATCATGCATATTTTTAGATAAAAACCCTATGAAACTTGAAATCAACCATAAGAAAAACTTTGGAAAGCCCTTGAAGACATGGAGATTAAACAACATCCAACTGAAAAATGAGTGGGTTAACCAGGAAATTAAAGAAGAAATTTAAAAATACATGGTGGCCAATGAAAATGAAAACACAATAGCCCAAACCGTTTGGGATACAGCAAAGGATACATTGCAATTCAGGTCTATCTCATGAAGCAAGAAAGACCCCAAATACATGACCTAACCTTGTATCTAAAGGAGCTAGAAAAGGAGCAACAAATAAAGCCCAAAGCTGGAAGAAGGGAAATAATAAAGGTTAGAGCAGAAATAAATGATATAGAAACAAACAAAAACCAGAACAGACCAATGAAACTAAAGACTGGCTTATGAAAGAATAAACAAAACTGATAAACCCCTGGCCAGAATTATCAAAAAGGGGAACCAAATAGATTAAATCACAAATGAAAGACGAGAGATCACAACTGACACCACAGAGATACAAACAATTATTAGAGAATACTATGAAAGATTATATGCCAATAAACTGGGCAGTATGGAAGAAATGAACAAATTCCTAGACACCCAGGAACCACCAAAACTCAAACAGGAAGAAATAGAAACCTTGAAAAGCAAAGAAATGGAATTATCAAAAATCTCCCAACAAATAAAAGTCCTTGGGCCAGATGGCTTCTCAGGGAAATTCGACAAGACATTTAAAAAAGAGTTAACGCCTATTCTTCTCAAACTGTTTAAAAAATAGAAATGGAAGGAAAGCTTCTAAACTCACTTATGAAGCCAGCATTTCCTTGATTCCCAAAACAGACAAAGATACCACTGTAAAGGAGAATTATAGGCCCATATCCCTGATGAAACTGGATGCAAAACTTCTCAACATTATACTAGCGAATTGAATTCAAGAGTACATTATAAAAATTATTCACCATGATCAAGTGGGATTTATTCCTGGGCTACAGGGCTGGTTGAATATTCACAAATCAACCAATGGGATACACCACATTAATACAAGAAAGGATAAGAACCATATGATCCTTTCAGTAGATGCAAAGAAAAAAACAGCATTTGACAAAATAGAGCATACTTTCTTGATAAAAACCCTCAAGAAAGTAGGGATAGAAGGAACATAACTCAGTATCAAAGAAGCCATATAAGAAAGGCCCACAGCTAATATCATCCTCAATGGGGAAGAATTGACAGCTTTCCCCCTGATATCAGGATCATTACAGGGATTTCCACTCTCACCATTGTTGTTCAACATAGAACTGGAAGCCCTAGCCACAGCAATTAGACAACCAAAAGAAATAAAAAGCATGCAAATTGCCAAAGAAGAAATCAAACTCTCACTCTTTGCAGATGACGTGGTACTCTTACATGGAAAACCCAAAGACTCCTCCAAAAACTGCTAGAAGTGATACATGAATTCAACAATGTCACGGGATATAAAATCAATACAGAAGTCTGTGGCATTTCTATACACCAGTAATGAAGCAGCAGAAGTAGAAATCAAAGTATCAATTCCATTTAAAACCGCACCCCAAACCAGAAGATGTCTAGAAACCTAACCAACCTAAACCTAACCAAAGAGGTAAAAGAACTGTATGCTGAAAACTATACAAAGTTTGTTAAAGAAACTGTGACACAAAGAAATGGAAAAATATTCTATGCTCATGGACTGGAAGAACAAATATTGTTAAAATGTTGGTACCACTCAAAGCAATCTACATATTCAATGGAATCTCTATCAAAATAACACCAGCGTTCTTCACAGAGCTTGAACAAACAATCCTAAAATTTGTATGGAACCCAAAAGACCCCAAATAGCCAAAGAAATGTTGAAAAAGAAAACCAAAGCTGGAGGCAACACAATGCCAGACATCAAGCTGTATTACAAAGTGTAGTCATCAAGACAGTATAGGGCTGGCACAAAAAAAGACACATAGATCAATGGAACCCAGAAATGGACCCAAAATGTATGGCCAACTAATCTATGGCAAAACAGGAAAGAGTATCCAACGGAAAAAAGTCTCTTCAGCAAAGAGTGCTGGAAAAACTGGACAGCAACATGCCAAAAAATGAAATAGGAACACTTTCTTATACCATACACATAAATGAATTTAAAATGGATGAAAGACATAAATGTGAAACAAGAAACTATCAAAATCCTAGAAGAGGACACAGGCAGAAACCTCTTTGACCTCAGCCGAAGCAACTTCTTACTTGACATGTCTCCAGAGGCAAGGGAAATAAAAGCAAAATTGAACTATTGGGACTTCATGAAGATAAAAGTCTTCTGCAAAGCAAAGGAAACAATCAACAAAACTAAAAGGCAACTGACTGAATGGGAGGAGATATGTGCAAGTGACATATAGGATAAAGGGTTAGTATCCAAAATCTGTAAAGCACTTACCAAACTCAACACCCAAAAAACAAATAATCTTGTGAAGAAATAGAAGACATGAATAGACACTTTTCCAAAAAAGACATCCAGATGGCTAAAAGACACAGGAAAAGATGCTCAACATCATTCATCATCAGATTTGATTTGAATGCAAATCAAAACCACAATGAGAGGTCACCTCACACCTGTCAGAATGGCTAAAATGAACAACCCAGGGAACAGCAGATACTGGTTAGGATGCAGAGAAAGAGGAACACTTTTGCACTGCTGGTGGGAATGCAAACTGGTGCAGCCACTCTGGAAAACATTATTCAGATTCCTCAAAAAAGTTGAAACTAGAACTACCCTACAACCCAGCAATTGTACTACTGTGTATTTATCCAAAGATAAAAAAGTACTGATTTGAAGGGGTACATATACCCTGATATGTACATATCAACAATAGCAAAATTATGGAAAGAACCCAAATGTCCATCAACTGATGAATGGATAGAGAAGTTAGGATATATATTATATATTATATATATAATATAATATATATAATATATAATGGAATATTATATATGGAATATATATAATATATAATGGAATATATATATTAATTATATATGGAATATATATATAATGGAATATATATATAACTATATATATATATAATGGAATATTACTTGGTGATCAGAAGGAATGAAATACTCCCATCTGCAACAATGTGGATAGCTACAGTGTAGTACACTAAGCAAGATAAGTCAATCAAAGACAGATACATGATGTCACTCATGTGGAATTTAGAAAACACAACAGATGAACAGAGAGGGAGGCAAACCATAAGAGACTCTTAAATACAGAGAACAAACTGGGGGATGCTAGAGGGGAGGTAGGTGGGGGTGGGCTAAATGGGTGATGAGCATTAAGGAAGGCAGTTGTTGGGATGAGCACTGGGTGTTATACGTAAGTGATGAATCACTGGCTTCTACTACTGGAACCAAAACTATACTATATGTTAACTAACTGGAACTTAAATAAATTTATTTTTAAAAAATCAAGGGAGAAAAAAGATTCTCTTTCTCTCTCTCTCTCTCTCCCTCCTTCTGATCTCTTCCTCCTTCACTCTCCTTCTGCCTTCCCTCTCCCTGAAAAAAAAGTGTAGGGTTTTAGTATAAACTATCCCTATCTTAGTGTAGTAGAAAACCAGATCTGGCCTTCTTACATAAAGCTGAAAGCAGAGATAACATCATCCTGTCCCTGAACCTGGTCCAGTATTGTATCAGTCTGTCACTCAGGTACAGGAGCAATTGTGAAATTATTCTTTATAGGTTTTGGTACTTTTGAATTTCTGAAAAAAATATTGGTTGAAGAGTAAGTCTAATTTTTAGTGGGGGGAACTGATTAATTTAAACATAATGAGTGTGAGGAGTGTTTGGAACATCTGAATGTCCCAAATGTCCAACAAGTTTACCTGGAGAAACCTGAAGAAAGGCGTAATCTACAGATATGGACTGGGAGTCCATAAGGGACTCCCAATAAGGGAAAAATCGAGGAAACCACCAGAAGAGAGTATGTGAAACAAGAAGGACAGTGGGCAAAAGTCTGACCCTGGGGCTCAGCAACATTTAAACAATGAGGAAGAGCATAAATGGTCACAGGCAGGGAGGCTGACGGGGAGAAAATGGTGTCACCAACACCACGCACGGAGAAGGCAAGTGTCCACAAGAGAAACCTGTAAGCTGCAAACTGGGACATGTCCACTGCAACTGGCAACTAGATAACAGTTCATGATCTCTAAGAGTAGTTTCCAAAATGTGGGAGATTGAAAGAAAGTCATAGTAAATTAAGGAATGAACAGTAAATGAAGGAATGGAATACAGTTAATATCATAGAAAAAGAAGAATAAGGGTAGAGTAAGAGAATTGACATGAGACAAGAGTTGAGAGGCCACGTCAGTTAGAAGACACAGTGTTAAGTCACAGTAGTTTGAAAATTGGAGACACCTGAGTTTCTTAAAAAGTGAGGAAAAAGAGCCAGCATAGAAGATAAATTAATGATGTAGTAGAGAGAAACGGTGGTAAATGCAATAATTCCTGTCTGGATGAGGAAGGGGATTGGAATTAAGGGAACGGATGGAGAAGTAACCTGGGATACAAAGAGAGGACCCCTGTTTCTAAGAATTGGAGGAAAATCTGTCAGATGGATACAAAGTACGGATAAGCCTCCTGTTAGAGAGACAGAGAGTTATCTGCAAGAGAGCATATATAGAGTTCTTGAAGCGGTCAACACGATTTAAAAGATATCAATGCCGACGATTGCTTTGCATGATGAAAGTCTATTTCTTTTGAGATGCAGGCCATATTATCACAGCCACACTAAATGCAGCATATTTAGAGACTCTATGCATATAAAAACATAGTCACAAAATAAGTCACATGGATAAAATGAACTGTCACTAAGAAGTCTGCATGGAAATGTAAAACACCATTTTCTTACTACGATTTTCCCAAAGAGATCTACTTTGATAGAAAATAGAGTTGGATCATGGGAAGTCATATAGCCTATCACTTACAAAACTGCTCTTAGAAAATAATATCATGTCTCTGGTTAAATATTATGTTAGATAAGGAGGTGTATTGTCTCTACCACTGTAGAAACACTGAAGTTGCACATCAAGGGGTGTATGCATGTGTGGAAGAAAGGCAGGGGTTAGAAGGAACCCCTATCCTTCTTCATTTCTGGTTTTTCTTATTGTATGGATCAGAGCAAAGAGATGCCAGCTACAACCAGCCACTGCCTCGGAAATGAATTTTCCTTTCACTTGACACTGAACTAACGAACTGAACTCTCCTTCCTGAGCTTCCTTTTTCTTTAGGTCGAATACCTAGTTACATCCCATTCTTTAGACTTTACCTCTAATCCCTCCTTATAAACTGTCCACATATAGTCAAATATCTTTGTCCATTAATCCAAAAGACAGACACATTAAACTGTATGCAATAAAGGGCAATGAAAAACAACTTACAATGGTTGCTTCTTGGTACCAGCAAATAGCATTTGTAGTTACTAAAAACACAAGTCTCCCCACACTCCCTCTAACTAGCGGGTGACCGTCTGGCATACAGTACCAGTAAATCTGGCAGTTTATTGACCTGATTACAATTTTGAGCCCCTCAATTACAGTGTTATTTCCTTCACTCAGATGGATTGTGTAAGATGGGAAAGAAATTTTGCAGCTAATGTAAAACAAATGTGTTGGCAGGTTAAATACTTGGTTCCTCAGGGAAACTCCCTCCCCTGTTATGATGGTCTATATAACAATCACCAATTAAGTTGGGGACTTGGGGAGGTTCTCCTAACTTAATAAGAATGATACACTGCTGTTCAAGTCACACACACGCTGAGTCCCAGCCTGCATGCCTTGGGGCTTTCTAGAGCACAATTTCATACCTCTTTCCATACCTCTACACACCCGAAGCGGGAGTTAATTCATACTGGACACAGAAACAGCTCTCTACGAGTCACTATTCTGAAGTAATCAAGTATGAAGCAAATCTCCTGTCCAAGAGTTAACGCCTTATTGCCCTGCCTGCCACGGAGTTCTGAGAGTCTGAGATATGTACCTTGACCAAAAAGGATTACGTGAACAGACATTTTCCAGAAATAATGACTTAGGAGTGGCTGCCTCATTTCCCTTTGCCTGGTGATATCCTCACAAAGTCCATTTAGAAAGGACCCGGCAGCTTGCAAGACATAGAATTTGAGTTCTTAAGTGTCCAAACATGAGCGCATATCATTTTTTCCCTCCTCTGGAGCATTTCTAATCACAACTTTGTTACTGCAGCCTAGATGTTGACGGAGGTAAGCTTATTTGGAACTCTAAAAACAGCATCTTCTGAGGCTCCCAAAGGAAAGCTCCCCAATGATTTGCAGCTCATTACAACCAGAATCTTCACAAATAGGGATATTCTTTGCTTTTTTTTTTTTTAAAATACTGGAAGATATCAGATTGACAGTGCCTACGGCTAGAGTCTTTGATTTGGGATTACACTCATGGTAACAGGGAGGCTAACGTGGCAGTGAGTCTGCCAGCCTCTGCTTTGCACAAGGCCCTGAAAAGCAGGTTTCTCAATCTGAGCAAGAAGAGTAATGTCCACATTCATTATCTGGCCACCTTCCTAAGGGCCAGACTTGCCAATTGAAATAATTAGGGCAGAACCAGCTTCTCCACCTCCTGGGCAGCAATGCCTCCAAAGATTTAACCAAGAACTAGAAAAAAGTCACCAGTTCTATAGTGCTTCCTACACATCACCAGTTATAAAACTGAACCATTTTATTATACTATTTCTAGGCCAATTATTTATGGGTTATTTCAGAAATAAAATATGGGGGCATCCAAAGAGAGAGAGGACCTTGTTTACCTCCCTGTCCTAACTATCAAGATTCAGCTTCACCATTCCTGAAATAGAGGAGTGTCATATTTACATCCGTTGTTCACGGATAATTCTTTCCACTACTCACAGGAACTAGAAGACCATTAACTGCATAGGATATTCCAAACAGGAATGGGCCAAAACAGAATTTCTTTTTTTTTTTTTTTTTCCAAAACAGAATTTCTAAGTGAAAGAGGGAATGTTCTATGAGAGTTTCTGTCCAGGTGCCTCATTGTTTTTCAGGAATGGTTTCAAGAATAGCCCTGCTACTAACAGCATTAAGGCTAGAGGGGATAACAGCTTCTACCAGAAGCAAAGAGTACTCCTGAGATATTCATTTTAGTCTTGAGAAAATTAAGAAATCTCCTCACTTCAAGCAAGTTTAAAAAAGCGATATTCTTCTACTGATCGAAACACAGCCTCTCAGAGCATGAGAATGCCTCCAAAAGAACTTCTTGTCCCAGATTATTAAGGCTAAACTGTATACACTGCGGATATGCTGAGGTCTGCCTTCAGGCACCTGAGATAGGACAGTGTCTTCTGCTTCTTCATTCCACTAGCAAAAACAAAAAGAAAGCACACAGAAACAATGCTTCCCTCACCCACATGACTGGTGATTAAAGTTTCCTTCATAGGATTATCAACATTTCATTTCCCAATTAACAGGATAGCTTAATCCAACGCTTTTGCAAGGTATAGACCTCGAGACCTTCCCTGACAATTGGTTTTAATGAACCAGAGGTCCAAATGGGACAAAGGTAACTATCTTGAAAGGACAAGTGCTATACTGTGGGAAAAATGAGAAATAAACAGGAAGTTAAAGAATGTTCAAGACAGCACAAAGTAATCCAGGACCAGCTTTACCTCTGATACTGGCTTGTTTGCGGAGTGCTTAGAGACTAGGTATTTCAGTCAGATGCACTTTGGTCCAAATCCCATCTTTGTTGTACTGATCTAGGAAACTTAGGGTAAGTCATTTAACATGTCTAGGCCTCCTTTCTTCTTCTATAGAAGGCCTATCTGCTACCTGGGCTTTAACAGAGATATCAGTCAATGATACCATTATAGACACATGACTGTGTCAGTGCCCCATAGTAGGGACCCAGAGGGACATGCAGGTGAGAGACACTGACAGAGAAATAACAAGGATGTCAACTACTCCTTAGAAAATAACAGAAAACAAACGAATTATACAAACAAACTAGATTCTCCCTAAAATTCCTTAAAAACCTTCTAAACAATTATTAAAATGTGAAATTGGTTAAAAAGTTCTATTCTCAGGCTCCTGGGTGGCTTAGTCAATTAAGCATATGGCTCTTAACCTTGGGTCAGGTCATGATCTCATGATTTGTGAGAGCGAGCCCCGCACTGGACTCTGTGGGATTCTCTCTCTCCCCCATCTCTGCCCCTCCTCCACTTGACTGCATGCACACACATGCTCTCTTTCTCTCAAAATAAACAAACATTTAAAAAACATTAAAGTTCTATTTTCTCAGACAGTTACTGGCAAGGAGGATATTTAGTGCAAAGCAGCCCCGTGCAGAGTAAAGCAATAGGTTGTTTTGCTCCTGGAGAGTACAATGAAGATGGTCTTAATGATCCCCCTAGCTTGACCATACTTTAAATAGGCTTATTTCTGAGTCTAGACCCCTGACCGCCTTTTCTTGGAGAGTATATTTTAGAAAACTTGCCACTGTAAATTCTTTCTCTGCCCCTTTGAAATATATGTAAATCTCTCAGCCTTTTGCCAGTTTTACAATTTAGGAAATGTTTTTCTCAAGGACTTAGGAATCATTTTTGAAATGTAAACACTGGAGAAGATAGCACCCCTATCTCCCAGTCCCTGAAGAGAACAGGAGTCTACCTTCCATGGTGCCAGTTAGCAAACACCAGTGGCATAATCCCAGAAAACTAGCATTTGCAAATTTGGGAAAAACTAAATGTGCTCAACACATCCATTGACCAACCTCCTCTCTTAACATCCTCCAGTACTTTTCCACTAGCTGACTTTCAGAGTTAAAAAACCCTCCGCCTTTTGTTTCCATGAAGCTAAGTATCCAGACTTGTTCTGGGCTCTCTGCCCTATTGCTGGCAATAGTATCGAAATAAAATCAACTTCTGTCTGCTCGTCTTGTCCGGTGCCATTTTTTCTTCTTTAACAAGCTCCACTCTCATTTTAGAGCCTCCCTCTTGGCCAGGAGTGCCTCTGTCAACATGCAGTTTAGTGCAGTTTCCAAAACCTCAAAGATGGCTCTAAGAGGGAATGACTTGCCAGAGGATGAAGTTTGCAACAAGGGAGAGATGCAGGGAGACCCATGGACAGGTGGAGCTTCTTAAGGTCTCCAATACACTGTTCATGCCCACATGGCTTGCTCTTGGGATTTTACCTCCTACTAACCTCTCAGGGACAAACTGGCATAGCAAAGTGTAGTGGTAAGAGCCTCAAATCTGTTCACACCTCCTCCTACACACTGCCTTTTGCAATGTGACTTCGCCACCTTTCTTATCAAGACATGCAGTCTTTTTCTTCAACTCTACAATCTGAGCTTGGTCTCATGACTTACTTTAGTTAACGGGACATTAACCAACCTGCCAGAAGCCAAAATGTCAAGAGTACACACTGGGGCCCACCCTTCCTTGCTTGCTTCTGGGGCTCTTACTGTCTCCAAATAATGAGGAGCAACATGGAGAGATCCTAGCCTGCACAGCTCTCCAGCTGAGTTTCCAAGCATGAGAATGCACCACCCTAGGCCCAGCTGATCCATCATAATCCAGAACATTTAAATAGCCTACAGAATCATGATATTTTTTATTCTAAGGATCTGAGTTACTTTCTTTTTAAATACAGCAGAAGCTGATACCATCAGGATGTTACGTTTACTGAGAAAGCATGAATGAATTCCCAACCCAGAGAAATGAGAAACTAGAGAAGGAGGGGTATCCAAGTAAACATTCTTTTCATCATCATGAGTCTCAAACCAGAAATGTTAGCTAGAATTTAAAAGAAGTTTCTTTAAGGTAATTCAGAATCTCATAGAAAATCAATCTCTCTGTAGGACTAAAAATATCTCAGCTTTGAACATTTTTTTCATTCTTATTAGACTTGAAAGCATGCCCATTGATCTAGCAAGAGCAATTTGCTAATAATTAGGCTGGCAAGGCAGGCTTAGGTTTGTTACCAAATGGGTGGGTGAGAGGCCCCTTCAGTTCACAGAAGCCTCTACCCTAACAAGACAGAAAAGATGCAGAAGCAGCAACTGAAAGTGCCTCTATTCCCAAAAATTCAGGGGAGATTAAACTCCATCACAGAGAAATAGCTCCCAAGCAAAAACCCACCCCCTTCTGTACTAACTCTTTCTGCAAAGAAAAAACAGTCTTTAAGTCAGGTTCTCCCCCCCCAAGAGACCCCATGATAAATATTCATACCCCTGTCATGTGGCACTTACTTCTCCTTCTCCTTCCTTTTTCTCCTGGTCTGCCATGAGTATAAATGATATGCACTTGTCTACCTCTCCTATTAGACTTGAAGTCCCTTGAGGGCAGGGTCTATGTGTAATTGATGTTTCCAGCTCCTACAGAACAAGACACAGAGAAGATGCTCAATGAATGTTTCTTATGTAAATAAACGGAAGAGGGCAGGTTCTATGGAACACAGGGACAGTGTAATACAAGGACTATCTTGATGACTACAGGGAGCTTGGCAAAAAAATGCCCCTCTTCTTTGCATAAAATAAAGTTTACATTACAAAAAGCTACATAATTCATGAAAATGTGTCATTTTTTTCACAAGGGCGCCAGAAATTCCACCAGAAATTATGACAACTGATACGTCTATAATAGGTTTTGCTTTCAGTGAATTCCAGAAATTATTTGTTACTCGCATTTCTTCTTTTTCTCTGGAAACCGGAAGTCCTGAGCAGGGGACAGACCTCGTGAAGTGCCAAGACAAAATTCTCTTCCCGAGGGTAACACAGGTCAAACAAGCTGCATTGTGATGTATATGTTTTTTGGAAACTCAAACTAATTAATAACAGTATTGCTTCGCTTTCAAGTGGTTATTATGGTGACATTATTTTTACTGCTTCAGTTGCTCATACCCCCAAAAAAGAAAAAAAACTATCCCTTTCCTTATAAAATATTTATTATTTTATATTTTAAAAGAAAGAACCAAATCAATTCTGTTTTGAAAGGCACATTAAAAATGTAAGCACAAAGTACAGGGCACATTTCACAGAAGATTGGAACTGCTAACAGTTTTTTTTTTTTCCATCTACCAGAAGAAATCAAATGAAGCCAGTTTGCCTCTGGGGTTTTAAACATCATTACAATTCATCTTAATAATGAAGTTAAAATTAACTGAAAGAAGACAAAATGGAAAAAAAAAAAAACCCTCACATCACTAACATGAGTTTACTCATGTGAAAAGGGATAAAAGTAATATCCTTTGGGCACAGTGAAGGAAAAATCTTAACCAGTACACAGGTAGCCCAGGATGAAAGCAGTACTTCACAATAGTCCATTTGTGTTGATGGAAGCATAAGCTAATGCATAACACACACTTCATGCCCATATATAAACATATGCTTGGACCCATGTATATACACAGTAAAAAATAAATGCAGCCACCCAGAGATCTTTAAAATTGTATTAAAAAATACTATAAACAAGATGATCTATTTGCCATGGAATGCTGTTTCTGAATCACACACAATCAGTGCAGGAACTCAGCTCTGGTTCACATAAACTCCCCATATTATCTCTGTGGAACCTTTCTGATGAGAGATGAAAAGACTAATGGAAAGGTCAAAAGGGGCATCTCCACTCCACAGGGCCCTCAAAATGTCTCCATGAGCACGCTTGCTTTGACTTTCATCCTTCCCCTCTGAGAGACAGAACAAAACAGGCATCATGCTACTGGGAAACAGAGAGGAGGATTTTTTTTAACCAATTAAATCTTTTTCAGAAAACTAAAGCTGTCATATTGGAAATATAATGATGGCAACAATAATGAGATCCAGAGCCAAGTAACAAACTAGAAGATTCATTGTGTGCTTGGCTGTCAGGTGGGAACACTGATTACTCATTCACAATCTTCTGTGGCAAAGTTTAGAATTCAATTGTTTTTCTTCAAACCTGTAAATTACTTTGGTCTGGACCGGGGGAAAAATAACCCTGTAGATTTCCAGAGGAGGTATGCAAATCTCCACATTATAGAACTGAAACCACTGAGTTTTTTGTGGAGTTTTTTGGGGTTTTTTGTTTTGTGTGTTTGTGTGTGTGCTTGTTTCGTTGTTGTTGTTGTTTCATTTGTTTGTTTGTTTCTGAGACTATGAGAGATTATCAGTTTGTTAGCTTATATTTTCTTCAGTGTTTTGGAGAAACCAAAAATCAAGAGCAGTGTGAATTAGGACACAGAGAAAGCCCAAATTGTCACTGAGCTTTTTTGTCTTTTCAAGTAAGCAATTTCAGCAAGTTTAAGGATAAAGTCAAGATTATCCATTTGTAAATGGTGGAATCATCTTCTGCCTGTCAATAACCATCACCTCTAATTAATCACTTTCCACTCTTTCATTCTGATTCCTTTAAATACTTTTTCTTTTAACATTATACTAGGCACAAAATGATATTAAAGTATCAGAAAGTCACAACTAACATGTTATCTGTGTTCCAAGATCTTACCATTGGTGACTGGCCCATATGGTTAATTCTCAGCACAGTTTGAGGAAACACTCAGGAAGTTACATGCAACTGTAAATGGGTAATATGTGCACAGAAATCTTCCCCACAAAATATATATTAACATGATAAAACCAAAGATGACTTAGGTGAAGAAACTAACATGATGGGGGGGGTGCTGATATCTAAGTAAAGATTTTTAAATGATTTAATAATACCTTTCCATTGAAAACATAGAGAATCACAGAATCATAGTGAGTGAGCAATATGAAATATGACATAGGTGGAAAGCTATAGAATCACAGAGTTCTAGTATTCATACATAATGGCTTACGGATCATCACCAAGTAAAGAATAAAAACGGTGCTTTATATCACACAATTGGTAACTTTGTGAAGCACAATATATCCATTATGTTTACATGTAAAAGATAGTTTATCACAGTGCTTAGGTGCATGGGCCCTGAATCCATTCTGGTTGGATTCAGGTGCCAGGTCCTTGCTTGCTAGCTGTGTGAATTTTCACAAGGAGCTGAGAGGCAATGAACTGATAGCAGACACATTAATAATAATGGAGCACAAAGTATCTATAAAGCACTTAGCACAGATCCTGTGACATAGTAAGTATATCTTTCATTCATTCAACAAATATTTAAGGAGCATATACATTGCTCCAGGTACTGTACTAAGTACTAGGGATTCAAGGCTGAACAAAATTAATACAGTTCCTGTTTCAAAGAGTAATAACATGAGCTGTAGAACTGCACCTTTTTAAATGGTTTAGATAAATAGCAGGTCCACAATGCTCTGTGTGTGTGTGTGTGTGTGTGTGTGTGTGTGTGTTGACCTAATATAATACCATAATTGTTCTTTTCCTGATTTTTTCTCCTCTTTCCTGTGCCTGCCTGAGTCCCAGTACTTGGAAGTATACATGAAAGATGTAAGGAATACATTAGTATACACTGACTAGATACTCATCAAAGCTTAAAGTTCTATAGCTGCTAAGCTCTACTTGTCTGGAATAGGGAAAATCAAAATATGGCCAAGTTGTTAAGGGTGAGAAGACCAGCAGACCTGCCTTAAGATAAGATAATGAAAACTACTTACAGCTTCAGAGATGTGGACTCTTCATCATTGTTCATTCTTTTTTACTCATGTCTCTTGAGGATTAGAGCCAGAAATTTAAAGGAGTAACTGTAAACGCTGTCAGGGTTCTATGTCTAAAGTCGCCAAGAAAATTCACTGCTTAGCTATAGGCCCTAACATCCTACAATGCCTTTTCTGTTAGTGTGAGATGGCATAGAATAAGACAACTGTATCCAAAAGTCACAGCTGAAAGATTAGCTACGTTTTAAATGGCATTGTTATGGGCATTTAGCCAACAAACTTTGAGATTCTGCTATGAAGCAGACACTGTATTCAATACTGGAGATTACACAGTGAGCAAATACATAAATGCCTAACAGTCTGGAGGATGAGAAGCACAATTAATGAAATGATCATGCTAATAACTTTAGGAATATCAGCCCAAGGGAATATGCAAGAAACAAACATAAACCAGAGTCAGGTGTGAGGAAGGGTTCCTGAAAATGTCATACTTTAGGAAGAGTACGTAGCCATTAATGAGACAAAGATAGGAAATGGGAGAAGGAAGAGGATGGTGCCAGTGTTGACTTTGTGGTAATAACAAATGCACTCTTGTACAGCAACTGAACTGGGTCGGGCAAAAAGAAAATACAAGAAAATCTTTTTTTTTTCTTAGCAAAACCAAACAGGATAACAACACAATAAAGGAGTGTGCTGTCTTGGATGCCTGATGCAAAATATAACTTGCTACTTGTGTACAGTGTTTTCTATTCTTGCTTTCAGATTTTATAGGAAACAGACAAGAGTAAATTCTTATGTTCTTAGCATTCTCAGAGTCATCTTTGATGCAGCGTATGGTACCGAACAGACCTTTATCTTCCCCTCACCCACACAGCAGTAACATATAGGAACATAAACATTAAAGCTCTCCCCCCTAAGAAACGGTCATTTAGGGGATGAACGGCTCTATTTTTTCCACTTTCTTAAAAATTATATAAAGAAAAAAATAGAAAGTCATAGTTATTTTGTTCTTATTGCTTATATCCTGGATAAATTAGTAAAGAAACTTTAAGGGGAGACATATCATGGGAATCTTAGCATTCATTTCAAATATACTGATAAGGCTTGGTCTGGTTGTACACTTACAAAGTATTTTGTTCCATTAAATTATGCTGGAGAGTTAACAGTAAAAACTCTTGAATCAAAATGTTTTATTCCTTCTATGTTAGAATATTCCAAAGATGAAGATAATTCTCTGCTCTAGAAACAGAGAATGATATCAAAAATTGAATTAAATGGGAAAGCAGTGACAAATTTTCACTCTGAAATAAATGTGTGAGACTAGCTGACAACAGGGAAGCCAATTCAGATTCTCACTTCCTTAGTGGTATGGCTTAACACCAAATCTAATAGGCATTTAGCTGGCTGACTAGGGCAGGAAAAGAGGGTCTACAGCCTCTAATGGCTGCATCTGTGAGATGAATTGAACCCACTAAAATTATCTTTGAAGACTTGAGGTTACTGTCAAATTTGGGAATTTTTTCTCTCTCCAGGGGATCAGGCTAGAGAAATAGGTAACTTCTGGCTCAAATGGTCCAATGGAAAGTAAAAAATAATCTCTGATAACATGAATAGAAATTACCAAAATTGTCATGTCTGCACAAAATTTGGAAGTTCTCATTTCTTACAATCAAGTGTCTACTGGAGATTGCAAATCATTTTCCTTTTGCTACTGTCAAAAAGAATAAAGTCGAACACCTGTGTCTTCAAGTGAGCCATCAGAGAGCTACTTAGGTTTAGAAAACAACTTTATGTCAGCATAGTGCAGGAGTAATACCAGTACTCTGATGTCTACAGAAAAAAGAGTACTACATTAAAATATATATAGAAATAAAATAATGTGAATTAGTTTTGATTTTTCATTTGGTATCAGGATTTTTACTCTTTATGCAAGTGACTACACATGCAACCAAAGGGAAGGGGGAACAAAATGGATGGTTTTGCTGTGCTATAGAATTCATGTAGGTGCAACAGACTTGGCAATAAATTAAACAGCCAAAGTTACACTTTCTTCTCAAGAAAAACCTTGAATGAACATCAGCCCCTATTCAATCTCAATCCAGATCCATGGAAATTAAGGGAAGGAAAATTAGGAATTATGGTCTACTTGAATCCATTATGTCTGTAAACTGCAAGGATAGAAAGAATATGTCATCTAATAAAAGATTAATGTGAGAGCTCTTCTGAATGATAACCACATTGCTTCCTCCTAGAGCTAATTATTCCTTTGAATCACATTCAGAAAGGAAGACACAAAGTTACCTGCAGCAAATACTTCTTTTAACTGCTTAACAGTGAACACTTTTTTTTTTTTTTTTTTTTTTTAGCTAATTGGGTTATTTTTCTAGGAGGTACACAAATCCCTCTTTCCTCAGCAGAATACTGAAAATGAACACTATTCTTTTGGAAGAAAGATTTGGAACATTTTAAGTATTGACAGAAAATCAGATTATAGTTGTCAAAAGATCATTTGAAATTGATTTTATTTTGACTAATGAATTATTCCATAGAGTTTTTGAATGAATCAAATCTCAGGAGTTAATCCACAGCTGTGGTCTGTGTCTTCATGAAGAAAGAGATCTTCTGTAGCCTTATTTCTACACATTCACACAGACCGGTGAGAACCTAGGACTGACATCATCTTATCATCGAATCTCATTTGGCCTCCAAGAATATATACGCACACATCAATATCTCTTCTAAGAGAGACTGACATCTTCTACTCACTGGTAATACCAATGTAGAAATGATGGAGTGGGTTATCTGGCACAGTGGGATACTTTATTACTGAAATTGTTATGCATTAATAGCACATAGTGTTAATAAATTATTACCCAACTTTTACTAAGTATTATTATTATTTTTTAATTCTCCTCAGGCAATGCATCCCCTACAAGTACATCTGGAACAGGGCACTCCACCAACATCTGGGTATTTCACTCACTGTTAACTACTTGACGCATATTATCACACTGAATTCTCTCTGTCAAGGAAACGAAACTCAAAAAGTGAGTAACACGCCTTTCACAGTTACTCATCAGTTATTCAACTAGTTAAAAAAGTTGTTATAGTCATTCAAGTAGTTAAACAAATTACTCAACTAAAGCCAGGATTAACACCAATTAAAACTAAGAGCTTCCTAATACCAAAGCCCATACATTAACTACTAGTTATGCTGCTCAAATGAGAAGTCTAAAGCCTCTTAACTATCACTTCCTTCTTTATTCCTTAAATGTCATATTCCTGGAAATGCTTAGCCCAATGAAAGGCTAACAGAAATGACATGTGCTCTCCAACTTTCCTCGTAGGTTTTCCTTATAATATATGAATCCTGCTGTAGGAAAGAGCCATATATTTGGAAAGGGGAGTATACTGACCTCTCCTCCTCTGCTAAGGACAGAGCAGAGAAAGGAAAATGAGTTTGTACAGATACGCATTGATCATCATTGTCACTCTCATGAAGAGTGCATCCTTCCTTAATCATTTGAAGAATGAGTAGACACTGATTGCCTAAATATCTCAGATTCTGTTTATTCTCTCTCAACTCAACAAAACTTAGTAGGGGGTAAAATATAACATGAAAGTATTCAGAGGATTTTCTACTTCTTTTATTATCTATTAATTTCAAAATTAAACTCACTTTTGAGAGGGACTGCATTAAATGTGTAGATCTCTTGGGATACTATAGAGATTTTAACAATATTTGTTCTTCTAATCTATGAGAATGGAATGTTTTTCCATTGTTTGTGGGAAATTTCTTCAACTTCCTTTACCTTTGATTAGATGAAAAGATTAGGTTTATTCCCAAGTATCTTATGGGTTTTGGTGCAATTGCAAAATGATATTGATACCAACAGAATTTTCATACAGCTAGAACAAACAACCCTAAAATTTATATGGGACAACAAAAGATCTCAAATAGCCAAAGCAACCTTGAAAGAGAAAAGCAAAGTTGGAGGCATCACAAGTCCAGACTTCAAGTTCCATTACAAAGCTTTAGTGATCAAGACAGTGTGTTACTGGCAGAAAAACAGAAACATACATCAGTAGAACAGAACAGAAAACCCAGAAATGAACTCACAACTGTATGGTCAATTGATCTTTGACAAAGTAGGAAAGAATATCCAATCGAAAAAAGACAGTCTCATTGACAAATGGTGTTGGGAAACTGGACAGCAACATGCCAAAGACTGAAATTGGACTGTTCTCTTATACCATACACAAAAATAAACTCAAAATGGATGAAAGACCTAAATGTGAGACAGGAAGCCATTAAAATACTGGAGAACACAGTAACCTCTTTGACATCTGCTGTAGCAACTTCTTACTAGATATGTCTCCTCAGGCAAGGGCAACAAAAGCGAATATAAACTATTGGGACTTCATCAAAATAAAAGCTGCCTGCACAGCAAAGGAAACAATCAACAAAATGAAAAGGCAACCTATAGAATGGGAGAAGATATTTGCAAGTGACATATCTAATAAAAGGTTAGTATCTAAAATATATAAAGAACTTATAAAACTCAACACCTAAAAAACAAATACTCCAATTAAAAAATGGGCAGAAGACACGATCCGACATTTTTCCTAAGAGGACATACAGGTGGCCAACAGACACATAAAAAGATGCTCAACATCACTCATCATCAGGGAAATACAAATGAAAACTACAATGAGATGTCACTTCACACCTGTATAATAGCTAAAATTAACAACACAGGAAATAACAGAGGTTGGTGAGGATGCAGAGAAAGGGGAACACCTTTGCATGCTGGTGGGAATGCAAACTGCTACAGCCACTATGGAAAACACTATGGAGTTTCCTCAAAAAGCTGAAATAGAACCACCCTACCTTCCAGCAATTTCACTACTAGGAATTTACCCAAAGAATACAAAATACTAATTCCAAGGGATACATGCACACTGATGTTTATAGCAGTATTATCCAATAGCCAAATTATGGAAAGAGCCCAAATATAGACTAATGACTAGATAAAGAAGATGTAACACATATACACAATGGAATATTAGTCAGCCATAAAAAATAATAAAATCTTGTTATTTGCAATGACATGGATAGACCTAGAGAGTATTCTGCCAAGCTAGTTAAAACAGTTAAAGAAATACAAATACCATATGATTTTACTCATATGTGGAACTTAAGAAACAAATAATCATAGGGGAAAAAATGAAAGAGGCAAACCAAGAAAGAGATCCTTAACTAAAAGAGAACAAATTGATGGTTACCAGACGGGAGATGGGTGGGTGAATGGGCTAAATAGGTGATGGAGATTGAGAAGTGCACTTGATACAAGTGCTGGGTCTTGTATGTAAATGTTGAATCACGAAGCTGTACACCTGAAACTAATGTTATACTGTATGTTAACTGAAATTTAAATAAAAAATTTAAAAGCAAAAGAACAAAATTAAACTCACTAAAATATTTTCACACTACAAACAAGGATGAGATTGATAACTCAGATTCATGAAAAATACTTCTAAAGGTTTATGTAATTGTTTTGTCAGGCTACAAACTAACCAGAACACTTTCCAGTGGGTAGTTTACTGGAAAGGGAATGGATGTTCTCACAGCAGATACTATGGAAGGGATACAAGAAACAAACCCTTAGAGACAGGTACAGAGACAACTGCTTCTTTCTTAGGGAAGTGGGCTAATTTAGTCTGGACCCCAGGGTGTGGAATCACCTGGTGCATTTATGGTTGATAGTTAGCGAGCTGCTATAGTCACATGGAGCTATGCAGGGATGGGTTAGAAAATCAGCTAAAGACAAGCTTGGGCATTATCTTGGGTCTGGGCAGTAGCTGGACTCAGTTGGTAGACCACACAGCTAATTAGGCCAAGATGCTGATCACTGGAATTCCCCTGGGTAGCTATTGTCATTATTACTGCCATGAGATTTAAGATGTAGTTTTCTCACGCCTTCCACTAGATTTCTAGTGTTTCTCAAGTTGAGCCCTATCTTCACACAGTATGTCTCAGTTCAATAAATGATTTTCATGCATGAGTTTCTGATCCTGAGTCCCACAAAGGCATTTAGCAAGTCTTAAGAGCATAGCCTCTATTTGGGTCTCCATTTGCCTGTGCTATAGCTGAAGAAGATTCCCTTTTAAAAACTAGGGGCCTGTACAACTCCTATGGAAAGATGACTGCCAGTCTCTATTAAAAGGGATTATAAACACAACCTATTATCCAATAATCACATTCTTAGCTGCATACTCCAAAGAAATATATGTGTATGTTCACCAAGAGACCTGTATAATAAAGTGCATAGAAATGCTACTTATAATAACCAAAAGCTGGAAACAATCCAAATAGAATGGATATATAAAAGGTGCTATATACACACAATAGATTATTATACAGCAATAAGAGCCAACCAACTACAGCATATAATAACATGAATGAATTCCACAAACATAATAAGCAAAAAAAAGGCAGCCACAAAAGAATTGCATACTGCATGATTTCATTTTTATGAATATTCATTCATTATGAATTATGAATTCATTCATTATGAATGAATAGGCAAAAATACTATATGTTTTAGATATCATGACAGTCATTATCCTGATGGGAAGGGATAGATAATGACTGGAAAGGAGTATAAAATTGATTTCCTATAGCGCAGGTAACATTCTGTTTCTTGAGATAGGCCTTTTCATATGTGTTTGTCCACCTCATAAGCATTCATGGAACTATAAGCTTAGGATATGGGCACTTTTATTGTTCCTATATAAAGTTATAATACCTGAATTTGTAAAGTTTACTTTAAAATGATACAATAATGGAGACTTTAAAACCTGGTACCCCACCTTGCTTTTGCCAACATCCTCCCTCATCCCATTTCTCACCACCTTTTGCTTTTGGAGTCATACAAAAACTAATGAACAAACCTTTGGGGTGAGGCTTGCTACCTTCCTTGGACTCATAAATACTGCCCTTCACCAAACTCAAATCAGCAGCTAGGATCAGGCTGTCTTCTACCTGCCTATATTATTTCTATAAAACATCAAATTCCATGGAAACCATGTGTTGCTTTCTCACCTTGATATCTAATGTCAGCTCAACCTACTTCTTCCATCTTTCTTCTTTCAGTCATTCATGCGTTTTCTTAAAAATTATACTTTAACCATTCAACTATGTTGGGCATTATGTTCCACTATAAAGATAACATGAGCAAATACAAACAAGCTCCCTCTGCCTCACTTCTTTCCTGTAGTTTCATAGTAGAGGACCATGATCTCCTTCTCAACTAATCTATCTAAAACCAAATAAACTCGGTTCATCACAGTTCATGATAGGTGGACACAGAGATGCAGATGGATCATGACAGGCAGAGTGACTGAATCATTCAAATGTATTTTGAAAGATGTAGAAAGCCAACCATATGAATTAAATGAGTCCATTATAGGATTCTAATGTAGGTAAATAAAACTTTCTAAAAAAAAACTAATTAGAACTAGCAATATATTTCTATTTATCTGTGATTTTCTTTGTGGGAACCATCATATCCTAAATGTCTAGCAACTTTTAAATACTTTCTTTATCTAATTCCCATGAATTAGGGAGATCATTTAAAGGGATTATGGATTCTAGGAGCTATGTTTTTAAGACCTAAAAGTAGTGCATATCCTTTCTCTATGGATTTATCAGCTTCATTTATTAATAACTTACTCAGTGGTTTCAATAATGTCAAGTAATAATACAGCCCATTAACAATGACTTTGGTTTTCCAGAATAATAGGCATAGTTATATTTGTACCAACACTTTGAGTAAAACCCATGTAAATGGTATAATATTACTATGGTGCCAGATTTAGTCTCATTCCCAAGAGCCTGACAACTGAAAACTATGAAGATACTTTAAAATCAGATTTGTTGGGATATAGATGTGGACAATATTTGCTATATCAAAATGCAACAGGAATTGTAAGTATTCTTTTGAACTGACACTTTCCAGGCCAGTCTCGGTGATGACTCCCACTTATATTATAAATGATGTTATCACAAAAGAGTAACTAGACTCTTAAGGCTAAAAATGGTCTATATTTGTTCTGAAAGAACCTTCGACATTTCCAGTTACACACACATTCACTAATAACGCTTCTTCCCTTTGCTCAAAAAAGATGCATTTCCAGACATTTATCCCACAGAAGACAAAAAACAGATTTCACTTCACCTGCAATCTGATCTTTATTTCAAATTCCCTTTCTTTAATTAGCTTGAGAAATTTTTAGACAACCTTACAAACAAACAGTCCCCTTCCTTTGCTTTCTTTTCCTTCCCTCTCTCCTTTCCACAAACATATGTTCAATGCTGCCTATGTTTCAGACATAGGTAATATGAAGACAAGTAAAACACTCTCTGACCTGTACCACTATAAAATTTCCACCAATCTACCAATTTCAAACCACTCGAGTTCCCTTAGCATCCTGGAACCTGAATGATTTAGGTTTCTGATGAGTAATCCAAGCTTCTTTTAAAACCAAGTGATTCCACAGATTTTTTCCTATTACGTGCTGCAAGCGAAACAAAGCGCAAGCATTCTGCCATCATCTGCTTTCTTGCTCAAAACATCTCCTTCACCCCCTTCTCATCCTCAGCATGGACTTTGATGGCCAGGTTGGTAGGGTAATTTCATTAAGGAACCCAATCTATTGGAAAAAGCTGTATTTCCTCCCAGAATCTCTGGAGCATTTTTTTGTGCTGTGATTTTGCTGACAATTATATTCCATAGACAAGAACTGAGGACAAGGTGCAAGACACAGAAAAATGACACTGACACAGGGTGAACCTCATACCACCTGAGTCCTACCTTTGGTGCCTGCCTACTTAGTCTTAGAACATTTATGGAGATTTGTCATTTTAGAGGCTGGGAGAAACAGCTTCTAATTTCTTAGTAACTATAAAATCATGGATAACTAAGTTACAACTATCCCAAATGATTTTTTCCCAATCAATTCTCAACTTGATTTCATTTCAGGGTCAACACTGTGGGTCGTTTTATATGCAGAAAATGTCGCTGAACTGAATTTATTGCCTCTCAGTCTCTCAACAGGCTTACTACTCCTGGATCAGAATTTCAATTGTGCTAACATTAAGAGCTACATTTTTTTCTGTTTAGGAGGCTGGCTGGCAATTAACACTAATAATATGTGAGTTGTGGCATAGCTTTAAATTCTTCCAGTGAATTGATATCTACTTTATGGAAAAAGCAGTGGCGCTATTCTTTTTGTTTTTGGCCTAAATAACAAACATTTACTTTCTCACAGTTCTGCAGGAAAGAAGTCCAAAATCACCGTGTCAACAGGGATAGTTTCTTCTAAAATCTCCCTACCTAGATTATAGACAGCTGTCTTCTCTCTATGTCTTCCGGTGGTCTTCCCTCTGAATGTGTCTGTGTCCTAATTGATTCTTTTTTCTTTTATTTTATTAAGGTATAATTGACATATTAGTTTCAGATGTACAACATAATGATTTGATATTTGTACGCATTGCAAAATGATCACCACAATAAATCTAGTTAACATTTGTCACCATACTTAGCTAACAAAATTTTTTGTCTTGTGACGAGAACTTGAAAATCTATTCTCTTAGTAACTTTCCAACACATAATATAACACTATTAACTTTAGTCACCATATTATATACTACACCCCCAGGACTAATTTATTTTATAACTGGAAGTTTGTACCTTCTGACCACCTCAACCATTTTGCCCACCCCCCTCCCACTCCCCCCTCAAACTCAATGCCCCATCTCTGGCCAGTAATTTATCTTATCTACAGGCTCTGGGTTTATTTTTGCTTTGTTTTAGACTCTACATTTAAGTGAGATCATGTAGTCTTTGTCTTTCTCTGACTTATTTCACATACTATAATGATCTCAAGGTTCAGACATGTTCTCTCAGATGGCTATATGTCATTCTTTTTGATAGCTGAGTAATATTCCATTGTACATATATATGTTCTTTATCCATTCATCCATTGATGAACATTTAGGTTGCTTTCATGTCTTGGTTATTGTAAATAATGCTGCAGTGAACATGGGGGTGCAGACGGCTTTTTACGTTAGTGTTTTTGTTTCCTTTGGATAAATACCTAGATGTGAAATTACTGGATCACATGGTAGTTCTATTTTTAATTTTTTGAGGAAACTCCATGCTGTTTTCCACAATTACTGCACAAATTTATATTCTACTGTTCTCTGCATCTTTACCAACGCTTATATATTCTTTTTGATACTAGTCATTTAATAGATGTAATTATGGGGGCACCTGGGTGGCTCAGTCAGTTAAGCATCCGACTTCAGCTCAGGTCATGATCTCATGGTTCATGGGTTCGAGCCCCATGTCAGGTTCTGTGCTGACAGCTAGCTCAGAGCCTGGAGCCTGCTTCAGATTATGTGTGTGTGTCTCTCTCTGACCCTCCCCTGCTCACATTGTCTCTCTCTCAAAACTAAATAAAACATTCAAAAAAACTTTAAAAAATGTAATTATGATTTTGTTGTATGCATTTCCCTGATGACTGGTGATATGGAATACTTTTTCATTTGCCTACTATGTGTGTCTTATTTGGAAAAAAATGTGTATTCAAGTTCTTTGTCCATTGTTTAGTCATACTATTTGTGTTTTTGCTGCTGAGTTGTATACATTCCTTATATACTTTGGATGTTAAACCTTTATCAGATATATAATTTGCAATAACTGTCTTAGCTAACTTTATTGTGATGATCATTTCTCAATATATACATAAATCATCATTTTGAACTTAAATTTATACAATGTTATATGGCAATTATATTTCAATAAAGTTGGAGAAGAAAATCAAGGAAATAGGAATATAGAATAAGGAAGGCAAATAGAATGCACTTTAAAAACTGACAGATTTCACTTCAAATATATCAACAATTATACATAAATAGACTAAGTGATTTAATTTTGAGAAAAAATTTGATCAGACTAGATCTGATCCTATGCGATTACAAGAAACATCTAAAACATAGGTACAGAAAATTCAAAAAGGAAAAAAAAGACTATAAATACTAAGCAAAAGAAAAACTGATATACCTAGATTATATCCAAAAAAAATAGACTATTAAGAGGAAGCTAATTTGAGTGACTCAGTCAATTGGGAATCTGACTTCTGCTCAGGTCATGATCTCACAGTTTGTGAGTTTGAGCCCCACATTGGGCTCTGTGCTGACAGCTCAGAGCCTAAAGCCTGATTTGGATTCTGTTTCCCTTTCTCTCTGCCCCTCCCCCACTCATGCTTTGTTTCTCTCTGTCTCAAGAGTAAATAAACATTTTAAATTTTTTTTAAAAGAAGAAGAAACATTATTAGGGATACAGAGCAGTTTTCAAAATGACAAATTCAGTTTGCAAGGAAAATATTTTTATCTATCTAAAATTATGCCCTCGGGGCGCCTGGGTGGCTTAGTCGGTTAAGCGTCTGACTTTCGCTTAGGTCATGATCTCACGGTTCGTGGGTTCGAGCCCAGCGTCGGGCTCTGTGCTGACTGCCAGCTCGCGGAGCCCAGAGCCTGTTTCAGAGTCTGTGACTCCCTCTCTCTCTGACCCTCCCCTGCTCACTCTGTCTCTCTCTCTCTCCTAGAAATAAATAAAAAAAAAAACATTAAAAAAAATAAAAAACAAAATTATGCCCTCAAATATGCAAAGCAAGAATTCACAGAATAATAAAAAATGATCTAAATAAATGGGGAAATAAAACATTTCAAAGACTGGAACTTTCAATAGTATAAAGCTGGGTTTTTTAAAAAAATTTTTTAAACAGTTTATTGTCAAGTTGGTTCCCATATAACACCCATTGCTCATCCCCACAAGTGCCCTCCTCCTTGCCCATCACCCCCTTCTCCTCCCCCCATACAAACTTTTTTTTTTTTTACAAACTGATTTAAAGAATTAATGTAATCATAACCAAAATCCTAACAAGCATTTCTCTGGAACTTCACAAGTAAGTTTTAAATTTTGTGGAAATGCAATCATTATCTGTAAACAGCAATTTTATTTTTATGTTTTCTAATTGTATCATTTATGTATACATTAATACTATAATTTATTGGCATTAACCTTCAGAATGATACTGAATGAAAGGAGCTCTACTGGACCTCCTGTCTTAATACTAACCCTAGAGGGACCAATAGCATTAAAGTTTTTGCATTTTTTAAAATTATTTTTTTATGAGTCTAGTGAGTTATTTTCTACTGTTCTCTACATTTTCCCCATAACATATACTTTTTTCAAAAGTGTTCTCTGCATCTGTTTAGATTATATATGAGTTTTCTTTAAAAAAATTTTCTTAATGTTTATTTTTGAGAGAGAGAGAGAGAAAGAGACAGAATGTGAGTTGGGGATGGGCAGGGAGAGAGGGAGACACAGAATCTGAAGCAGGCTTCAGGCTCTGAGCTGTCAGCATGAAGCCTGATGTGGGGCTCACCCTCAAGAACCTCAAGATCAGGACCTGAGCTGAAGTCAGACACTTAACCGACTGAGCCACCCAGGTACCCCCATAAATGAGTTTTCTTCTTTATTCCGTTACTGTGATAAATTACATAGGTGGACTTCCTTGTGTTCCTAAAATAGAGCCAACTTAGTCATGGCATATTCTCATTTTTAAGTACCGCTGGATGTGAGTTGATAGCATGTTGTTTAAAAGTTTTGCATCTATACTTATGAGTGAGATTGACCTATAATTTTTCTTTTAATGTCCCTGTCAGGTTAACTTTATAAACTGAGCTTGGTACATATTCTTACTTTCATTTTGTTTTGTTTCTTTTTTGTCTTTTGAGATCTGCATTGTTTCTTAAATATACGGTAGAAAGCAATGTATGCTAAAATATCCCCCATGAATGTGATTCGTCTACTATTTTTTTCCTTTTAGCTTTGTGAATATTTGCTTCATACAGCATATACATTTAGAATTATTATTCCTTTCTGGTGAATATTATGTCATGACAAAATTTCCCAACTTATATTTAATAATGTTTCTTGCCTTTGTCTGCTATTAATTTAGAAAGACCAGCTTTCTTGTTAGTATTTGAATTACATGATCTCTTCCTACCCTTTTACTTTCAAGCTTTCCTTATCTTCTATGTTACATGCATCACTTCTAAGCAGCATATAGTTTTACTGCATTTTAATCCAGTCTCACAGTCTTTGTCTTCTAATGGTGTCAGATAGTTCATTTACATTTAATATCATGAATGATGTATTTGTAATTAAATCTGCATCTTATTAAGTGTTTTCTATTTGCCTTGCCTACATTTCTGCTCCTTTTTCTCTTTTTTGCATTGTTTCTTTTAATATTCCATTTTCCTATTAATTCAGTAGTTGTACATTCCTTTACTATTCTTTCAGTGACCTGACTAGATTAAAACATGCCTCCTATACTTATACAAGCTGAATGTTCTAGCACCAGTTTTCAGGTGCAACTCAGGAACCTTTGATGTAACTCTATTTCTCCTCTCTCTTGACTAATATTCTATTCTTATTATGTACTCTAATTCTAATTTTCAATGACAGATGACTTAATTTTATTTTATGTGGTAATATTCATTGCATTCACCCTTAGAGCTACCAGTTTTTGCTTCTTCATTCTTTCCTGCATGTCAGAATTCCCTTCTAAAATCAAGTTTTGTTGTGTTTTGTTTTTTGTTTTTATGCCTGAAGGATATGCTTTCTAGACGCTGATTTCCTGTGAAGGTATTTAAACTTAAGTTTTAAAAACCCTCACTGATAAGGGCCCCTACTAATGGTCCATATGATTATATGCTTTTATAAAATTTGCATGATAAGATGTTTTAGCTGAAATGAGTTAAACCACAGACTCTTTACATTCATGTTTCCTCCCCATCAAACTTCCTTTCACAACAAATAGCACATGATTGGATACAAGCTAAGAGAAGGCTGAGTTGCACATACATTTAGCTTAGCTTTAGTGGAATATATTTTTGTGACTCACTGTCACTTCCACGTATAACTAAATATTTTCTAGTCATCTTAGGATACTCCTACCATCTGTTTTGCATGATTCGCATCATGACGTGAAGATAGAAGGTTAGGTGTATCGCAAGAATACATCCTATGGTGCTCTGTATTGGGAGCAAGTGTTTATGCAAATAAATAAATAAATAGAAAAAGAAAAGACTGAAATGTTCAAAACCACTAGCTGCTAGGTGGGAAATTCTTTGACTCATCAGACATGTAAATTCATAAATTGAAGATTAGATTCTAAAACAAAAGTTTTTTTCTTATCAAGAATACGTTAAATAAGAACATTATAAATAAACTACATATACATCTTTCTTGATGGGACATGTGTGAAATAAAATGTATCAAAATTTCTGTTTGTAAAGTACAAACATGTGTAGTATATAAACTTCAAGTTTATTTGTGTGTGATGCTGGATGCATATCGACAGAAAGGATATTTTAGAGTATTTGATGCATATTTTGCTGATGATATCTAGTGGTTTAAATGAAACAGCAGGGAAAATTGGTGTAGTAAGTAACTCAGAAATATTTAAAAGAAAGATTATAGATATGTTTGGTAGTCATTTAAGTATTCTTTTAAAAAGGGTCCCAAGTAAATGAGTTTTAAGATTCCACAAACCCTGAGCCCAAATGTTCCCTTCTGTCATTAATTCACTATTAAGAAGTACTATGTTTTTGTTTAAATGCAAATATCTTTAGTTCTGTATTTGGGGGGAAGATTTACTGGACTCTTAATTCTAGGTTTTGAATTATTTTAACGCTTTGAAGACATTTCTCTTTCTTCTTGTTTCCATTCTTTCTGTTGAAGTCAGCTGACCCTGTGAAAGTTGCATCTTTTTAGATAAACTAGCTTTTCGCTCCCGTGGCTCTTTTACAGCTTTTACTTTTTCATTGTTTTTAGTGGGTTTATTATTCTGTGATATGTCCTATTTATTGTTCATAGTGTCTTGAATATATGGCTTGGTGTCTTTCATCTTTTGTAGAAAATTCTAAACAATTCTTTCTTTGCCATTTTCCTGCTCTTACTCTCTCTTTTCTCCGTCTTTATTAGAAATTTTTATGCATCCTTATTTCTCTTAAACTATTTTTTGTATTTGCCCTCTTTTAGCTTTTTGCATACTTCATTCTGGATATTTCCTTCTGAAATGTCTTCCAATTCATTATTGTCTATTCAAGTCTAAACAATATGTTTTTAACTCATCCATTAAACTCCTAAACTTAGATATATTTATTTTAGTTATAGAAGTTGGGTAATTTATTACTTTTTATTTTTTTCAGTTCTCTTCCAAAAATGTCACTCGTTTCCTTAAAATTTTTAAGGAGAGTTATTTTAAAGTCTATGACTGATTTTTTCATTATTTGTATCTCTGTATCACCTAGGTAGAGTATGTTCTTCCTCTTGGGATTTGGGCACATTTTTTCTTCTTGTGTGTTTGGCTTTCTCTGTTGAATGCCAGCCATTTTATATAAAAAATACTAAGGGCAATTTGAGGCCTCGAGTTGTATTTTCTTTCCCTGGAGAAATTAATTTTACCCCTGGTACAATGCTAGGGACACGAGAAAAATCAGTAGAATCTTAATTCTTTAAAGAAAGGTAGGATTCGAACAAGCCTTCATCCCTGAGAGGACTGTTTCCAGTTCACTCTTACCCTCAAGAAACAAATGTTCAGAGTTTTAACCTGATCAAAGTATCACCATCTTGGAAGGCCCTGAAGTCCAATTTTATAATGTGTGCCTCAAGAGCCTATTTAAAACTCTGCTTAAATGAAAAAATAATAAAATAAAATAACAAGATAAATACCTAGAGGAAAGAAAAAAGAATAAAATACCCTTACTCAAGAACTATAAGATTAGCTATGTCAACAGTCCCAAAGAATCTACAAGAAAGCTCCTAGAACCACTGAGTTTAACAGAGTCCTAGGATAAAGGTCAGCACACACAAATCAATCATGTTTACTAACAAGGTATAATTGGAAACTTAAAAACAATATCATTTATAGTTGCAACAAAAATTAAATACCAATACCATAAATCTGAAAAAACATAAGAGCTCTTATTAAAATCTTTACAATTCTGATAAATGAAATAAAAGGCAACCTAAATACATGGGCATATAATCATGGAGTAGAAGATTCAATAATAATAGATAATATGTCAAATAATAAAGATGTCAAGTCTCCCCAAACTGATCTATACATTACTGGAATACAAACTAAAATCCTAGAATAATATATTTTTTAGAATAATGTTTCATAGATATGAATGAACTGATTCTAAAATTTATATGTAAGAATAGAGAAGCTAGAATAGCTGACATAATTCTGAAAAAAAAAAAAAGAACAGTTGAGGAAATGAATCAAAGATAGAGCAGTATTAAAGAAGGAACAGCACACAAATCAATGGAACAGAAGAGAAAGCCCAGAAATATTTCTACATAAATGTGGCAATATGATTTTGGACAAATATAAAAAAATTTAATGGACAAATTACAGCCTTTCCAACAAGTGGTACTGGAGCAATTATACATCAATATGAAGGAGAAAAATATGACCTTTGACCTAAACTCACTTATACAAAAACTATTTCAAAACAGATCACAGATCTAAATGTAAACACAAAATTATAAAACTTTTCGAAGAAAACAAAGGAAACATAGTCATGACCTACAATTTGGTGAAGAGCCTATAGACACTATACTTAAATCATGCCCATAAAGAAGAAAAATTTAATTAGGTTTCATCAAAATTAAAAATTTTACTCTGTGATAGTCACTGTTAAGAGAATGAGAAAACAAATTGAGATCTCACAGATCGAGAGAAAACATATGAAATCACACGTGAAATACAAAGGGCTTGTATCTGAAATATGACAGTGGGGCCAGAGTGGCTCAGTCAGTTAAGCATCCACCTCTTGTTATCGACTTAAGCTGTGTTCTCACAGTTGAGATGGACCCCACTCAGTGTGGAGTCTACTTGGGAGTCTCTCTCTCCCTCTTTCTCTGCCCTTCCCCTCCTCACACTCACTCACTTTCTCTCTCTCTCTCAAAATAAACGTTTAAAATAAAATAAAATAAAATAAAATAAAATGAAATGAAATGAAATAACAGACAAACTCTCCCTCCCTACTCTGGAGTGGAAGGAATAAAGAATGAGAATGAACAAGAATAACACAATTGGCTCCCTCTTCATGGAAGAAAACATCAGAAGTTGAGAAGTGTTTGCTACTTACATTCACTAGTTTTTCATTCTCTTAACTTTTGGGCTTATTCACGAAGTCTGTGGTCAACGAGGGCTTTGAATTTCCCTCTCAGGGGAGAAAAGCAAGCCTTCAGGGCAGAGCCTTGCTCCCATAGTAAACACACCACTCTCCTAAGGCCCGTCACTGCTCTTTTATGTATTATCCTGGGACAACTGTGGACAGCTTAGATTTGACTCCAGTGTATTTCGGAACTGGTCAGAAAGGAGCAATAATTAAATCAATTTCACTCTGCGCTCAAGGCTGAAAATGAAAGTCTTTCTCTTCTCTATGTTGGTTTTCAAGTTACTTCCAGCAACATTACCCAAAACAGCATATCATAAATCCTGCAATGAGATTAGATGACAACATGAAGATACTCCAATAATTAAATGCCAACCTAGCGATATACCAAGATTTAATATAAACCCCTTCCTATTATCAAATTCCCAGAGAGAAAAGATCAGAGATTAAATTTACTTGCAAGTTTAAGTCCAAAAACATTCAAGTCCAAAAAAATTAAACTTCAAAATCAAATTTTCTTGCTCTTGAGAGTTAAAAGCCCAAAGTCCAAAGACTCCTCTCATTCTATTCAGTCTCAGCCAGAGGAGTTCTTAACGCCTAGCTGCTAGTGCTGCAATTGCATGCTGCTTTGCGTATCCAGCCGAGATTACATGCTCAAAAGAGCACTTCGTTTTCCAGACCGCTTAGAGACTCAGGGTTATCCGAATTAAAAAATAAGGGTGACTAACAAGGATGTTGGTCACCTATGATCAAAAACTCAAGAAAAATCTGGCATCTAAAGGTTAATAATGGCATTGTGGGTTTACTGTTATCTAGGGGAGAGGGGGGACTCTATCTACGCATGCTGCCTCCTCTCCAAAAGAGTGGCACTTGAGATATACTTGCCTCCTACAAACTTTAGAAATTTGCAATGGTGGCCCAAGGTCTGCACATTTGGTAAAATACAAGCACCTTTACTGTAGCACAGGATGGAAAATGCCAACTCACAGACACTCTCCGTGGAGCATCAGTGTTCCAGAAACATGATGCTTGTGTGTGTCAGGCTAGGTCGCTTCGATAAAGAGGAAATCGGGTCAATTTCCTCCTATTTTATCACATCCCCTTAAGCTACACAATCTTTTCTAAACTTTCCTCCAAACTATCTTCTCCAAGGTGAAGCTCCTTTAGGAGAAGTTGATTTGCTCTCAATGAATATTCACTTTGTTTCCATGAGTCCTGTTCTCACTCTTGTATTGGTAACACAGGGTGGGGCCTGTAGTGAAGGCAATCAGTGACAAAGGCCTGCATAGTTCAAGCCTAGCAACTTCCTGTATGCCTTTGACCACTTCATCCGGGGTCACAAATGCACACATCCTATAATCAGCAGCTCACCTTCCTGAGCTTCTCTGCTCTTTTTTACAGTCTTTAATCTGTACATGTACTTCACTAGCTTATTACATTCAATTTCCCCTAATAAAATTATATATGTCAAAACTAATAATGCCAAATAAAAGGAAATAAGAATTTAAGAAACCAATCTTTTTAGTTCAGAGAAGCCAAACTTTTTAGTAAAAATATCACTGATTTTCAGGGCACCTGGGTGGTTCAGGCAGTTAAGCATCCTACTCTTGGTTTCAGCTCAGGTCACACTCACAGTTTGTGGGACTGAGCCTCACGTTAGGCTCTGTGCTGACGCATGGAGCCTGCTTGCAATTCTCTCTCTCCCTTTTTCTCTTCCCTCCCTTGCTCTCTCTGTCTCAAAATAATTAAATAAACTTAAAAATGAGGGGGGAGGGGCACCTGGGTGGCTCAGCTGATTTAGCATCAGATTCTTGATTTCAATTCAGGCCATGACCTCACGGTTCATGGGTTTCAGCCCCACATCAGGCAGAGCCTGCTTGGGATATTCTCATTCTCTCTCTCTCCCTCTCTCTCTCTCTTTCTCTCTCTCTCAGATTCAAAAATAATTAATAAAACTTAAAAAAATCACAAATTATATATAATTTTCAATTATATGTAATATGTTGTACTATATCTATACATATGATATATGTAGCTATGTTATATGTATATGTAGGTAATATTTAGCACATTTCAGTGACTAATTTTTTTCTTACAAAACTGCATTGATTTCTGTGACAAGGTGTAATAGGTTAAGGAAATCCACAGAATCTGGTAATAAATATTTTGACCTATTTTTGTTAGTCCTACAATGTATTATTCTAATGTAATTTTTATTAAAATAGAATTCCAGTTATCCTAATAATAAAAACATATCTTGGTTTTATATACTTCTTTACAAAGGCCTCTTATAAATATATGTTCTTTGAAGCCATAGAGCAACTCTATGAGCTAGTGTATTATTGTTCCCATTCTGTAACTGAGTAAAAACTGAGGTTTTGGGGCAGATTTTCTGTACTCTAAATATTTAATATATGACAAACCTTGAATTTAAAAACAAACCTGATGACTCCTAATTCTTTGCTTTTCCTGCAACATTCACTAAGACTAAGCTAATGCCTTAATAATGTCATATAACAAATCACCCTGAAGCCAGGCTTCTCAACTTAAATATTATTGAAAGTTGTGCCAGATAGTTCTTTGTTGTGGGGCCTGTTTTCTTCATGGTAAAAAGTTTAGCAGCATCCAAAGCGTCTATTCACTAGGGGCCCCTGTGGTAGACAGAATAATAGCTACCCAAACATGCCCACATTCTAATTCCGGAACCTATAAGTACATTACCTTCCATGGCAAAAAAGGACTTTGCAGATATGACAAAGGTGACGTGATATTACTCTCAGTATCCTATTTCATTATGTAAGACTTGTCTTACATACTGGAGAAAAAGATCCTCCTGTTGGCCTTGAAAAGTAAACAGTCATATCTGAACTGCCTCTAGAGTGAGTCACATGGTAAGGAACTGCCTGTGACCTCTAGGACCTGAGATCATTCCCCAGAATGACAGCTGGTAATAAGCCAAATGAGACTAGAAACAGATTCTTCCCTAGCTGAACCTCGAGGTGAAAGCACAGACAGACTACACTTTGCAGCCTATTGAAACAGCAGAGAATTGGGGCGCCTGGGTGGCTTAGTCGGTTAAGCGTCCGACTTTTGCTTAGGTCATGATCTCGCGGTTCCTGGGTTCGAGCCCTGCATCGGGCTCTGTGCTGACTGCCAGCTCAGAGCCTGGAGCCTGTTTCAGAGTCTGTGTCTCCCTCTCTCTCTGACCCTCCCCTGCTCACGCTGTCTCTCTCTCTCTCCTAGAAATAAATAAAAATAAACATATTATAAAAAAAAGAAACAGCAGAGAATCAAGATAAGCAATGCCCACAATCTTGACCCATGGAAGCCGTGAGATAATAAATGTGTGTTGTTTTAAGTCAATAAGTTTGTGGTAATTTGTTATGCAACACTGAAAACTAATGCACCATGACAGTAAATAATACATGGCTTAAGGCAATGAATGGTAGTTCTGGCAGGGAAAGCAAATCAGTACCAGAGTAAGTGTCCTTTCTAATGAGAACGATGGGTCTCTCTCCCACGATGGAAGTGGTCTTCTGTACTCAGCTAACCGACTCCCCTGGAGTTCTGTGCTATCACAGGAGTCTAAGTGTTGGTCTGCCGTGGACAGGTTGGGCACTCAACAACAGCTGCAGCCCAGTCAGCCTTGGTGAGTGAAAAGCCGTGTCGCTGAGTGTAAATATAACTCTCACCCTAACACAGTGGGCACTTGGTGAGCCTACTGGACAAGAACAGGCTTGAGGGAAGACGCCTGACCGATACCCTTAGGATAGTTCATGTGGCTTTGAACAGAAACAGTCATTCTTTTCTCTCTCCCTGCTTCTTTTTGTCAGGAATCCAGTCAGGACCTGGCTTCTTATTTGGGGTCTCTCATAAGGTTTCAGTCATGTGTCAGGATGGGCTCTATTCATCTAACGGTGTGACTGTGTGTACAGTCCTCTTCAAATGGATCATTCACATGCCTGGGAAGTTTGAGTTCTGGCTCTGACCCTTAGTGGCCAAATTATTTGAGGACAGTTGCTTAAATTCTGTTGAGTACCATTCTGCTTGGCGATACAATGAAGATAATAATACGTACTTGGTAAGGTTGATTTGAGAGTCAGTGATCACATGTCAGAGCACGTGACAAAGATTATACGAAATGAAAGGAAACTATTCCCACCATACAGAAGAAGAATGGGAGCTGATGCTGGCGGTATGACGAGGAATTTGTTCTGGGGGAAGAAAATGATGGAAAAGGCCAAACAATTATTAGAACCGTGCCTCAAATTTAAGAACCCAAATGATCTCAGAAACATTTTCTCTTCTCCCCTGGACTCCTTCATACCCTTTCCAGCCCTACTCCCTTCCTACCGCAAGGCGGCATGATGGTCTAGTGGCCAGGGCTCAGCACAAAGCCCAGTCCATACTTCCCACTGGGTCAGTCCCTTTCCATCCCCAGAGGCAAACCAGAGATTTCTACATAGCTTTTTGCTATTCCTTCCTTACTACTAGTTAAGTCCTTGTAAGTCGCACCTACTCTGTGTGTAACCTATTGTTCCAGTCAAACTGATACACCTGTTGCCCCTTTTACTTCCCACCTCCCTTTGCTCATGCTGTTCCTTCCATCTTGAAACCCTCCCTGCACCCACCTCTTGTCAGAAAATCTACACTCGTTTCAGGGTCCACGGCAAATTTCACTTCCATCTTTACAATTAATCCTAATGGAAGTTTTTTGGTTTTTTTTTCCCTTGGAAGTCTCTTAGCATAATGTGCCTACATCAATCTAAATCTTATCTCCCATTAGTCCAGAAGCCCCCTGACATGGTGAATATGTCTTTAACATTCTCCTTGGTGACTAGTACAGCATGCTTTTCCTAATATGCATTCAAAAATTTATTTTGGGTATTAGACTTCAAGAATTAATTCACATCTTTGCAGTAAACTGACATTCATCTTCAGTGTGAAGATCACTACAATGCTAAATATTTTTATTCCTGTGTAAAGAAAACATTGAATAGGAAAGACTTTCTTTTCTTTCTTTCTTTTTCTTCTCTTGGAAACAGTTTTTTCTTTTTGTGTTAGAACCAAGAAGCCATATTTAGTAACTTGACACTACTGAATGCCTAAGGCATTCTAATAGAATCACAATAGTCCTAGAAGGAAATGTAAAGGGTAAAGTAAGGCACTCTCTTATTCCTAAATAAAAATGCAATTAATTCTCCCTAGAAAAGGGAATTCCCTTAAGAATGTGCTTTAGAGAAGATGTGCATTAGGAAGGGAAGTCCGAGTAGGAAGACTCGATCTTTCATCCCCGATTAACTTCCTCCTTTCCCACAGTTCCTGTCCTTGCAGCCAGCCTCCCTGGGATGCCTTCTGGCATTCTCAAGAATCTTTTCAAGGAAAACATAAATGTTATTTTTTTCTGATAATTTTGGTTGTGATTTTTCTGCCACAATTTAAAGAGAATTTGTCTTCTTTAAAATAGTTCCCTGGCCCCTGTGTCTCAATCAGCATGAGCTACTAGATAGCAGTAATTTTTCATTCGGGGTAAAGTCACTTCACAGAACAACCATTGAGGTAAAACCAAGTATCAGAATGTGAGGACCTTAGGGCTTTTAGAGATCATCTAATTTATTCCTCTGACTTCAGGTATGAACACACAATCCATCACAAGGGAGACTCTCCTGGGCTTCAAGATTTTAGGGGGAAAATTCCAGTCTCCTTTGTCTATTGATTTCCAACTTCATACAAGTCACTGTGCTTTTCCTGGTGTGATGGTGAGGGCATGGTTTAGTTTGGCTTAATGAAGTTAGACTTCTTTTGTTCTTTGACAATCTCTTATTAAAATAGTAATTATAGGATAGCCTAATTATCCTTTAGCATTTACTTCCTAACTCAGTTCCCTGATACATGCTCTGAAATCATGTGTTTCCACCCTTTATTTGGTTACTGCCTTCTGATCTATCTTTTTATGGTCCTCAACCCTCTTGGGGCATTGCCGGAAGAAACAGTATAGATGACTCTAGTAAGTCAGTATGTAAGCACGGCTGAATTTGCTACTGCACGTTCCTCTTTGCCAGTAATTCCAACTTCACCCTGTAATCCATGTGCCGAGCCGCCTAATGTTGGCACCAAAGACTTGCTAAGATCTAGCCAAATTTCAAAATGGATTCAAATGCAATGATCACAAATGAATTAACTGTTCTCTCTTATGTGTTTCTGTTGCTCTTTACACTTAGCTCTATTCAAAGATCTATGTCATATGTTTAGATATATATCTGTTTCTTAAATATAGTAAAGTATAAACAGTCAGGAATAGGAACAAGAAGAATGTCTGTCTAGAATAAGTGCTCAATAAATGTAAAAAAGCCAAGGATGTGAAGAAGGAAGGAAATTAGTTTCGAGCTAGAGAAATTCACAAAGATGATCAAGTTTGACCATATTTTACAAACACGACAAGTTAGACAATAAGAAGTGAAGTGAGCCAAAGACATATGCCCACTAGTGAGAGGCTGTTTGGGGCATTTGTAAATTTGTTTGTATACAAGGACACCCAGTACCCATTCTCCCATGCACTTGGTAAGAGCACTCTGACCTTAGACCCTTGACCATCTGGAACTTCTGTTTAAACTCTTAGGGGAAAATAAGTTTTTCTGTCTGGCAGCCTAGAGTCTGAGAAGATTCAGGACAGGAGCTGCTGGCAGCCACTGTATACCATTTGGAGCCTGAGAATAAAGCCAGCGTAGAAAAAACAAAAGCTTGTAAGGTGAAGAGAGACTGGGTACCCTGATGCTTCTTAAACTCGAGTCAAGACAATCTGTAGAGCACATATGTTTCCTTTTTTTGCTCAAGTTTGACTTGGGCTTTCTGACTGGGTCCTAACTGAAATTGTGCAGTACTTGAATTAAAGTACAGGTCATCTAACTCTCAACCTTTTCACTACCTAGGTACTGCCTGCCCCCGTCCTCAGTATTGTTTCCTTTTATCAAACAGAGAACAAATCAAAGGACAAATTTTTAGCAAGTCTACCCTGAATAGGAAGCTTCTAGCTTCTAAAGGCAATCTTGGTTATCTTTGCATGGCCCTGCATCTGATGGGTGAAAGGATTACCTCCTCATCCTTACATGGCTAGATCCCTATTTAGCCATCCCCAAAACATACTTGCTATTTAAAAAATAAAAGCACAAAGCTCCAATATTCCCAGAGCCTTCAGTCTCATTCCAAATGTGTTCCAGTTTCTATTTATTCAGAGTTGAAAACCAGAGCCCCAGGGAGGCCTGAGTTCTGGTGCATACATATGTATGACCTTATCAATGCAGAGGCAGAAATTCTATGCATCCAGAAAGCCCTGAGTCAGAGGTGGTTCCTAGACTATTGTTGGAATTGATTTCTTCAGGCTGTTAAGATGACTTTTGTGACCTTACCATTGTAGCAGAGAAGGTCTTATTTGCTCAGTAACTGATCTAGTAGCTGTGTGGAAACAGCTCACACTCTGTCTCCCCCCCCCCCCCCCCCCCCCCCCCCGCTAGGTTGGTACCAGCTAAACTAAATCAGGGAAATCTCACAACCAGAAATCAGCACTGCACTCTGACCCATGGTTAATATTTTAAAAATACAATACAATTAAGTCTGCTAAAGTTTTCTACCAGGCCTGGGAGAAACTTGCAACTGCAGAAGAGAAAGACGTAAGAATCAATTTACATTATGTCAGGTTACGATTCAAGTATATTTTACACTTCAGGTATAAAAATACTCATTCCAACACTGTAGTGGCAAATGAATCAGAAGGGCCTAAATCCGCATCAGGAGGGAGCTGATTAAATGAATTATGATACACACCTCAGCGGACCGCTATAGAGCTATTGAAGTAGGGAAGACTGGAAGACAGGTCGTAGAGACGACCTGATATGAAATAATCTCTAAGACATCTTTTAAAGTGAAAAAGGCAAGGGGGCAGGAGGGTGTGGTCACAATGGAATTATTCATGTTAAATGGAGGGGGAGGGAGCTCTGTCAGTGTGTACACACACACACACACACACACACACACACACACAACGCACACGCGCGCGAGTGCGCATATTCAATACGCAGAGAAGATCCTTGGAAGGATCTGCCAGAAACCAGCATCAGAGGTGGCCTCGGGGAAAGGATCCAGAGCACTGGTGGATAGGGTTGGAGGGGAGAACAGCTTTACCATATATTTCCTCTTGCGCTATTCGAATTTGTGTTACCATGTCTTCGCATTGCCCATTAAAATAAAAAAGAAAATATTCCAAGGTCTGACTTTGATTCAGAGTTTAACAATGAAAACATTAAGATTTTATATTCCTTTCTTCCTTTAAGGCAAAAGCAGGCCCTTTCCATCTTTGGTACTTGCTTTTGAACAAATAGGCTCTAGTATTTTTAGACTTTCTCCCTGGAGTCCAAAGCTCACTGTATTGAAGCAGCCAGGGAAGTACAGAGGAGTTGGAGCCCAAACTCTATGCCCTAAATGTTTTTCAGTCATGGAGAAATCAGCTTTTTCTCCTCAGTACTGCTGGTTAGAACGGTAGGAACATGCACTGAGGTAATTTCTTGTTCTTTCCTGCTAGATTAAGGAAAGGGTTTAATCTATTCTCTCTCTCTCTCTCTCTCTCTCTCTCTCATTCTGTTGTTCTTTTCCTCAAAGTGAACACACATCTGAAAACAGCTCTAGTGCATTTCTGCTGGAAGAAACAAGAAGCTATTATCAGCAGCACTTGAGGCTGCTGTGAAAGTCCATTACCCCAGAAATAGATTAAGGCAAGTTTGCAAAAATGCCTTCCTCCAGCATTATCATTCTTACCTGAAAGAACGCAGCTCCTATTTAGCACGAGACAGATGTTCTTACCACAATTCACTGGAAAACTAAAGTGAGATAAATAAAGACAAAAAGTCTACCTCCTGAGAATCTGCTTTGCTTCTCTAATTTTGAATCATGTCTCTTAGATGGGGTTATTTTTCCCCCCATACCCATACCTCCACCTGAGGTCCTTAACGGCACCTGCCAGGGACTGTGGCTTTGAAATATCTAGCCTGAGTTTATTCCCAGTCACAGTGGAAGTGGATCAGAGAATGAAGGGAAGGACCAAGCCTAAGCCTTTGTCACTTGTGAAGCCGTTTGCATAAACTCCAGATATTCATCCACAGCTGTTCCTCAGGCAGAGAACCTAACTAGTGTCAGCTCCATACAGACCCTAACTGGTGACAAAACTATGTAAATAGAAAGCTGTTTGTGCTGCTCCTCAACTTCCTTTTCTCCCTTTCCTGTCATCCTCCACTGCCAGCTGCAGTGCTCCAAAGGGCAAAAGATAAAGTTCAACTGTGCCCTAGTTAATGTTTAAAAGAGGACTCAGAGAGGGCTAAGTATAGTTCACATTGAACCTTGCCTCATTCCCAAGGGAAATACAGTTCTCAGAAGTTCATTTTCAACAGTAGTGTCAGAGATTTCTTCCATTTAGTATATGGGAACGAAAACCATGAATCAAGACTAGCAGGTGTATTTGACAAGCTCAAAAAGAAGGCTGCAGCAGAATAGCCCCGTGTAAGCTCTATCCTGCCCAGACTACATTTCGGGCATCAGATGTAAGAAGGGATGTCCTGTCATACACAATAAATGTTAAAATCTGAGATCAAGGAAGTAGTAAGTTTTCCCTGTCTCCAGATCAGCGGTTCTCAAATCTGGCTTCACATCCATTTCATATGCCTGAGCCTTTACCCTAGAAATTGTGATAGGGTGATACTGAGGGCAGGCAGGGAATGGTATCTCTACAGGGCTCTGCTGTATGGCCTGAGCCACTATAACTGTGGCTGAGGAGGGGGAGGGGTAGGACCGCTTGATGCAGTCTCCCTGCTGAAAAGGCCTCATCAGACAAACCTGGAAATGTGCCACCTTCTGCACTGTATGGCACTTTCCGGAGTGCAGTGTGTGCTCTCATCACAGCCCTGTAGGGGAGGCAAGGCACGGTATTTATCTCCATTTTGCAGATGAGAAAACTGAAGACCCAAGAGACTTGCCAAAGGTCAGAAGCAGATCTGGAATTGCAAACAAAGCCTCTCCGAATGGTTTTCCCCAGCACTGTAGCTTCCTCCAGGCTTCAGGTCCACGATGAGACCTTGGGTGCTGGCAACCATTCTGTTCCCAGAAAAAAAGGGAAAAGCACGAAATCTTGGCCAGCCAGAGCTAAATAAGGACCACCCTTAAATTGTACAGATAAGGACACTGAAGCACAGTGATTTGACCAAAATTACATAGCCAGTGAGTGGCAAGAAAAATAAACGACAGGGGGATTACAGAATCTAGACCAAAAGCAGAGCAAGATGGAGGGCAACTGTCTATCTCCTGCTTGGGGTTTCAACGAAGGCGAAGTGATTGCTGTACAGAGAGCTGCTGTGTATTTGGAAGACTGCCCACTGCATTGAGAAATGGACCATCGCAAGGGGTAGCCATACAAATCACTGAGGTCACCTTGATGAGTCTTTATGAGTGTGCCAGCCAGTCTGTGGCTGTGTGTGTGTGTGTGTGTGTGTGTTGTTTAGTCACCAAGGGGATGCTCGTGCAAGCAGGAGTCTGTATACATTTAGCAAAGGTAAAAAACAAAACAAAACAAAATCTGCCTGGGAAGTGTTAGTGTAATTACACAGCCAGTCTGTTTCTCACCTGGAGCTAAATGCAGTCCCCACAATGCCTGTCAATTGTGACGATCATTCATGATGTGGAAGTGTGCAGGGAAGAGGTCCCCCCTCACTCATTCATCTAATTTCTCTAACCCTCTAGCATAGCTAGAGATGAACCCAACTCCTATAAAACAGAAACAAACTTCACATCCATGTCAGAGACTGCTGGAGAGAATGATTTACAAACTGCCAGCAGAACACTGGTGTAAACAAGATAATGCACATTAATTCTCAGCGAGTCAATTAACATTCAGTTATTCTGAACAAGGCCTGACCTTGATGCTTGAGGATCTGAACAGAATGCAACCTGTAGCTTAAAGGAAAATGCCACCTCTTCCTCTCAAATTGGCAGGTCTCGAGGGTTCAAAGGCTCAAGAAGCACTCAAGTCTTCCTCATAAAGACGCACAAAGGGACAAAACCATCTCAACACAACTCTTGTATTTCAGAACTGATGTCTTTTTCCTTTGAGGCCACAAACATTTTGATGACTCTCACCTTTGAGCTAAATTTCTAAGGGATCTAAGTGTTCTGCTGCATTCCAGAGGCATCTTTCACTTCAAGTCATCTGAGGGCTTAAAAGGTCTTAAAATGGAGAACTGCACACATTTCTTGGGATATTTCTTCAATTGCTAATTCAAAGAAGAAGATTTGTTTGTAATTGACATGTTTATTAGCATTATCTCTGCTTCCTGGAGTTATTTTTCCTTGAATTTTGGCAAAGGATCAACAAGAGTCTATTACAATGTTTTGTTACTCCAGGGTGATGAGGTAGGTACACTAAAAAGATGTATCACCCATCTGAGTCCAACAGGCTAGAGCTTGCCAAACCTGAATGGGCACATGAATATCCAGGGACCTTGTAAGGGGAGATTCTGATTCAGTAGTCTAAAGTAGAAACAGAGACTATATGTCATAAGCTCCCAGGTGAAAGTGATGTGATCCAAGGACCACAGCACAGCACTACTCTAGAGTACTTGTCTGAGGAACTTCTTCCATGGAACAAGTAGTCCTTTTCAGTGGGTTCTTCTGTGATTTCAAGACTGCTATTTGTAACAGAAGGAATCGCTAAATACTATGCCAGATCAGGCATCTCGAACTTGTCCAATCCAGGCACCCTAGGCATACAAGTTTAGAAGAACCCCTCCAACACCAACCCTTTCTTATCCAGGGGACCCCCTTTTGAAACAAGTGTTCTGTTTTTGTTTGTTTGCTGGTTTGCTTACTGTATTTTTTTGTTTTCCAGAGTTCATAGTTGTCCACCCTAGGTTAACTTGATATACCTAATTCTAAGAGTACTAATGGCCCTTGCTTCTGTTGGACTACCAAGTGATAAAGACAACAATGATAAAAAAAAAAATAGCAGATATAACAATATTCCTTCCATCAGAGGCTGCAGGATCAAATGACTGGATCATGGGTGATGGCAAATGTAGATTTTTTACTAGACACAGACAAGGGAGTTGGCTGTTGGGCAGAAATCTGACTGGGAACAAAAACATTGCTCTTCATGGAGCCCCTCTTTACACTCAACAGACACTCTTTCAGCAACACTTTGTTTCATAGCAAGGTTACCCTTCACTCTCCCCCCACCCCCCACTCCCACACACTTCCTAGGCAATTTTCCTGGAATCCTTTAGAAGGCTTTGTGGTCCCACTGTCCATACCATCTATTTCCTATCCTTTGCAGGGTTCCAGGCTAATAATAACATAACAATAAATAACAATAACAACAATAATACACTACCAATGTTTAAATCCTCACTACAACCCTTTGAGATAGGGACTATTATTATTCTCATTTTATGGATGAGGGGTCTAAGGCATAGGAAGGAGAAACAAATACGCCCAAGGTCACACATCTAATAAGCAGGAATACAAACATAGATAGACTGGCACCAGGGTCCATGATCTTAAACACTACTTGTCCATATTCTTTTAATCACTTTATGAGCGAGCGAGCGAGAGAGAGAGAGTCTTATTATCCTCTTTATCTTTTACAGTGGATGGCTCATTAAAACCAGAGCCAAAATAATTAGCAACCAAATAAATTAGTTTCCTTTCCAAGAGAGTGTTTTCAAACACTCCCCTGAGGTGAGGGAAAATATTTGCATTCTGTCCCTGTTGGTGGGGTGTGTGCAGTGAAGTGCATTCCCTTAGAATGGGCTGGATCCTTTAAAGGAAGCAAAAAATAAGAAGGAAAACAAAACAGTTGTTTCCATAGTAAAATATGTTGATTCTTCTTACTTCCTTACATTTGAATAAATTCTATCCCCTCTTCGGGCGTACAAGTCACACTGTCTTTGTGAAGCTACCTGCATTACACCAACCCCAGTCCCTTCTCAATTTTTAAAAAACCTGACCAGCATTATTAGAATATCTGTGCATGCCATTTGAGTATATGCATCATATGTTTTTCTTTGTTTCACATATATCATTCTGATCTCTTCTACTTGATTCTAAGCAATTTGGTTTAAACACTTATTCCTAGAATACTGCATAGTAATTTTGGCTTTACAGTATAAATTAATGGACATATTCATGCTTTACTGGGAAAACAGTGCCACTCTCCTTTCCTAACTTGGGGAAACATAGCTATGTGTGATTTGCTTAGGTGGTTAGTGTATCAATTTACCTATGCCTGCATAGGCTAGATCATAAGCTCTCTATGTATCCCAGGTACCTGTACCATGACAGAGCTACCCATGACACCTTAAAGCCCAGCTAACCATCACATATGAAAGCATCTTGGTGACAAGGATACTGGGCAAAAGATGTAAGCTATACCAGCGCAAATTTAAGAATTGCAGTATTGAGAAAACAAACTCAGAGTTCAGCCTCCATGGATAAAGGTATGGAAGGGCCATCTTTATATGTGAAGGATAACATTTAAAGTTTTGGTATAGGCAATGAGGAAATCTACCCCATTAAATTGGTGAGGGCCAGTCAGAGAAATTCAGAGAAAAGTTCTGCTGAATCCCATGTTTTCTAGGTTACTAATTCACTCATGGGTCCCTGGATTACATGAAGGGATATATAAATGTTATATAAATAAAATATATTTATTTTTAAATGTTTATTTATTTGAGAGAGAAAGATCACACAAGCTAGGGAGGGGCAGAGAGAAAAGGAGAGAGAATTTCAAGCAGACTCTACATTGTTTGTTAGCACAGAGCCTGACATGGGGCTCTAACTCAAGAACTGTGAGATCATGACCTGAGCTGAAATCAAGAGTCAGACACTAACCAACTGGGCCACTCAGGTGCCTCTAAAGGATCAGGTAATTTAAAAGACAGAGTTAATTTTGAGCATTCATCTGATAGTATATGCTGAAAAGCTTCTGAGAAAGATCATTCCAAGACCCATTTTTGGACACTTTGAGGAAAATAAGATCTAGGTAAAGTTTACAATATGCTTGGTTGGGCTACCTTAATTTTCCCTGACAGAGTGAGATATACTGAAAACAGGTAGAAATAATACATCTTGACTTTACTGAGACTTTGATTTCATCCTCTATGGCACACTTATCAATGAGCTGGGCAAATGTAGTCTGAATTATGCAACTGCGGACTGGACACATAACCTAAAGGTAATCCTAGGCTGTTATTATTAGCTCAGGATCAATCTGGGAGTTTCACTAAGTAATGCAAGTATGCTGTCAACATATTATTGGATACATTTTTTTTGTCATTTACCTAAATGTCAACATCAGAATATTATTTACTTTTCCTACTCATGGAATCATGGGAGCAACTTGCCAATTCCAAGAAAGTCACCTCCTCCCACCACGTACCAGAGCCTGAAGAGGTTTAAAATGGAATAGGTTTTTATCAGGTGAGAAAAGGAGGTTATATGAAACTTAAAATGAAAGTGAATTGCTAGATTAAGCTACTTCTTGCAATTTTAACCCTTTGATTTCCTGGGTTTTGAGTAACACCAATAAAAATCCATTGCCATGTTCATATTTGTGTCTAAACTTCTGGTGTTTATAAACAGACCAAGCTAAGAAGTGGACTGTGAAGCAAGCCATACATCTCCCTGGGACAGCAGAATCCCAGTGTGACACTTAAACTTCCAGAAGACTACAAGTAACCACATCATTACCACAGAAATGCCACTTGCTTATTATAAGGCAGCCTGAGTCATTAAACTCAAGAACCTCTGGGGCCTGTGGTCCTCAGGGAAATAGTGAGACTGATAAACTCTCCTCTCTGACCACTGCCCTCCCCTGTTATGTGTCTCTCTCATCTCTTTACTCTTTGGCCTCCCTATGTCTCTCTACGCGATCCAGCTGTCACTCTGGTTCTGGATTTAACTTGCATCTCTCTCCAGCTTGATCTTCAAAGTTAACATTTTTTAATACTGACCTCACTCTAGTGCCAGAAACTCCTGCTTCCTCTTCACTGAGATGTGGTAAGGATCAAACAAGTTCACTTAAGTGCAAGCAATTCGAAAATGTTAAAGTATTGTATGGATATTGTTTCTATTTTTGCTTTCATTTCTGGTACTGATGATACTACATGGTCTATAGTGGGTATTCATTACACATGTGTTGAATGAACCAATAAACAAATGAAAATACATTCCATCTTCCACATCAAAATCAGGTTGATATTCTTGAAGTTAAGTACCTTCCCCCACAAAAAACAAAGTTGACTTTAATGAGGTGCTTTGTTCTAAACATGTATTATGTGAAGTTTAGGATGTGTTTTTCTTTCTGTGAAAAATGCCACTAGAATTTTATTAGGGATTACATTGAATCTGTAGATATATTTCGATAGTATGGACATTTTAGTAACATTAATTCTTCCTATCTATCTGACTATGGGGTATCATTCCATTTATTTGTGTCAATGGGGAAATGGTAGTCTCTTCAGTAAATGGTACTGGGAAAATTGGATATCCACATGCAAAAGAATGAAACTGGACCTTTATCTCACATCATACACAAAAATGAATTCAAAATTGATTAAAGACTTAAACATAGGAAGTAAAACTGTAAAACTCCTAGAAGAAAACCCCTTGAGATTTGTGTTGGCAATTTTTTCATGTGTGACACCAAAAGTATAGGCAACAAAAGCAAAAATAAGGAAGTAGGACTACACAGACCTAAAGAATTTTTGTACAGCAAAGGAAACCATCAACAAAATGAAAAAGCAACCTACGGAATAGGAGAAAATATTTAGAAGCCATGTACTCAATAGATGACTAATATCCAAAATATACTTTCAAAACCCATACAAAAACCCCCCACAAATTACCTGATTAAAATGGCCAAAGGACCTGAGTAGACATTTTTCCAAATAAGACAAATAGCCAACATATACATAAAAATGTGTTCAACGTCACTAATCATCAGGGGAATACAAATCAAACCAATGAGTTATCTCCTTATACCTGTGAGGATGGCTATTATCAAAAAGTCAAAAATTAATAAATGTTGGTAAGGATGTGGAGAAATTGGAACACTATTGGTGAGACTATAAATAAATTGGGACAGCCATTATGGAAAGCAATATGGAGTTTCTTCAAAAACTTAAGAATAGAATAACCACATATGACTCAGCAATCCTGAATAGATATTCAAGGGAAAGGAAATTAGTATCTCAGAGAGATATCTGTATTTCCATATTCATGCAGCATTATTTACAATAGGCAAGATTTGGAAACCACCTACATAAGTATCCATTGACAGATGAATGGGTTAAGAAATGTGGTACACATATGCAGTGGAATGTCATGCAGCCATAAAGAGAAGAAAATCCTGTAACATGAAGGAATATAGAAAACATTATGCTAAGTAAAATAAACCAGACAGAGAAAGAAAAATACTGCATGAGCTTATTTGCATGTGGAGTCTAAAAAAGCTAAAGTCATAGAAATAAAGAGTAGAACAGTGGTTGCCAGGGCCTAGGGAGTGGAGGAAATGGGAGATGTTGGTCAAAGGGTACAAGGTCTCAGTTCTAGGATAAATAAATTCTGAGATCTAATATACAGCACGGACATTATATTTAATAATGCACTGTATACTTGAAATGTGGCAAGAGTAGATCTTAGATAGTCTTATTGTCCCGCCCTCCCCACCCCCGGCACCCAAAATATGTGAAATAGGGGATAGACAGGTGAATTCACTTGATTGGGGGAATCATTTCACAATCTTTTTATATATCAAAACATCACATTACACACCTTAAATGTATACAATGTTTTTTAGTCAATCAAGTAAAGCTGGAGAAAGAAAAAGAACTGTGGCATTTAACTTTGAACACTGGTCTTAAAGAGTTTTAAGCAGTGTACTGACATGGATCAGAATTGTATTTTGTTAGGGTGATGAGCCTGAGGTATAGAAAAAGAATTTGAGAGCAAGAAAGTAGAGAAGCAGGAGACCAAATGGGAGACTATGACAGAGTACAGAAAAGAAGAGATGATAACATGGTCACCAAAGCAGCCAAGAGATAAAAAGAAGAGGCTGAATTGACAGGTATTTGTGAGGAAGAATCTGTAAAGGATTATCAAAAGATATCTGATCTACTTTAATGTGAAATTGCCATGAGTCATAATTTGAAGCGCATTCCTCCTTGTTTCACAATTTTGGGGATGAGGTACTCCAACAAATGAGCATCAATTATAGTTCAACTTTTTAAGCAAATAGTTTGATGATCTATAGACTGGAGACAAACATATCTTGCCCATTTTATCAGCAATAATAGTTCATGATTCTAAAATTCAAGATGATGAAGTAACAATGAAAAATATTATTCTCCCGGTAGCACAAAACCAAATCTCATTTGCATAGGGATTTATGAACTCTTTTTCCACTAGAAAAGAGTAACTTTTCAAATTTGATTTTGGTCAATTAAAAATGTCACTGCCAATAGATTCCCAAACCAGTTTTTATTTGGGAGAAAAATGTAAAACAAAAGCAAAGATGCATTCATTAAATAAACGTAAAATATATTTTACAATGCTTCCTCTCACCCACTGTAGATTTAGGGGACAGATTAAAGGTGTCCTTAAAGATGCCATAGAGAGAACAGCATTTATAATGCCCTCGATAGGTCCTAGATACCTAAAAGTTTGAAAATGAGAATGCGCTGCTCTTTTAAAAGCAGAAACAGAGTACTTAAGTGCCACTTTTCAATAGTACCCAGAGGTTTTGAGAATTAACCAGCTCCGAAAATATATTTTGTTCCCTCTGAAGGAAAATTAAAACACAAATCAAAATTGTTGAGGGAAACATTACTGCCCTCCAGGAGCTGAAGAGTTGCACACACATGCTGTGCTCACAACCCTTGCAGGCCTAAGGCCAGTAATGCAGAAACTACATTTCAATGCAAGCAAGCATACAAGGGAAAGGATAGAGGGTCACCTCCCTGTAGAGATATCAAAATCCTCTACCTTCCAGCCCTTTCTCCCCAGTAACTCCCCTGTTTTCTGTCTGAACAGAAAGGTTTAAGGATCTTTGTTTTTGGAGCTCTAAAACTGCAAGCCCGTTCTCCATTCCAACATGGCAGCTTGTTGTCAGTTACCAGGTTAGTTACAAAGACTGTGTTGGAAGTGGGTGTCATTCACTTCAATGGAAGATTAAGAAAATACACACACTTGTAAACTCCACGCCAGAAAAACAAACAAACCAGTGAAGAAATGGGCAGAAGACATGAACAGACACTTCTCCAAAGAGGACATCCAGATGGCCAACAGACACATGAAACGATGCTCAGCATCCCTCCTCATCAGGGAAATACAAATCAAAACCACACTGAGATGCCTCCTCATCACAGTCAGAGTAGCTAAAATGAACAAATCAGAAGACTATAGATGCTGGTGAGAATGTGAAGAAATGGGAACACTCTTGCACTGTTGGTGGGAATGCAAACTGGTGTAGCCACTCTGGAAAACAGTGTGGAGGGTTCTCAAAAAATTAACAATAGAACTCCCCTATGATCCAGCAATAGCACTGCTAGGAATTTACCCAAGGGATACAGGAGTGCTGATGCACGGGGGCATATGTACCCCCAATGTTTTGTTTTTCTTAAATAGTTTATTGTCAAGTTGGTTTCCTTTTTTTTTAATGTCTTTATTTTGAGAGACAGAGAGGGAGCAGAGGAGAGGCAGAGAGAGAGGGAGACACAGAATCTGAAGCAGGCTCCAGGCTCTGAGCTGTCACACAGAGCCCAACATGGGGCTCGAACCCACAGACTGTGAGTTCGTGACCTGTGCCAAAGTCAGACGCTTAACTGACTGAGCCACTCAAACGCTTAACTGACTGAGCCACTCAAACGCCCATGTCAAGTTGGTTTCCATATAACACCCAGTGCTCATCCCAACAAATGCCCTCCCCCATGCTCATCATCCCCCTCCCCTCTCAGCCCTTAGTTTGTTCTCAGCATTCAAGTGTCTCTCATGGTTTGCCTCCCTCCCTGTCCCAACTATTTTTCCCCTTCTTCTCCCCTCATTGTCCTCCATTAAGTTCCTCCTAATCCACCTATATGTGCAAACATATGGTATCTGTCTTTCTCTGACTTATTTCGCTCAGCATAACACCCTCCAGTTCCATCCACGTTGCTACAAATGGCCAGATTTCATTCTCTCTCATTGCCATGTAGTATTCCATTGTATAGATGAATCACATCTCCTTGATCCATTCGTCAGTTGATGGACACTTAGGCTCTTGCCATGTTTTGGCTGTTGTTGAGAGTGTTGCTATGAAGATTGGGTTACATGTACCCCTATGCATCAGCATTTCTGTATCCCTTGTGTACCCCCAATGTTTATAGCAGCAATTTCAATAATAACCAAATCATGGAAAGAGCCTAAGTTGATCCATCAACTGATGAATGGATCAAGAAGATGTGGTTTATATGTACAATGGAATATTACTTGGCAATGAGAAAGAATGAAATCTGGCCATTTGCAGCAACATGGATGGAACTAGAGGGTGTTATGCTGAATGGAATTAAGTCAGGCAGAGAAAGACAGGTACCATATGTTTTCACTCATGTGTGGATCTTGAGACACATAAAAGAAGACCATGCGGGAGGGGAAGTGGGAAAAAGTTACAAACAGAGAGGGAGAGAAGCTAACTATAGGAAACTCTTAGATACAGAGAGCAAACTGAGGGTTGATGGGGCGTGGTAGAGAGTAGAAGTTGGGTGATGGGCACTGAGGAGGGCATTTGTTGGGATGAGCACTGGGTGTTATATGGAAGCCCATTTGACAATAAATTATATTTTTTAAAAAAGAAAGAAAACAACCACACTCTGTAAATAACTTAAATTCCAAGGCTGACTAGAGAAAGAGCCAAGTATAGATAAGACTTTGGAATGCACCCTGCTAATAAACATACTTGTTGGGCAATAAAATAAAATGCTTATATAAGCAACTTCTGATTCTCTTTCCATCCTTCACAATCACAGTTATACACTTTTTATCCTGAAATTCAGTATTTACTCATTCATCCATTCAGCCAACATATATTGGAACCATACTATAGATAAGGCATTGTGCTGGATTCTGTGAGGAAATTCACGATGCATAAGACCCAACGTTTTTACCAAAGGGTTTACAGTATAGCATAGACTCTAAAACCCTTGACTTCTGAAGGGGAAACAATCTGAGTTTGTATATCAAGTCTGGTTGCTAACATTGGGGAAGTTTATGGATCTGAGTTCTGGTTTCCTTGAGGATAATAATTATAAAGCACACATATATACATATACATACATATTTATATACACATATGTGTGTGTGTGTGTGTGTGTGTGTATATATATATATATATATATATATATATATATATATATATATATATATCATATAGGATAAGCATGAGGAGAAGGAGACTCAGAGCCACAGAACCCAGCACAGAAAATGGTAAAGTCAGTTCAGTCTGCCTTTGGGATCATCAGTTCAGTATGAACCAAGAATAGTCTGGAAATGCAGCTTGGGACCAGACTGTGCATGGCCTTGAATGTCAGGATGAAAAATGTACTCTTTATCTAAAAAAAAAAAAATGATAAGATATCCCAAAAAGTTATTTTGTGCAAGAGTAAGGACATAGGTAACCCTGTATTTCAAAAGCATAACTTCATATCCTATGTAATAAAGAGAATGGAAGGAAACTAGAAGCAAAGACACTATTTTAAAAAAATTTTAACCTTTAACCTTTATTTATTTCTGAGATGGAGAGAGACAAAGTACGAGTGGGGACGGGGCAGAGAGAGAGGGAGACACAGATCCGAACCGGGCTCCAGGCTGCTAGCTATCAGCACAGAGCCCAAGATGGGGCTCGCACCCACGAACTGTGAGATCATGACCTTGGGTGAAGTTGGATGCCCAAATTACTAAGCCACCTTGCAAAGAAGCTATTTAGAGGGTGATTACAAAAATATAGGCCAAAACGCAATGCATACTCTCAACCTAATCATAAAGAAAAACCAGACAAATTCAAATGAAGGAATGCTCTACAGAATAATTGACCTGTACTCTTCAAAAGTGTCCAGAGGTCATAAAAGACAAGGGAAGACTGAGGAAGTGTGACAGAATGCTGAGAATGAAGGATTCATGACAACTAAATGCAATGTGGATCCTGGATTGGATCCTGGAACAGATCAGGGACATTAGTGGAAAAACTGGTGAAATTCAAATATAGGCTATAGTTCAGTTAATATTATGGTATCAATATTAATGTTAATAATACATCATGGTTAGGCAAGATATCAACTTTAGGAAAGCTGAATGAACATTATGGTTAGTCAAGATATCAACTTTAGGAAAGCTGAGTGAAATAATAGAGCGCTAAGAGCTCTCTATTATTTTGAAATAACTTTTATGTAAGCCTAAACTTACATCAAATAAAAAGCTTTGTTTTGAAATCCAAGCAAGAGAAGAGTAAAGACCTAAACCGGGGTAGTGGTTCTGAGGATTTGGAGAGAGGAAGCTGAATTGGTAAGAATTGGATGCTGTCTGGGGCTGGTAAGGTGAGAGAGGAGTCATTGAAAATGTGACTCAAGCCTCAGTGACTGAGCAATTAGTCATTAACTTGAGCAAGTCCCAGGAAGGAACAAGTTTCAAAGGGTACATAATGAGTTCCATCTTACACATCTTGGGCTGTAGATGAGAGAGATCCATTGGAAACTATATATGAAAAACAGGGAAAGGTAGGGTTGTAAATTTGGGAGTCAACCAATATAAGGTAATAGTTAGAACTATGGGAGTAAATAAATTTACCAAAGGAGACAGAAAAAAGTATGAAAACAGACACTTTTAGGTGTTACTTCTTCTTTAGGAAGAAGATGAAAAAGGGGGAGCTACATTCTAACTCCATTTCTTTCATTAGGGGAAAGCACATGTTTAAAAATATAACAGATTGGGAGTACATTGGGGCTTTGGAAAACACGAGTTTTATAAGTCCATAATGGAGGTAATGAGTGATGGGGATTAAACAAAAAGAGAAAATGGGAAAGAGAAAATTGGGGGGCATTTGTGTGTGCTTTCAAATAAATAGAAAAGCTTCAAGAAGTATGTTACTAGATTGATCAAGTTTGGGATTTGAAATCTCAGTGGCATATTTTAGAAGAATGTAACTGGGCTTTTTACCATTAGCCTTAAAAGTTAAAACCCCATCTCTCCAAACACCTTAGCTTCTTGGGGAGTTCCACTATACATTTAGAAGAATAAAAGATTGCAAATGAGATGAGCAGGATAGTCTGACTGCAGTGCATTTTAGGAAAAGCTGCTAAAGAATGGTATGGTGTTTTCAGTTTTCCTAGGAAGGAATCCACACACACACATTTTAAACACGTATGCCCATATGTAGCCTCACAAATCCTAAGTTTACACTTTGGTGAACCTGTTTTGACCACAAATGGCCTTCTGTTTTCCAGCTTTCTGATGTAGCTATCCGCAAGACCCCACTTTGTAGAGAGTTTCTCCTTCTCCAATTCTAAATGGCTCTTAATGCCATGTTCCCATAGCTCTCGTGGTTGGTCATCCATGGGGTCAACCAGAGCTCTTCCTTGGGATTTGCAATGGTAACTGATTAATTTTTTTAGATTATAGACATGAAAGTTGCAAGGCATGAAACTTGAAACTGTCGGCAGCCATGTTCTCTGCAAATCTATATTTAAAAATAAGAATAGGGGGACCTGGGTGGCTCTGTTAGTTAAGCATCCCATTTTGGCTCAGGTCATGATCTCATGGTTTGTGAGTTCAGCTGTGTTGACAGCTGAGAGCCTGGAGCCTGCTTTGGATTCTCTGTTTCCCTCTGCCGCCCCCCTTCTCTCTCCCCCTCCCTCCCTCCTTCCCTCCCTCTCTCTCTCTCAAAAATAAACATTAGGGGTGCCTGGGTGGCTTAGTCCGTTGAGCATCCAACTTCGGCTCAGGTCATGATCTCACAGTTCATGTGTTCAAGCCCCGCATTGGGCTCTGTGCTGACAGCCAGCTCAGAGCCTGGAGCCTGCTTCAGATTCTGTGTCTTCCTCTCTCTTTGACCCTACCCTGCTCAGCTGTTTCTCTCTCTCAGAAATAAATAAAACATTTAAAAATTTTAAAAAAAATAAACATTAAAAATTTTTTAATAAGAATAAGGCTGAAATACAGAATGAAACTGATGTGAATCAGAAATACCAAAGGAGTTCTAGTGTCATCTGGTTACTGGTTCCAATTGTTGCTGGAGCACAGAAGTATCACTGCCCCCTTTCAACTCTACAGGTGGGCACATTACTTACCCCCAAAGTCTTCCAACAAACTCCCTTTTTTTGTTTTTGCCCAAGGTAGTTAGAAATGGAGTTCTGTCAGTTGCTACTCTAAGAGTCATCACTAACACTCCTAAGGTTCTGCATGGTTAAGAGGACTCTGTTTCTCATTATTCTTTTTAAGCCATTTCTAATGAATCCTTATGCACTAGGATAGAATTTGTTTGTTAAACTTGACCTCTTAAAGGCAGGGGCTTCCTTCCTTCCTCCCTCCCCTTCTCCCTCCCTTTCTCTCTGTCTCTTTCTCTGTTTCTTTCTTGGTTAGGACTGGGGCCAAGTACAGTATCTGGTATCCAGTCTAAATCTGGAATTCTGGACCACTTGAAAGCATCCCTATATCTCCAACATGACTCTGCCTGTGAGATTTGGTTTTAGAAGAAACAGTCTTATTTTTAAACTCAAAGAAATAAATGTGATTGGCAGTACAGTAAAAAATAAAAAAATAAAAAAAATAAAGGAGCTTTGGAGCCAACCAAGACTGCATAGGAATCTCTCCTCTGCCACACACTACCTCTGTGACCTTGACCAAATTGCTTAACCTTTCTGTTGGTTTAACTTCTCATAGAAACTAACAGTGAACAGTTTCCAATATTTCAGGCACTGTGCTAGGCATTTCACAGGTTACCTTTACCAGGTAACTGCTGTTATTCCCATTTTACATATGAGAATACTGAGGTTTAAAAAAGTTAAGTCACTTGTCAAAGGACAGTAAACAACAGTCTCAGGGGACATTATACAATACCCATCCCACAAGAATACTGTGAAGACTAAGATATTATAGGTGCTGGGTCTGGCAACCCACATGTGGTGATAGTAATTATGATTTATTCCCAAGAACCAAGTCTATGTTTTCCTATCTTTTTTTTTCAATATTTCCAACTCTAAGCTATAGGAATCAAACACTGATTATTTTGAAAAAGAGATACATGCAACAGAATCAGGTGCCACTTGGACAGGATGTTTTCATTGCTGTGGTTTTAATATTCACACCAAGAAATAGTAATCGAATTAATCCTTCTATAGACAGCAGCTACTCACTAAAGGTAAGTTAAATAGCAGGGCCACTAGCTAACTGCTGTACTGCCCGTGAGGTGGGCACTGATAGTCCGTATTCAGAAACAATACAGGATCCAGAAGAGTGAGGTAGAGGAGATCCACTTGACTGGTCAAGGAATGTTTCTTGGCTTCCCCCTGAGTTATCCCCATACTGCTTCCTGTCTTACCTCTTGATGCCCTTAGGTTTGTCATTCCTGCTCCTGTTCATTTGAGCCAGGAGAATCCATGGTTTACATTGGAAAGAGACATCTCTCCATAGCTAACCAAATGACTAAAGGAAATAAAGGTATGTGTTCATGTGATCAGGCACTTTGTCTTTTTATATTAACAACTTAAATGACAAAATTCATCCTTTGTCCACTACAGGCTAAACTGGGCCTTTATCCTTCTTACTTTGCTGAGGACTTTTTTCCCCTCAGTCTTGCCCCTAGAATAAGTGAAAATTAAAAACCTTCTTTCCAACACTCCATATCAAATACTCTCTCTCTATGCTCAGATCTCTGGGACAAAGTTTTACTCTGTTACCTGATTTCACACTTGAAAGTTGTCTATATTTCTCTTCCTAAAGAAATAAAAGGAGAAAATGTAATGGTAGGTTCTGTCATAGAATCTGCAATATGACATTAGCTCACTCTAGCTGTCACAGAAGCACCTTTACATTTCCGCAGTGGTCATAGAGGTGACAGGGCAAAAATACTCCTCCTTTTTTCTTTCTTAACCTTTAAAAAAGTGACTTGTCAGTGAAAGCATTTTTTAAATTATTATTTTTTTTTAAATTTTTTAACGTTTTATTTATTTTGAGAGAGAGAAAGAGAAACAACGTGAGCAGGGGAGGCTCAGAGAGAGAGGGAGACACAGAATCCAAAGCAGTCTCCAGGCTCTGAGCTAGCTGTCAGCACAGAGCCGGACGTGGGGCTCGAACCCACGAGTCATGAGATCATGACCTGAGCCAAAGTTGGATGCTTAACTGAGTGAGCCACCCAGGTGCCCCGTAAGTTATTAAAATAATTCATCTCTTTTTCAACTTTTCTATGTCTAATTAACCATTGAAATTTGATAATTTTGTTTTTGGCCTCTCTACCATGGATTCAGACAAACTAGTTAAATAAAGATTAATCAAAGAAATAGAAGTTCTATTTATCATATGGAACTACTGCTGTTCTATAAGCAATTCTAACCAAGGGTGAAACATAAATTTAAATGTTATGCCCCTGACATTATCCATAAATGTGTTGACATGTGTGTATCTGGGTTTGCACCAGACAATGCATTTAGTGTCTGAGGCAGCAGAGTAGATTAAAATACTGTACTAGGTCTAGGGAATATTATTTAATTTTCATGAGATCCAGTTCTCATTTGTAAAATTAGAATGATAATGTCTTACAGATTTAATATCAAGATATCATAAACATATCCAGAGACATGTAATATTTAGTTAACATTAGGTCTTGAAATACAGCATGTATTTATATTTGTTAATATTACTTAGATACACAAACACACCTGCACACCTACACACACACACACACACACACACACACACACACACACGCTGAATCATCTAAAGGATATACTCAGAAAATCAAACGTGGAATTACAGATTCTGCCAAACCTCAGATAGTTATTCAAGGTCATTCAAGGGATGCTTCAGTGTCTCCACTGTCTGCAAACAGCAATCCTGTTAGAAGGTAGTGTTGAAATTCATTGAGGTTTCAATGATTTGGGGATGATGGTTTTCAAAGCCAAAGAAAAGGAAAAGAGATACTTGCCAACTTTATTCTGTTGATCTCCAGTGAGAATTAATAGTGCTATTTATTTTGAGTGACCCTAAATAGTTCTTCACATTTGGAGACTGTTTGTGCAGCCATTAAATTGACTCTCTGGGAACAAATGGAAAAACAAATCAACAACAGGCATGTCTTTTGTCAGTTTCTATCAGCTTGGGCTGGCACTGCTTTTCCATTACTGGTCTCCAGAAGACCATGTGACCCAGTGGGCAGATAACTGGGAGAGTCATAGCAGTTAACCTCACTTTTCAATATTTCCTCCAAATTTGCTCTCCTAGAAGAGTATCATGGGTAATGAGATGAGTTTTCAAATGAAAAAGACTTAAAATGGAATCCCAGGTGGCCATCTTATGGATTAAGTTTTAAAAAGTTATTCAACTTTCTGAATGCCTCTTTCCTCATCTAAATTATTTTCTATCACAGAGACTTGTTCTTACTAGTCGATATTCATGCATGCAAAGCACTTGCTGTATACCTGGCAAGTGGTAACAAGTGGTTAACAGTTTATTTCCTAAATATTACTACTAGCTTTTCTAACTACTGTAAAACACTGTGATAGGCAACTGGTGAATCTAGACACATTCTGATCTAACAGAACAAAGGCATAAAAAGGTAAATGTTCTCAACAAGGAACACTGACTACACATTTACTAATCAAAAATTGTGTTGACACAGCTTTTGAAAACTCATGATTTTTACATGCACTAAAGCTATCTATATTTAATACACTAGATAAAACATTCAGCACATGTTATATTTGGATTTCACTAATAAAGGACTTTCTACACATCTGCTTTCCTTATCTAATACTCAAGCACAGCCAATAATTTCAAAGAAGGTAGATTGCAATTAAGCATCAGTTTCATGCCTGGATAGCAGTGCTTATCCAATAGAGTTGTCATGAAGCTTAAGATAATGACAATAAAAGTGCTAAATACAATTTGAAACATTTTATAATTTGTGAGCTTTTCTCACTATTAGGTCAACAAAGGTTATTCTTGGTAACGGCAAAGTACCCAGTTCAGTAATTTGCTGATTGTTGTTCCAAACTACATTAATTATTTACACTGCAAAATTTAAAATACGTAACATTTTAAATAGTTAAAATAGATCAAACAACATTAAATATCCCTATATGGTAAAATATAGCAAAACAGCCGCCCATAATTCGAAGAACATCCTACTTTCTAAAAAGTCAAAGTAAAGTTATAAAATGACCAAAAATAGCTGGATTTGTAAAAAGTAGATCAATAGCTGATGGCGAATCAAATTCTTTTGTTTTGCAGTATTTATATGTGCAATGTGTTGAGCAATCACTTCTAATACAAAGCCCCAGATGCCTGGTGAAATGCACAAACGAGATTCTCTCTGCTCTGCACAGAGCCTCTTGCACAACTGTTTTATGTGTTCCTTTGGTCTTGAAGTTTATCAGCTTTTGGCTTGTATGTATAATCTGAGGTCTAAAATCTTCCAATTTAACCAAACACATCCCCATATCTACTCAAATTGCCAGGAACAATCATTATAATTAAAAGATTTATTCCGTAGGCCCATTTGCAAATGTTATGAAAGCTATGGGTCTTCTCTGCATATATACACACAATTCTGCATACTATTTCATGTAATAATCCAACAGATAGCTGAAATTAAGCATTCTTGATAAGAAGAAGTAGGTATGCAGTTGGAATCTCGGGAAAGGCAAATGGTGAATTCCATCTCTATCACATTCATCTTTATATACTTTGTGACTAGTATAGTGGTGTGACAAGGTAGGTTCTTTGTAAATGTTGGATCAATAAAAGAATGAGTAAAAAATAAAGTAGAAAACATAGGCAGAGCACAGCAGAGGGCCCCTTATTCTCTATTTTATTTTATGAAGGAGTAACCTAGTTTTACCTTTAAAGATACTCATTCCCTATAAGACTGACATTCTGTGAAGCTCTATTGATACTCTTTTAGTATTGCCACCTTACTCTAGGGGCCTTGAAGACTTAACACAATTTCACACAGCAAAGAAAGAAATTGTGTCTGGGATGTATGAGTCTCCAGAGATCACAGGTTTTACTTGGTTGAGCTGAGTGATGTGTTGATTCTTGACTCATTCACAGGTAACATTCTTGTTTGCTGGGCAATGACATCACAGCCATCCTCTGCAAACCACAGAGGACTGAATACACTTTCTGCCCACTAGGACTGTCTGACAGCCCCTGGATGTGTGCAGAGGAAGTCACTCACTAATTCACTATGCTCTCTTTTTGGGCAGGGACATTTTCTGAGGTGATATTTTAACCACATTGGTTGTTATACCTACCTACCTATCTGTTAATAGCAACCAGCCCAGCCCAGGAATCTGTGTCAGGACTACTTAGTCCTCTGACACCACTGGCATTCCAAGGAAACCCCAAATCCACAGAGAAGAGGTAGACTGGCTGTTGTTTACAAATGTCTACTGTGCAGAGCTGTGAACGTGAGGAGAAAACAGAAGACAAAGATGTCTTTGAAAAGTAGAAGAGAAAGTAAAACTTCCCCAGAGACCAACCACCATGGAAACTTCTCCTTCCATTCTCCATCCTTCCCATTATTCCAACACAAGAGCACATCATATTTCTAACTTACTTAATTCCTTTGGCTACTAAAAATGTCAATGACAAACCAAGCAAACAGGAGTAGGTATAAATAAGAAAGCAATTTGTCCGGATGATTTGAGTTGTGGGTATCAATTCTATTCAACAGTAGCAATATTCATTTCATACCCCCCAAAAGGCCATGAAAAGAACATCCTAAGGGGTGCCTGGGTGGCTCAATAGGTTAAGTGGCCAATTTTGGCTCAGGTCATGATCTCACAGCTTGTGGGTTGGAGTCCCACATCAGGCTCTGTGCTGACAGCTCAAAGCTTGGAGCCTGCTTTGGATTCTGTGTCTCCCTCTCTCTCTCTCTGCTTCTTTCATACTCATGTTCTGTCTCTCTGTCTCTCAAAAATAAATAAACATTAAAAATAAAATTTTTAAAGAAAAGACCATCCTAAAGTGCTAGCGGATATAAACCACGAGTAGACAATTTTTGTGATCAAACCTTAAAAGCAGAAACGTCTTTCTCCCTTGATTCTTCATACTTTTTTTGTTTTTCTCTTTTGCAAATACTCAGAGTCATTTAATTTTCTCCAAGCATTAACACCTACTCACATGATGGTGTTTAAAATCCAACAGGCCTGGAAATGCTTCTCTCTTTCCCCCTCTATGCCCTGCAATCTCTACTACCATTCTCAGTTGCTGACTCCAAAATGGCACTAGGCTAAGAAAATAAAGAAGTCAAAGGATTGTGCCATTTCTTAGCAATTGTCATTTTCCCTTTCATTGAAGATGCAATTTAACAGCTGAAAGTGAAAACTGAAAAGAATGAGCAATTCCTTTATTCAGGACTCTGTAGAAACATAACAATATTAGCCAGCTGCCTTGAGGAGACACAGCAAGCTTATTTATTGTAAGAGGCAGTACAGAGACTGGCTGGAAAAAAATAAACCTGTGTGTTCCTGCAGCCTCTTGGATTGTTATGATTTTAATGCGATGATATGTCCTTCTCTCCATATGTTCGCCCTTACATTCTTGTGTGGATTCAATACACAATGTCAACTAAGTGGGAACTGCATCTGGTAGCCTAATGCACAGAGTCTAAAGACTTCATTTTATTCCTTTTCAGTCAAAAACTGAAAGAAGGTCTGACTAAAAGTTCATCAATTAAGTGATCTGAACTATATTAGATATCACATCACTATTCTATTTCAGTTTTAAAGCTCCTGGGCATGTGTGTCACTGGAAGCCTGCAGAGAAAGGCTTCAAATGACCTTGGTTTGGGTCCATCTCCAGAACGTAAATCTTCAGGGGACTCCCTTAGGTTTGTCAGCCTTTATTCGCCAGTGTCCTTGACATAGAACACTGCCTGTATAACCCTGGACAGGCTCTCAGTCTATCTAGGAAAGTAGAAGTGATTCCATCAATAAATCTCATCATACATAAATACCTCAGGATGTCCCAACAGACCACCTGAAGAGCAAGTTCTGAATTTCAAAGACATGCTTCCTGATTCTATAATTACAGAGCTGATAGTGAAGTCACAGAAAGCTCCTAGGGAGTGATGAGGAACTTAAATAAGAAGGTAGGCTCCTGGTTATAAAACAATGCTGACTACAGCTGTGTGATCTAAACTTTGAAGATAAAAAAGACACTTCATAAAAGCACAGGCACTTGGCTTCATATGTGGCATGTCCAGAAAAACAAACTTAAAAGATTTTACACCATTCAAAGATATTTAGGGAAAGCAGGCCATTCAGAAAAAAACTTACCTAACTTTTCACGCAGCTAGTGATAGACATCTATTTAATGAAACAATCTATTATACTGAATGATAGACACTGTACATTAAGGCTATAGAAATTAAAATCAAAGTATGAACTTCAAGAAGTTCATTATATAATTTGAACATACAAGTCAAAGAACAGAGGATGTTCTGAGAGAAGTACAATATTATAATCACATTTTTGGTATAACTTCAACATTTTGGCTAAGTCTTTTAATATTTCTGGCTCTGTTTCTCCAGCCCTTAAAATGTTATAAAATATTTCTAACGTTTATCATAGTACTAAAATAACATATGTATTAAACATGGGATATCATAAAATGTTTCACATCTTAAACTTTTACTCCACATAATTAAATCTTTTTGATGATTCAGTCATCATTACAATGTGAACATATAAATGGAGGTAACTGCACATCAGGATTTTGGTTCATTTTATTTGTCACTGTATTATGCATCTATAGCAGTCAAGGACCCCATGAGAAACCAATAACATATCTTGGGATATGCCAAGAAAGGTCAAAATGCTATTGATAAAGCTATGGGTCAGTGTAGAAGAATCAGAAAGGATGGTGGAATAACAAGAAAAGAGAGGGGTTAACAGAACCCAAAAGAATAGAGTTGTGTAAAGAAGGCCACCTCTAGTCAAAGGACTCACAAAGTTGAAGCAATCCTACACAGACACCCAATGGCCAAACCAAACTGGAATCCAAAGCCTTCTGAGGTGGAGACTAGGATGGAGAATAATGAAGAAGGTCTGGAATGATGTCAGAAGATACCTAGAATGGTCCATATATTTTTCCCACCAGTATCTACTCTTATCCTTTATCCAAATAAAAAGCATGTCAGCCATTATGGAAAACAGTATGGCAGTTCCTGAAAAAAATTAAAAATTTAACTACCATATGAACTAGCAATCCCACCCCTGGATATATATCCAATGGAAATGAAACTAGCATCTAAAAAAAATACCTGCACACCCATGTTCACTGCAGCATTATTCACAGCTGCCAAGATATGGAAAAAGACTAAATACCCTTTCATGGATCAAAGAAATGTGACATATATACAGATATATAATGGAATATTATTCAAACTTAAAAGAGAAGGAAAGTCTTCCATTTGGAACAACATGAGTAAAACTAGAGGGGGTTATATTAAGTGAAATAAACCAGAGAAAGATAAATACTGTCAGGTATCACTCATTCTAAAAAAATAAAATAAAATAAAATAAAAAGCCAATTTCAGGGATACAAAATAGAATAGTTGTTTCTAGAAGCTGGGGAAGAGAAAAATAGGGTGATTCAAGTCAAAGGATATAATTGTTATTTTAAGAGTAAGTTCTGAGGCTGTAATGTACAGCATGGTAACTATAGTTAATAATATTTGTATACTCAAAAGTTGCTAAGAGTAGATTTGTGAGCAGGGTGGGGCTGGGGGATAGAGAGGGAGAGAGAGATAATTCGGGGGGGGGGAGGGAGAGAAAGAGAGAGAAGCAGGATTCATCTGAAGCAGGGCATGAGCTCACCCAATGTGGGACTCGAACTCATGAACCAGCAGATCAAGACCTGAGCTGAAGTCAGATGTTTAAAGACTGAGCAACCCAGGTGCCCATTGAGAGTAGATTTTTATCATTCTCACCATGGAAGGCAAAAAAAAAAAAAAAAAAAAGAAAAACAAAGGATAGAAAGAAAAAAAGAATAACAATGTGAGATGATGGATGTATTAATTATCTTGATCTTAGTAATCATTCCACAATGTATAAGAATATCACATCAAAGACTTTAAATATATATGTGTGTATGTATATGTATGTATATATACATATGTATATATGTACATATACATAAATATGTATATATACATACACACACATAATATTTGTCAAATCTTCCTCAATAAAGTTAAATTAAAAAAATTTAAAGCCATGAGTCCCCAATACAGATGTTATACAATGTCTCATCAGTTAATGCATTAGAACAGGCTGTTGTTAATTTAGTCAAGTCCCACTCAAACCTAAAATGTTAGTCACCAATTGGGTCCATGATATGAGGAAGAAGAGGAAAGGAAAAACAAAAACAAAAACAAAAACATAACTGCTACAATCGCTGCTCTGTAGCTAATTATGAAACCTGAGTTGATGATCTTCTGCCATCCCATCTCATGTTTCCATCCTCTCCACTAGGACTTCAACTAGACAAAAACTTTACCTGATGGTGTAGCCCTAATTTCTATTTCTACAAAATCTAAGGCTTCAGCAGTCTTGTCTTAATTGGATTGCTGCAGTTTTCCATTGACCAGAACTACTGAGTATAGATTTTTGACTGTATAAGAAATTACCCATTAAATCCCCTGGGTCCTCTGCTACTCTTTGCTCTCAATGAGTATCAGAAATCATGTTTCTTCCTGGTAAATGCAACAATCACCCCAGATAGAACAATGACCATTTTCTCTGTCACAAGGAAACCAAAATGACCAGAGTGTCCAGTATATCAAACAATGACTGCTTGCTGGTAAAATAACTCCTTTTCACTCCAAGGCCCCAAAACCACCAAGGCCAAAATTACAGAGATAGGAAACAAATGTTTCCCAAATGGGTGGTTAAGTATAAGAGTAAGACTCTCTGTCATCTTCACTCTTTGGTTCCAGAAGCCACATATTCTGGCTAACAGAGAAACTAGTGTATGAGTAACTAAGAGCAATGCTGTTTCTGGTATCTGAATCTTATTATACAGCATCTCAACTTCACAAGGTGTCTCCTAGCTAGAAACATAAATTAATTTCCAGCAGACCATCCTATCATTCTGTGGAGCCAAGTGTCCCTCAGCGATGAAACACAGGTTGAGACCATGGGTGTAGGTCTGTGTTTCTACACTTTGCTGTAAAATATGTACCCTGGCTAGAAGTGATATCATGTAGCAGACCATGGCAATGAAGAAAACATTTCTCAGATAGATGGTGGTTTGAGTTTTCCTGAAATATGAATCTACCCCTGTAAAGAGAAAGCTATGTCCCCTTATCTAAAGAGTGGTCAAATATAACTAGTATACTACCAGGCTGCCTGCCAGTCCTCCCTTGAAAATGGTGCCTTATCAGGAGGTCAGTGTTGGTATATATTATTGATGGTCTGAGCAGTCAAGACTGGCAGTAGCCAACTTGATGGGAGACCTCAAGTTTGAACCCATGCCTAACTTCCATCCCTGCCACTCCAGATGCTTTGCATCTGGACTCAATGGATTGGAAGTAGGTGACTGAGGAAAAAGTCTGGCAATCAGGAGAAAGAAAATCTTGTTATTCTCTGCAGCAAATGTCCTCTGATGGGCATTATGTGGAACAGGAATATCTTCACATGCTGCACCCATTCTGAGAGATCCATTCATACCTCTCTCTCTGATGCTTACCAATTTTTGAACTTTGTTATTTCCAAACCCCTGATCAGTCCACCAGCCAGTTAGCTACTGCTCGTGAATCACTGTAAGTCTATACTTTATGTTATCTCCCTTTCCATATAAAATAAACCACCAGATGTTCTTTTTAAGAAAACAACCAGATGTCCTATAACAAGTTCCTCCTCACATGGAGGATTTCTGCTTACCAGTGTCTTTCAGGTCATCCTGAGTGAGACTGTAGTGTAGCAGCCTAACTCTTCTTACTGTCAGTAATCTACTCTACAGATATGTACAGACTAGGCTTATGCTCCTCAATCCATAAGTCAGGAACCAATATGGAAGTTTTCCCAATTACTAAGTATATGTTTTACAACTGGGAAAAATAAGCTGAGTATGGGCTCATGTTCCCTTTAGACACACCATTTTTTTAAAATTTTTAAAAATGTTTTATTTATTTTTGAGTGAAAGACAGAGAGACAGAGAGACAGAGAGACAGAGAGAGAGCAGGGAAGGGTCAGCAAAAGAGGGAGACACAGAATCAGAAGACAGGCTCCAGGCTCTGAGCTGTCAGCACAAAGTCCTACACGGGGCTCAAACCTACAAACCATGAAATCATGCCCTGAGCCGAAGTTGGACGTTCAACCAACTGAGCCCCCCAGGCGCCCCTGGACACACCATTTAGATACACACTGCGCAAGACTCAATATCACCTGAGCTCCACAAACTCCTATTATGACTTGTGAACTACCATGTCATTTTGGGTCTCTGGGAATACTAAGTTCAGAGTCAGTACCAGATAAATGCTGAAGAGCTGAGTTCCATTCTGTCCAATGCATAGTCACCCTGGAAAATGGCTCTAGGAATATCTGGAGAAGGCTTAGGGGTTTGTTACACAGTTGTTCCTCAAAAAGACTTCACTCCACCTTCACTGAAGGGACTCTGGGTCTGTGTACTGACTTAGAAAATAGATAAACTCAACTTGAGGCAATTCAAATTTGGTTTCTTCCCAGCCAGCCTTTAAAAAGGGCATTTTATTCAACTGTTCATCTATATCATTTCTAAGGAGACACTGCCAGAAAGTCTTGCAGGCCAGTATCCTCTAATTACCATTTTAGACATGATTTTATTGTAATAATTGCATTACTACCTGTTCTCTACAACTCCGTATGACATTATCAACATTGAGATAAAAAAAACCCAATTCCACTAAAATGTCCCTACATTGTATCTGACCTACAGAGCACTGGCAATTACAAGGTCTTCAAAGACAGTGGTGTGTTCCTTACCAATGATTTCCTAATGCTCCAGTGAAAAGAGTACCCTCTACATTCTCCCAGGCTATGTTGAGTTGGTTCCATATAACAAATCCATTTCAATATTCCCATTTGCTGCAGCATCAGACTCCTACCTCTTCAGAATTAAGACATGGGGAAAGCTAGCATTTTTAACCTTATTAACTGTAAGGCAACTTTGGGTACAGGTTTGGATCAGCCATCTCAGCAAACTACTTACATCTCTATCAAGTGTGGGAGCCAAAATATTATGTTCTGAATCCCAAATAAATATACTCACTTCCATGAATTTAGCCTTCTCTGATTGTATTTCATCAGTTTTGCTCACACACCCCAAAAATCCACTCATAGCTTACTTTGCGGGTTCCTAATGATGGATAATGACATGGGCATTATTTTTAGAGGCATATTTCTTTTTCAGTTAGTTTTTTTTATTGAAATATAAAATACATTATGGCTGCATGAATGATATAAAGAACTTTAATATAACACTTACCTAGACCCAACAAGCATTAATCTTTTGCCCAATTTATGCTCTCGTTTCTCTTTCTCTATATAAACACATCCTCATTCACTTTTTTTCTGACTCATTTGCCATTGAGCGTATTGCAGACATGCACTGTTACCCCAAAGTACTTCAATGCATTTTTTCTAAGAACAAAAACATCCTCTCATATAAGCACTATATAATTACAAAAATTAGGAAATTTGATGTAGGTAAATCTTTTTCAATTCATTATCCGTATTTGTGATTTGTCAATTGTCCCAATAATGTTCTCTACAGCTATTTTTCCCAGATAATAAAGTATATATTTGTTGTTTAGAAGTAAATCTTTCTTTATTATTATGGTAAGAACTGTTATGAACTACTTTCCTAACATACTTCGAAGCACACAATCCAGTACTGTTATTTATAGACACAATACCATACAGACCTCTAGAACTTACTCATTTTATATAAGTGAAATTTTATATTCAATGAACAACTACTCTCCATTTCCTTCTCCTCTAAGCCTTTGGCAACTACCATTCCACTCTGTTTCTATGAATCTGAATATTTTAGATACCTCACAGTAGTGGAATCATGCAGTATTTGTCCTTCTCTTACTAGTTTATTTTTAATGTATTGAGCTCCAAATTCATCCATGTTATCATATATGGCAGGATTTCCTTCTTTTTTAATGTATTGTTTAATGCTATATTTTCTTCATCTGTCCATCTTTCAATGAACATCTGGGTTGTTTCCAAATCTTGACTATGGTGAATAATTTTGCAAAGAACATGGCAGCGTAGATCCTTCTTTGAGATCCTGATTTCAAATATACTCAGACGTGAGATTGAGGGGATCATTTTTTCTCTTGTATTTTACAGCAAATTTCATAGCATAATTCTACTTTCAATTTTTGAGAGATCTTCACACTATTTTCCATAGTAGCTGCACCATTTTACATTCCCATGCAAAGTGCTCAAGAGGTCCACTTCCTGTACATTCTTACCACTACTTGCTGTCTTTTGTTTTTTGGTAATAATTATCTTAACATCCGAAGTGTTGGGTGATATTTCATTATGATTTCCTTTGCATTTCCCTGATGATTAACGATGTGACCATCTCTTCATTCACCAGTTGGCCATTTGTATATCTTCTCTGGAAAAATGTCTATTCAAGTTCTTTGCCCCTTTTAAAATCAGATTACTTTTTTTTAAGCTACTGAGCTATAGGATTTCCTTATATGTTTAAAATATTAACCCTTTATCAGTATGGTTTGCAAATAATTTCTCCCATTTCCTAAGTTACCTTTTCATTTTGTTGACTATTTTCCTTTGCTGTGCAGAATCATTTTTGTTTGACATAATCCCACTTGTCTGTTTTTGCTGTTTTTGTTCCATGTGTTTTTGGTGTTGTATTCATGAAATAATTGCCTAGACCAATATCATAAAGCTTTTCCCTACATTTTCTTCTAGGAATTCTACAGTTTTGGTTCTTATGTTTAAGTCTTTAATCAATTTTGAATTGATTTTTGTTTATGGTGTAAGATAAGGTTCCAATTTCGTTCTTTTGAAAATGGATAGACAGTTTTCTCAACAACATTTGTTGAAGAGACAATCCTTTCCCCGTTATGTATCCTTGGCACTTTTGCTGAAGATCAACTGACTGTAGTTGAATAGATTTGTTTTTAGACTCTATTCTGTTCCACTGGTCTATATGTCTGCTTTTATGCCTCTACCTTGTTTCTCAAGATTGTTTTGGTTATTTGAGGTTTTTGTGATTCTGTTCGAATTTTAGGATTGGTTTTTGTTTCTCTAAAAAAAAAAAAAATGCCACTGTACCTTTTTAGCATACAGAAATGCAAGTGATTTTTTATGTTGATTCTGCATCCTAAAAATTAATCAATTCCTGTTTTTATTTTTGTGTAGTCTTTAGGTTTCTATATATCATGTCATCTGCAAACAGGTAATTTTACTTCTTTCTGATTTGTATGCATTTTATTTCTTTCCCTTACTTAATTTTTCTGGCTAAGACTTCCAGTACCGTGTTTAATAGAAGTGTTGAGAGTGAGCATCCTTGCCTTCTTCCTGATCTTAGGAAAGAACTTTTTAATTTTTGACCATTTAGTATGATGTTAATTGTAGGATTTTCAAAAAAGGACTTTATTATGTTGAGGTAAATTATTTCTATGCCTGGTTTTTGTAATGAAAGGGTGTTGAATTTTATCAAATGCATTTTTTGTGTGTTTACTGAGATGATCATGTCAGGTTTATCTTTTATTCTATCTTCTTCCTTCATTCTGTTAAGATGGTATAATACATTAGTTGATTTGTGTTTGTTGAACCATACTTGAATCCCAGGATTAAATCCTTCTTGGTTACAGTGTATGATCCTTTTAATGTAGCATTTTGTCAAAGATTTTTGCTTCTACGTTCATTGTGGGTACTGGCATATTGTTTATTTGCTTGTTTTGTAGTATCTTTGCCTGGTTTTGATATCAGGATAATGTTAAGAGTATTTTGGACAATTATACACAAACAAATTGGATAACTTGGAAGAAATTAATCCTTGGGGTGTCTGGGTGGCTCAGCTGGTTAAGCATCTGACTCCAGATTTTGGCTTAGGTCATGATCTCACAATTTATGAGTTCGAACCCTGCAACAGACTCCACACGGACAGCATAGAGCCTGCTTGAGGTTCTCTTTCTCTCTACTTCTCTCTCTGCCCCTGCCCTCTCTCTCACAAAATAAATAAACTTAAAAAAATTAATTCTTAAAAATCATACAACTTAGCAAGATTTAATTATGAAGTAAAAGAAAACCTAAATGACAAATTTAGGAGACTGAGTAAATAATTTTTTAAAAATCCCAACAAAGAATAACCCAGGGCCAAATGCCTTCACTGGTAAATGTTACCAGATATTTAAAAAATAATTAACACCAAGATTTCTTAAATTCTTTTAAGACATTTAAGAAAAGAGAATACTTCCAAACTCATTTTATAAAGCCATTTACACTTGCAGTATATAGACTTTTTAGAGCAGTCATATTGGGATCTAATTCTCTTCATGGACCACAGGAAATGTGCAGGGTGTGAATGCCCAAGAAGAGAGAGAGAAAATCCTGAACCAACTGAAACACTATCTCTAGGGCAGTCATTGAAAAACTTTAAGCAGAGGAGAGTTCATTCTCTCAGGTGGCAAAGGAACAAGAGCAAGCTCCCTCTTCCATCAAGAAAGGTTCTGGAAAAATCAGAAGTAAAAATTTCTCTGCGTTGTTCATGTCTAATCCCATTCAATTAGTTAGTGTCACCCTTGTGCTACTCATCCCCTTACCTACCATAAGAGATTTGGTAGTGTTGTGTGTTTAATTAGCATGGCAGTTCTTCATCCCTTACAGTCAGAACCTAGTTGGCAAACATAGCAACCCAAGCTTAACTTCACAAGGAAGGGACCAAGAGATATGATATCACTCTCCTTCTTCTGATCACCTGTAAAAACTCCTCTTAGTCAAAACCCAACCAGAACCAGAGGGAAAGAGAAGCCTCTTGAGATAGTCCATTCAAGTCAGCCTCCTGGACAGAGAGCAGGGTGGAGAAGAGTCAAAAATGGGTCTGGAACAGGAAGTAACAGACAATTCATATAGTACCAAAAACTCAACTCTAGCAAACCTGCATCAGGTGAAAATTTTGAAATATAATCTCAGGAAGGTTAGAGAACAAGACTCAGAAATGAGAAGAAACCAAGACCAGAAATAGGACCTGTAATCCAATGAGGATGAGTTCTGTCACTTTATTCCAGGTTCGAATTCTAGAGTGGGTTTAGAGGCTTAGCATAGTTTGGTTAATGTGCCAAATTTAGTTAAGAAGGACAATATACCTGACTCAGTACCATCAGATTATACCCAATGGTTAAGAATGAATATCCCAAATGGAAAGCAGAATAAAAGTATGCTAGCCTGCCACAAAATATCGACTGTCTACTTTAACCATGGAGGGATCCTCTGCTGGACTACAAGGCAGCTTCAACCTGCACACCCAGGAAGTTCTGCTATTTGTAGTGCAGTTCCTCAGGCTACAGAAGCATACAAAAACAAACAAACAAACAAACAAAAACACATGGAATGCTAAGCACTAGTTCCAAAGTCTGGTCAAGGTAGGATTATCTGGATGCCATTCCCCACACTGAACATCCATGGCACTTTGGCTGAATCTTTTGTGTGTTTATAATTTTCACTTAAACTATTTTAATTTAAGAATGTGTCACATCATCCCTATTCAAGCACACAAGCTGGTGAGGCAGGATCCTGAGTTATTTGTTTTTATATTTCCCTTGCAACTAGTTTCATGCCTTAAACACAAAAGTCAATAAATACTAATTGAACAAATGAATAAATGAATGAAAATAATAACGTCTTGAACCATCCAATGAAGATTAAGTTTGATTTAACTTAGGATACATTTTACTATGTCTTCCCATTCTTCACCCAGGGTGTACGTTATCCTTTTAAAGTAAAAAAGTAAGGCTTTAGCAATAATATATTCCAGAAAATTAGATGAAAGAAGGCTTCAGTGTGAACTCCTACAGCAGACGGAGACTGTGATTCAAGTGGCCATTTCATTTCTACTGTCTCTGGGGACCAAGGTAAAGTCCTTGCCATAAGCTTCCTTCTCTCTTAACAGACCTCTCTGTAATATTTCCCAAAGGAGCAAAAAGCTTTTTGAATTTATTTTTCTGTGGCTGAGAAAATCATCTTATATGTGTAACATACCAGTGCTTCAATGAAAAACATGTGTTAGCTGATCTAAAAACAGGTTAGAATTAGCTACAGTTATGATTCAGTTGATGAACCACAGTAGCTTCTGGTTGGAGTTTAAATGACCAGTCATTAAAACTAGTCTCTTTTAAATGGAAAATCAGTTTTATCTTCATCCTTAGTCACTCAACTGCTGTAATATTTCAAAGGAATTTTTAAAAAATAAAATAGAAAAGAACATGCCTGTATGTACATTTAAAAAATAAAAGCTCATTGAGTTGAAAACACATTGCACTGGTCACTTTTTACATACACTACACTAGCTGTGCCATTTGATATCTTGCCATTTAGTGCAATTTGCCATGGTATGCTATTTTTGTACATGCATATGCTAGCTGTGCCATTTGGTATCTAACAGGAAAGCTTACCAAACTAAAATACTAAGATTCTAATATACATGTAAGGGCAAAAGATATAAACAAATAATTGTAAAAGAGGAAATACAAAGCAACATATTGAAAACCATTTGATTCACTAATAATAGTAGAAAATAAAACAAAAATAGTAAGGTAACAGTCCGATTATGAAGCAAAGAATTTTTTAAATAATAAAAAAGAATTAACTGCTAACACTAGCAAAAATCCAATGAAACAGAAACCCTCAGACACTTCTGGTTGGAGTACAGATTACAATTTGACATAGATATCAAGAGCTTCAAAATATTGATATCTTCTGACCCATCTCTGCTCTCTTTGGGGAATCTATGCTAAGAAATGATTGTAAATGCTTGCGATGCAACTTTTAACCAGGTATTCACTTTGCCAAGCCTTTCCTTGATTTAAATCTTATAAAAGACCAAAGTTAATTGACATCTCCCTACTATGCCTCTCACTTCTTCACTGATTCCCCTTCCCTTTTCTCAAGTCCCAGGAGTCTTCCATTTCTTATTCCTTTGCCCCTCCACACCCATTTCCTAAGGCATAAGATAAAGTCTACGAAACGTTTTAGATTGAGAAGAGGACAGACCTTGGAGCTTCTGTGAAATTATATCCAGTGCTCTGTTCCCACAATAGCTACTCTGCCTACTCATCTTATAGTCCTGCTGATACTGGGCCTTGCCAGGCTTAAACTTGCCATGTAGAAAGGAAAGCAATCATTCATGGAAAACAGAGTATATGAAAATCATTTCCAAGAGCAGGGAATAAAGCAGGCCAGGGGACAATCAGTTACACACACACATACAAAATCCCTCCACCTAATTTTACCCTGAGCATTAAAACCATGCCTACTGGCATCTTACCTAATTGCCTTATCCATTTGTGCAGACCATTATTTCCAAAATTACTTTCTTGATTGAGTATATGTGTGCTGCCTTTGGCATTCTTTGTCCCTACAAAGATTTAAGAAGATTGAAAAAGTAGAACGTAATCTGAAGTTGGCCTTTGAGTTTTAACAAAAAGGAAGAGGGCCAATGCTTTGAGGCAATCCAAGGAAAATTAAAATTTACATCACAGCCAGAAGCTTAAAGTTCACTATAGAGGTATACTGGTAGACATGCTGGTGATGACTGAGTTTGTTTGGCATGTATCTATACAAACCCACACCTAATATTTGCAGAGCACAAGGCAAGAGCACCAAGAGAACCCCAGTGCACAGGAAACCCACTCGCCCATCTGGTTGCTACTCATGATCACATGGTGAGGGGCCTCACAAGCATACCTAGGACATGTAACTCAGAAATTCAATCCACACAGCCCTGAAACAACTGTCCCTTGTCCTCAGATAAGTATGAGAAAAAGGTACACAAAATCACCGCAAGTAGATTTAGGACCAGGTGATACTAGGTTGTGGGTATCTAGAATATGGTCTACCAAAGGGAGAGTAGGTTAAGTGGTCCCCAAGGCACTGCTCTCTTCATCGAGAGTGAAGCAATCAGAACAAAACTAGTGGGGGCTCCACTAAAGCACTGCACCTAGGCCAAGAGTCACAATTGCCTACATCTAAGATGGTCTTTGGTCTGTCAGACGTTCATTTATCCTGAGTACTGAAGAAAAAGAATTGAAATGTCCCTTTCCCAGTCATGATGACTCACAGTTATTAATTTCATTCCTTTCTCTCTGACAGTGATGACAATATATTGACTAGTTATTCAATATGGATCAATTCCTAATTGTGGTTTGGTTCTTAAAGGTTTTGTTGGGTTTTCTCACATATGAAAATAAGACATTATCATTCCACCTGTAAATACCAGGCCAAACTAATAAAAGAAGGAATTGTTGCCTTTAGCCCACATATCAAATTCCAGGGGAAAAGTGGGGGAGGGAGAGTACAGCAACCTCACCGTCATCAGTTTGTTATAATTAAGCGCCCATACTGGCAATATTACTGTAAAGTGGAAATCATGGCCACATGTTTTTCTGGGCTTTGAGGATCCCATATGCTTCAGAGCATAGTCAGTGAAAACACTGATACTCCTATCCAGAAAATACGATGAGAAAGATTGAGTACACATCCCTCTGATATAGAGGCGTATTCCATTACTCCCAATAAATGTGTTAAATTGCTGAACTGGGAAGTCAGCCAGTTTCCAGATAGCTTGGACGTGTATGAGGCTCCCTGGGCCACAAATTTCTCCTGCCTCTGTTATACTTCTCTCCCACAAGTCGAGCTATGACATGATATAGATTAAAATAAGCAGAGTTCCTTTAATGTATGTTGATGAGCCACTGACAAACAGGACACAAATGGTGGTTAGACTGCATCAGCAAGCTAGACAATCTTTCTCTTGATAACTGATCTCTTATTTTATGTCTTAAGAATAATCCATACACTCAGCCATTTTTTTAACATTTACCAACAATGACCACTGTATCCTTGAACCTAATTTTACATCTAATGTTGCTCTGGAAGCAAAACCCTTTCTGCTCGCCAGCCCAAGCCTCCTTGCCTTTAATTCATCATGCAGCAATGCACTTTAAGTTCAAACTTAGGGGCTGAATTTCCAAGTACTGTTCTATTTCCACACTCAGAGCAAGCAGTTATGGCAGGGTTTTCACAGCGGTCACCCAATTGCTGCAGGGGCTTGCAAAATGTAATCAGGGAGTAATGTTGTGTGTCGGCACTGTGAGGTCCCTAGAGCCAGGTGCTACATAAATACAAGGTATTAGAATATTTTGACCTGTGGGGGTGGACAGTGCTTTGACACATCCTCATCACATTGCATTGTGACAGGCCTCTGCAAAAAAAGTGCAATAAGCAAGAGATGAGCTTATCTAGCTGTGTAAACCTCAGGGGGAGATGATCATACCTGTATTGCAAGCTGACTTCCACAGAAGCCATGGTTATCTCCATCTCTTATTAATTTCCTTTTCCACAATCAAAAACATGTAGCCCCAACTGCCACTCTCCATTAACAGATCCTGATATGCTTCAAATGATCCATAAACTCTCTTCTGTTCTGTTTCTGAGTAAATGAACATTTAGGGAGAAGAAGCAACTGCAGTCATATTCTTCCTAGATTTGATCATATTAGTTCAAAAGATGATTCTTGAATGTATTCACTTTAAATGCTAAGGCATTCAGAACTCTCCATAAGAACAGAATATGTAAAGCAGAAGCATCTAAGTGATCTATCCAAGTATTATATTCCTCACCTACGTAATAGCTAGGTGATAGGAATCTAGATGCAGCTTCAGTCAATATTGAATTTGTAATAACAGAAACACCATAACACTATCTGCTATGAATGAAATTTCAGATGATAGTGGTACACATAAAGTTATTTTTATTTATTCATCTTAAAGCCATGTGAATTTTTAAAGGGCAAAACTCCTGGCTTGTTCAGGCCTGCAGAAAATGTACTAGACTAGGTTTTTACAATATATTGACTAATAGCAACAGAAACTGCTTTGGAGCACATCACCGTCTTCATCAAATACCTTGGCAAGAAAGAGAGAGTGAGTGAACGCTTTAGCCAGCATTCCATAATTACCCAAAGTAGAGCCAGCTCTGGGATCAGAATTACAATCAATCCATTAGACTGTGGGCAGGGTAAGAATGGGGTCTATAGCAAGATCTATATTGCACTCCTCATGCATTATTTCTGCTTCTCACCTGCACAGGTACACACACCACACTTTTAAACACAGTACATATTACATATGACTGCAAGTAAAGTCCTATCTTAAACCATGACTTCAGGGAAAATGAGTTACACAGTCAGCTGATAGTAGACTTACCGGTGGCTCTAATAAAAAGGTAAATGTGAACAAGTGAGCCCTGAGAATTATCACCTATTATCAATAATAGGACCTCTTTTTCAAGAAGAGGTAGAATATGAGCATTAACATAGATGGCGAAGCCCTAGGGAAGCATTTGGTAGCATGCCAGGAGGTTTAGCAATGGTAGGTAGGTTCTTTTTCCTTGGGACCCTAGTAATTCCCATATAAATGTGCCCTTCCAAAATTCCCCTTGATTTAAAATGTTAGTTCCCACTGGACAGCAAAGCTTTGACTTGAAAATCTAATTATCTACACTTTCTTTTAAATGAATGAATTTCATAATAAATGATTCCAATAGCAGATGCAACATGACTGAACAGCTGCATTTCCCAGAATGTTGTCCGGACTAAAAGTTCAATGTTCCTTCTTTAATCAGAAACCTGACCACCAGATAAATGTGTTGGCTTTCAACATGACCCTTCATTGATTAAATTTTGCCCAACTCAGAAAATTAAATGGAAAGAAAAGTGAAAATAAGATTGGTTTTACTCTGTTTTCAGCTGAAATGTCTCATTTGTCAGATTACTTTAAATAAAAATTTACATGTTACAGTTTAGACTTTATCTGAAATATATAAAGTTTATTTGTAGTCAAAATGGATTTAGAGTTTCATGGGTTTTCAATGGCTTGTGTTCATTAGATTGGCAATTGTTATTTGCTATGCAGTTGATCAGATAATTATTGCTAAATAAGATGATGTAGGTGAAATAGAACTGATTGAGTATTTAACCATTGACAGTTTAAATCATTAACTGTAGGAATTACATTCATGTGCACATTAAATTTCAAGAAAGCTCCATGTATTCCAAGACGGCTAGTGGAAGAAAAAGGTACACATTTCTAACGATTAAAATAGAAAAACAGAAAATAGCCCACGGCCTTAAAGACTGAAGAACTGGGCCATATAAAGATTAAGTGGCTTTTTTCAGAATCACGTCACTAGTTACTAATCTGGGCCGGGCCAGAATCTAGTCTTCTAACGTTAAACAAGGTCAAGGGGTTTATCCAAGGAATACATTCAATAAATATCCTTGAAATGAACGAATGAAACACAGTGCCTTTTAAATAAACTCCTATCCCACCATTGGAGATTTACATCTCAATCTCCTAACTGGTAGGCACAAATTACCACCTACCCCAAATATTCAATAGATATATGATGATAGATAGGGTAGATGATAAGAGAGATTCAGGGAAAGGGAAATTTCTTAATCCCTAAATTTGGGAAATCATATTATTTTTTCCCACTTAGCAAAACTTTTTTGCTCTCTTTGAATATTTCTAGGTGATCAGGAGCAAATACTCTGGGTAGGAATAATATATGAGTAGTATTTAGCAAATGTCTATGTAACATGTTTCCAATTATCCAACCCTGTTTTCCCCTTGACAGTGAGTTTCAAAGGAAAAATTGTGTGTGGGTCTCCTTGCTTTCTTCTGAAAACTCCAGAGGACTCTCTTCCCATGGTCCTTTAGGGAAGAAAATTATACATCAAGGATGGAGAGCAATCAGCATAAATAACAGACCCAGACTCTTCACATATTCAGATCACTTTATGATGTAATACTAAGAATAAAGACCATCCATCCAGAGCTTGTCAACCCTTCCTTTTACTTACCTTCCTTCTTTCCTTCCTTCCTTCCTTTTGTTTTTAAGGAGAAGATCAAATTTGAAAACACTGAAACTGTAACTATCCACTGAATCAGTAGCATCCCATATCATTAGGAGAGTCCAGTGCTGTTGGGTTTCAAAGAAGTCAATTCTGACACTTAAGGTTTTGAAATTCATGACAGAGTTAACAGTTTAAAGGACAAAGTTCTTCTATTTCAAGAGGAGGGATTTTGAAAGAAGAAAGCATTTATCGAAATAGCAGTTTTGATTAAAAAAAATAAGAGCATTAATTTTATACTATGTAAAATAAAGTTAGAAAAAATACCAGATTAGGTAGGAGCCATTTTCCACTCTTACAAAGAGATAAATTTCAACCAACCAGGAGCAGGAAAGGCTGGTGGACAGGATAACAGTAGAGAGCTGTTGGTCGGGATCCCCACAAAGGAAATCTAGAGAGGACTGGGGGGTCTGAGAGCTGGAGAAAAATGAGCCCCACTTCTCAGGCACATGCCAGGGGTGCACATGCGAGACTTACAGAGGAGTCTCCCTCTCCAGCATGAGACCTGAACCATGAGTAGAAATGGTGGCAAGTCAGGTACAGGCAGAAAGCACTTGAGAGAGCCCTACCTTGAGGCTCCACAGCCCCGAGGGTAAGGGAACAAATCTGAAAATTTCCAGCTTTTCCCCAAAATGGGAACATAAGGGCCGAGGGAATGAACCAGAAGTGTCATCACAGCTGTGATCATAGCATGCTGTTGATGATGCCATGAGGTCCCTAAGCTAGTGGTTATGACAGGTTAGGGACAAGAATAACAAGATAGAAACTAGTGACTCAAGTTAAAAACTTAGGTGCACACAGAAACCTGCTCAGAGATGTTCATACGAGCTTTCTTCATAACTGCCAAAACTTGGAAGCAACCAATATGTCCTTCAGTAGGTGAAAGTAAATTGTGGTATATCTAGATCATGGAGTATTACGCAGTACTAAAAAAAAAAAAAAGTGCTATCAAGCTATGAAACGACATGGAGAAAACTTAGATGTAGATTACTAAGTGAAAGAAGCCAATCTGAGAAGGCTAGGTACTTTGATTTTAACTCTATGACATCCTGGAAAAGAAAACACTATGGAAACAATAACAAGACCACTGGTTGCTAGGGACTGAGGAGGAGGAGAGATGAATAGGCAGAACACAGCATTTTCAGGGCAGCGAAAACTCTGTATGACACCATAATGATGGATATGTGTCATTTGTCCAAACCCACAGAATATACAAGTGTTGAGCCCTAAGGTAAACTATGGACTTTGATGGCTATGATGTGTAACTTTACCAGTTGCAACAAATATAGCACTCTGATGGGGGGGTGTTGATAATGGGGGAGGCTATCCATGCTGGGGGCAGAAGAGTACATAGGAAGTCTCTGTACCTTCCCTTCAATTTTTGCTCTAAACAAATTGAATCAAGAACAAAACATAATAACCCTGAAAGCCGCAGACTAGCAGAGAGGAATGTTTGATCGTAGATAAAGAGTGTACGATCAAAGGTGACAGTGGACTAGATCTGTACTTCTCCCCACTGCCAGGATGACTTTTAAGCCCCACAGATAGATTCAGAGCTAACGAGGAAAAAAAAAGAAAGGAGCAGAACCTTGAAATACCTTAGTGTAAACTTTGAATCGACTGAGAACCAAAGTGGGGGAATTAAGATATAATTTAAGCTCAATTATAGAAAATAAAGTTAAAGTTTGCACATTTGTTCACTGCCTGTCAAATTTACTCCTGCTGTACCCAGGAAATAGAAATAGATGTACTTAGGGGTTAGTGGCTTAGAGGGCCAGAGCCCCACCAGCTCAGTCTCCTATACACCTTCCCCCAGCAGGTTTTCTCAACCTGGGTGCTATAGGCATCGGGGACTGCTTAATCCTTTGTTTTGGGAGCTACCTCATGCACTGTAGGATTTTTAGCAGCATCCAGGGCCTCTACCCAGTAGATGACAACAGCAAACAGATTCCCAGGATATTACCAAAATGGCCTCTAGGGGTAAAGGGAAGGGTGAGGAACTGCCCCTGGTTGAGAACCACTGTTGTAGAATATCCCTGAAGCAACCTTGAGAAAGAAATCATAGAACTCCATGGAGCACAGTTTATAAACAACAGATGTAGACAATTTCTCATTCACAAATGTGGAGTTGAAGCCAAGGTAGGTAAATTGACTTTCATTCTGCCTCACTATAAATTAAGGAGAGAGCCAGGATTATAACCCAGATTTCCTGACACTAAATTCTGTGTTTTATCTTCCTAGAATCTGAAATCTGAGAAAGCCAGCAGAGAACCTGGCACACAGTACCAACTTCTAATTACGTACGGAATGAATGAATGGTTAAGCTATTTGGTCATGCCGTGTCATCAGACATTTCAGAACCAAAGAAGAACAATGACCCAAGCCTTCCAGCAAGTGACAAAGACATTTCTAGGGGTCACACTATCCTTTTTCACTGCCAGCTCTAAGTCATCGGCACATCTATAAGTCCAAACTAAATGTGGAAGAATATTAATGGCCAATTTTTGACTCAGTACCATATTTAAAGATTTTGAAGACAGTGAACATGGAATAACATTACATACTTCCCAGGGCTCATGAATGATGAGCAGCTACATGTGCCACCTGTGTCAGGTCCTGTCTCTTTCTTACTGCAGAGCTCCTCTAATACTCATTATCTAAAGTGAACACCTTGAACCTTACTCAACTGTGCCCATGTACTGTTTATTAGTTATTTCCAGTGTGTTGTCATGTTTCTCCAACAAAATTAAAGGTGGCTCTGAAACTGATAACAGCATTTTTCTCTTTTATGTTTCCTATTATCTTTATCTAGCACAGTACTAGGCACCAAACAGCAGATGCTCAGATTTGAAAACTGCTAACCGTAATGCTATAGAAATTTCTGTAATTTGTTCAGAAACCAGGTGCCCCGAGGGCCAGTCTGTCTGCCACAGATAGGCCAAAAGCTGTGATTCTATTTTCTGTCCTTATTTATTAATGTGTTGTTGGATGGCACACTATCTGACATCAGAAGCCAGTGGCAACTTTCCAATCTGTGTTTCTAATAGAGATAAATGTGGAGCAGAGGTGGCAAACTGGCTGACAGCCCACCAAAGGGAGCCCTGGGCTAAGTTCTGTTTGGCCATTTATTAACGGCTACATAGCTAGGCACGGCTCGTGCTTGGGCAATACAAGACACTTGGCACCAAACCCACTTTACTAGTCACTTAACTTTGCTGTTTTCTTACATGAAAAATGGCAGTAATAGAAGTTCCTAATGAGGTTGTTATAAAGAGTAAATGAATTAATACACGTCAAGTTACTGGACACACCTGGCAAAAATTAAGCTCTCCAAAAACATTAGGTATCAGCATCACCTTCATGATTACCGCACCATCACCACCACAAAGGCTGGGGAAAGGGGTCAAACCATGAAATACCTGCCTGTTGGCCTGTTCAAGGACTTCCCAGTCCTTGAAACCATTTAGCAACCAAATAACCAAACACACAGGCTTCAAGTATAAATTATTTAAAATGTTCAACTCTCACATATAAAGGTAGTCATAGAGCTATTGATCGATCAAAATAATAAAACCTTTATTTTAGTATTAAATGGCAGTATTAAAGGATATGAAAAGACTCGTTCTTCTGAAGTCTCTCTGTTAGCTCCAAATCAAGTCTTACAGGTCTCAGTGGACACATTTCATCTTACAAAATACCTGAAACTAACCCCCTGCCTCATCTAGCCCTGGTGCCCCACAGCTCTTCTGAAAGGCAGAAAATGGTATGATTTTCTTATGTATTTTCAGAAGAAGGTCATGTGTACCCAGGGACAAGACTGCAGCCATTAATAAAATATTAAATGTAAGTATTCAAAGCCTTTCTTCTTCTCTCCTGCGCAAGAAAATTCTGGCTTTGCCCATTTGGCTCCTCCTACTCCTCTGCGCTCTAAATAAAAGGGCAAGGATGGTTCCTGGAATCTGTTGTTGCAGAACTGTGGCAATATGCAAGGGTCGGAACTGGAAAAAATCAGGGGAAAAAGGGCTTGCACCAAAAAAAGATACATTCCTGATTTAAATATATGTTTTATATATATATGTATTTTTTAAGGACTGAATGGCAACAGAACAAAAGAGGAGGCAGTGTAGGAGACGAAAAGAAAATCTGCTGGCTCATATGTGATAGCTGTACTGGGGGATGAGACTTAATGAAGAGTTGTGGGCAGCCCTTAGAATAAAGGCTATGAGAATGATAAAGACCGAGCAAGATTTTTACATTTCTGTGTATTTTAACTTATATCTCCTCCTCCTTCCCATCTGATGTTTTCTTAGAAGAGTAACTAAATCTGGAACTTCTTTCAAATGTGGTTTTCTTTCACACTATTTATCTTTAAAGCAACACCTGGGGTGTAGGGGGTGCCTGAGTGGCTTAGTCAGTGAAGCGCCCAACTCTTAATGTCAGCTCAAGTCATGATGGAGTCGTGGGAACAAGCCTTGCATCAGGCTCTGCACTGAGCATGGAGCCTGTTTAGGATTCTCTCTCTCTCTCTCTCTCTCTCTCTGCCCTCCCCTGCTTGCATTTTTTTCTCTCTCTTAAAATAAACATTAAAAAAATTCAACACCTAGCAAATTCCTCTGCCATGTAAGATCTTTCATGTAGTGTCACAAAAAATACCACACATAAAAGCACAATGGGGAGGAGTTACATTTGAATTGTAGAAATGTCTAGGAGTACATATTTCATCAAATTTCAAAGAAGGTGGCATTGTGACTGATTTTTAAATTGTAGAGGATGACTCCTGGAAATGAGTGCTTATCACTGTACTCATTGCTGACATAGCACGGTGGAAACTCTTGGAATGTAGAGAACACTGGAGAAGGACCCATGGCTTCAACCAAAACCCTGGAGGAAAACCCCAAAGAACTCCCTGTGCCTTGTGGTCCCATTTGTGTGTTCAAAGAAGGCAGAGGCGGCAGCAATTTTATTACCTGATACAGCTAGTGGAGCTTCGTGTGCTACAGCCCAGCTTCCCTCTCCCATCCCTTCTCAAAATTAATTTGCCAAAACATCCAAGAGTCATCTCTGTACTAAATGATGCATGATTAAAAAAACACACACTGGCTATGTCTGTCTTTGCCACATTCATTACCATGATTTGCTAAACATTTACGAGCCCACCACTATTCTGGGTGGCAACATCTCAATAAAAGCCAAAAGGACCCTGGAAATGCACTATGCTGCAGCTTCTGGAAGGCAGAGCTTCAGATTTATTTGTTGCTATTTTCAAGCAAAATATTTTAGAGCAATCTAAAGGCTTGGGAGAGCAGACTTTCCTAATAACCCTATCAATCCTAAACTCCAGAGTATGCCATGGTCTCAAGTGATTTAAAATAATAATAATAATAACACAGAAAAGTAGCAGCTAAATATCAGAAAATACAAAAAAAAAAAATCTCTTAACAGTAGGAGAGTGGGGGGAATGGAGAGAGAGACACTGTGTAGGGGATTAGTCACAGTTTATAAAACATTGATGACTTTTGGCTACTGTGCTTTACTCCTGCAAATGGGAGAAATTCATGCATAACCTATAGAGTAGGATGTCTTTAGAGTGAATGAAAGCAGCTGAATAATACAGTTTTATTCGACTTTGCAACTCCTTTCATCTTACATAACTACCAGGCAAAGCATTGCTGCTCATATCCCTTGGGTTGATTAAGTTGTGAAACGAGGCTTGTTCAGGCCCTGTGTGCTCCTCACAAATTCTCAAGAGAGGGATTCACCACATCTTTTCCTGTCCCCGGAAGGCTGAAGCCTGGGTAAGGACAGATACTGCTCAAGCAATTCCTCCTGATATCAGCATCTCAGGCTCCTATTTCCAGGAATACTGAGACGCCCTTGTTTCCTTGCCTACACCCTTGTCCACTTTCTGAAAGGAAAGGCGGCAGCTAACTTTTACTCAGGAGGCCATGAAAGTCTCCCCTGTAATTAAAAAGTATAATATCAAAGTTAGTGCTACCTCTAGCAAGTCAGAGGCTGTGTTGGTCAGAGATCTTTGTTCCTCTCCTTATACACCATCAAGTTCCGTTTTTAAAAAATGCAAAGAAGAAAAACCCTACAAGGCAGAGCAAGAACAATGTTGAAGAAAAGTAAAACAATCTGCTCTTTGAGGGGCCAGCAGAGGTAATTTCCACTCTGACCTTCCGTACCTGCATCCTGGTTTGTACCTGATTCTTCAACTTTTCCACATTTAACTTTTTGATTAAAGTCTGTCTTGTTGGTAAGGGCAAAAGCTTTTAATTAGCCTCATGAAGAATGCCCTTATTAGCTTCCAAAAATGCAAGAACTCTTTTGCCCTAGGACAAGGAGAGTATAAGGGTGTCTTCATTCATAGGGCATGGAACGCCTTGTAATTCACTTGAACCTGTGATTCAGGGAGTCCATTAGAAGTCAAAATGAAAACAGCACAGAAGCAAAATGTTCACCTTTATAATAAGTTATTCACAGAGTCCTAAGGGTTTTCTTTGCCAGTCAGACAGTTCCATATTCGCAGGCTTTTGCAATTTTCAAAAGAGGAAACTGAGGCCCAAATTATCTTACTCCAGATTATGCAATGTACCCATACTTACCTGCTTAGTGGGAGACCCAGCAGTGCCTCGTAACTCACAGCCACAGCCATTCATTTGTTCACCATGGGACGGCAGTAAAGAGCTCTCTCTGAAAGCACTGCATACGGAGGCTGCGGGCAAAATGCCAAAACATCAGGATGATGTGGTCAAGTGATTTAAAAATGAAATCAATCATTTCTATGTTGAAGTGGCATAATGCCAAATAGCCTACTAACTAAATGTTCAAATGTTTAAAGCTTGGCCGTTGCCTAAGTCTTTGTAAACTCCTAAGGTAGCTTCATACGAATGGTAGTTTCCTTGTATTAAATGGGGCTCCTCTTCTCTTTTGGGGAATTCTTCTTTTTCAATAGTTCAAAGGAGTTTGTGCCTCCAAAAAAAGTGAAAAATGGACTTCCCTTTTCATGATCGCTGGTAAGATTAATTATGAACATACTACTGGTTGAATCCAGAAAAATACGATTATGTATTTGAGGATTTCTCGACAAAGCAGGACACTGCTGACTTGCAGTGTCATATTCTACATCAGTGATTACCTCGAGGCAACTCTATTATCCTAAATACATGTACAAAGTAAAATGCATGTCTTGCATACATGGTTGTAATAGAGTTGTGGCTGGTAAATAAGGTTGGTGTTCAGAGAACTGATGAGAGAAAGAAACCGTCAGAGGCTTCCTGGGGGGAGGGGATGGTCACAAAGGGGGGTCAGAATGGTCCCTAACCAGGAAAGCAAAAGCATCCAGAGAAAGTGAGAAAGGTGATGATGATCACAAACGGAAGGAAGCAGGCTATGTCTGACAGACAACCTGTGGTGTAGTACCGTACACCTACCTACCCTCAGCAAAATGGGTTGACCTCCAAGGTTTGGGAGATTAAGCCCAAGTATCAGGAAGGCATGGCTTTGGCTGGGGGTGGTAGAATAGAAAGGGTCCTCTTCTACTCAGCCACTACAGACTAGATCTATCTAACAGAAGTTCCAGAATTTGGCAGAATATAGGAAGGAAGCTTAGCCAGATTAATTAATATTGCTTTATGTTCATTAACCTTAAGTCTGTGTTAAAAGTGCTTTTCAGATATCCCCACAAGGGCTGGCAGAGGAGAGGAAAACGCTGAGGCGGCGGTATTCATGAAGCTAATTATCTGGGGGAATGTGCAGAGGCACCGGCTGACCCTGATATGACACTCGTCTCTTTCTACATGGTCAGGGTGTCCTCTCTTTAGACAAAATTCAGCTTTCTGTCAAATCAACTAAGGTTTACTGAGAACCTACTTTGTCCTGGGAGTTTCAAGGTGCTGAGACTTCAAATGCTGAAATATTATCAAATCAAAATATGATTATGATCACTGTCAGCTATTTCTACAATCCTTAAGTCCAAAGCTGGGACAAGCTCCAGGTTCAGGAAAACCCTCCAGTTTCTAGCCCTTGTCTACTTATAGAATGAAGTTTTGGTTTTTTTATTTGTTTTTGAGGGGGGCAAGGGACAGAGAGAGGGGGCAACAGAGAAACTGAAGTGGGCTCCATGCTGACAGCACTGAGCCAAATGCAGGACTCAAATGCATGAACTGTGAGATCACAACCTGAGCTAAAGTCAGATGGTCAATGGACTGGGACACCGAGGCACAGCCAGAATGAAGTTTTAACCACTTCAGTCAAATCGAATTTCACTGAAGGTTCTCCCACAGCTTCTGGAGGTAAGGAGTCTTAGTGTTTTTGTGCCGGAAAATATACCATGAACTTGCAAGACAAAAGAAATACTCTGAAAATATATGTGCAAGCTATGACAAAGAGTACCCTTAATTTGAATAAGCACTCACACATCAGTAAGAAAAAGTAAACTGCAAGTAAGTGCAGCTTCCTGAGTCTTTTTCCACCTTTGGAATTCTAAAATTAGTTACCTGTGTAAGGACAAATAAAAATTCAAAATAAGAGGCTTCCTTCTCCCTATTGAAAAAGAGTCCCTGTCTTCCTTTTTCGTAGACCATTCACTTTAGAAAACCTGCAAGTACTGAGGAGAAGAAACAAGATGTCAGAGAAGTAGGGAGCTCTATACATTAGGCTCACCCCCATCTCTCAAATAGAGAAGGCCTGAAGCCATAGGACGCTGAACCGGAAGAGTTGGGAGGAAAAGAGAGAGAGTCAACTAAGAAGACAACCTCATAGGTCTACCTCAAGAAGCAAGCCAAAGTACACATGGTAGAGAGCCCCAAATACCACTATGGGTAGGGAAATAAAATAACCAAAGTCTCACCAAGAGAGACCAAGAGACACCATTAAAAGAACAATTCCTGAATGGACAGGGCCTTGACAGTCTATAAGCCTTCTCTAATATGGCAGTACTCACAGGTGCAGAGCACATAACAAGCTTTTAAAACTAACAAGACACAGAAAGTTAGCCAAAGTGATGCAATGGAAGAACTCTACTCTAAAGAAATTCCAGGATGAAATGACAGCTAAAGAACTGCTCAAAACAGATATAAGCAACAAAACTGAACAAGAATTTAGAACAATAGTCATAAAATTAATCGCTGGGCTTGAAAAAGGCATGGAAGACATCAGAGAAGCTATTGCTACAAAGACTATGGAGCTTAAACATATTTCGATGAATTTAAAAATGCTATAAACGAGGTGCATAATAAAATGGAGGCATCCAATGCATGGATTGAAGAGGCAGACAGGAGAATAAGTGAATTAGAAGACACAATTACAAAAAAAGTGGAAGCCAAGAAAAAGAGAGATAAACTGATCCAGGAACATGAAAGGAGAGTTCCAGAACTGAGTGATACAATCAAACTCAACAATATCCATATCATAGGAATTCCAGAAGAGGAAGAGAGAGGGAAAGGCGCTGAAAGAGTCCTGGAACAAATTATAGCAGAGAACTTCCCCAATCTGGGGAAGGAAACAGAAATTGAAATCCAAGAGGCACAGAGAACTCCCCTCAGACATAACTTGAATTCATCTTCTGCACAACATATCACAGTAAAACTGGCAAAAGATAAAGACAAAGACAGAATTCTGAAAGCAGGCAGGGATAAAAGGGCCCTAACATACAAAGGGAGACCTACCAGAATGGTTAAGGACCTATCTACTGAAACGTGGCAGGCCAGAAAGGAATGGCAGGAAATCCTAAATGTGATGAACAGAAAAATTATGCAGCCAAGAACCCTCTATCCAGCAAGCCTGTCATTCAGAATAGAAGAAGAGATAAAGGTCTCCCAAAATAAACAAAAACTGAAAGAATTCGTCACCACTAAACCAGCCCTACAAGAAATCCTGAGGGGGACTCCATGAGGGAAATGTTGCAAGGAACACAAGGTACCTGAGACACCCCCACAAGCATGAATCCTGAAAAGAACACAATGACCCTAAGCTCATATTTTTCAATAATAAAACTGAATGTACATGGGCTAAATGCTCCAATCAAGACATAGGGTAGCAGAATGGATGAAAAAACAAAATCCATCTATTTGCTGTCTACAAGAAATTCATTTTAAACCTGAGGACACATTCAGATTGAAAGTAAGGGGATGGAGAAATATCTATCATGCTACCGAAGTCAAAAGAAAGCTGGAGTAGCCATATTTATATCAGACAAACTAAAGACAGTAACAAGGGATGAAGAAGGGCATTATAGAATAATTACAGGGTCTATCCATCAGGAAGAGCTAACAATTATAAATGTCTATGCACCGAATACCGGAGCACCCAAATACATAAAACAATTAATCACAAACAGAAACAATCTTATGGATAAGAATGTTCTAATAGCAGGGGACTTTAATACTCCACTTACAGCAATGGATAGATCAACTAGACAGAAAATCACTAAAGAAACAATGGACTTGAATGACACATTGGACCAGATGAATTTGACAGAAATATTTAGAACTCTACATCCTGAGGTCATGGAATTCACTTTCTTCTCAAGTGCGCATGGCGCATTCTCCAAGATAGATCACATACTGGGACATAAAGCAGCCCTCAATAAATATAAAAGAATTGAGATCATACCATGCACACTTTCAGATCACAATGCTATGAAACTTGAAATCGATCTCAGGAAGAAATCTGGAAAACCTCCAAAAACATGGAGGTTAAAGGACACCCCACTAAAGAACAAATGGGTCAATTAGGCAATTAAAAAAGAAATTTAAATATATGTGGAAACAAGTGAAAATGAAAATACAACAATCCAAATGCTTTGGGATGCGGCAAAGGCAGTCCTAAGAGGAATGTACATTGCACTCCAGGCCTATTTCAAGAAATTAGAAAAAGCACAAGCACAAAATCGAACAGCACACCTAAAGGAACTAGAAGGAGAGCAACAAGAGCACCTCAAACCCAGTAGGAGAAGAGAAATAATAAAAATCAGGGCAGAAATAAACAATATAGAATAAAATAACAGTTGAACAGATCAATGAAACCAAGAGTTGGTTTTTTGAAAAAGTAAACAAATTTGATAAACCTCCAGCCAGGCTCTCCCCGCCCCCTGACAAAAAAGAGAGAGAGAGCACTCAAATAGATAAAATCATGAATGAAAATGGATTTATTCCAACCAATCTCTCAGAAATACAAGCAATTATCAGGGAATACTATGAAAAATTATATGCTAACAAACTGGACAACTTAGAAAAAATGGACAAATTCCTAAACACACACACACACAATACCAAAATTCACATGGGAAGAGATGGAAAATCTGAACAGGCCCATAACTAGTGAAGAAATTGAATCAGTTATCAAAAATCTCCCAACAAATAAGAGCCCTGGGCCAGATGGCTTCCCTGGGGAATTCTACCGGACATTTAAAACAGGGCTAATACCCATTCTTCTCAAGCTATTCCAAAAAGTAGAAATTGAAGGAAAACTTCTGGACTCATTCTATGAAACCAGCATCACTTTGATTCCCAAGCCAGAAAAAGACCCAGAAAAAAAAAAGAGAACTACAGGCCAATATCCTTGATGAATACAGATGCAAAAATCCTCAACAAGATACTTGCAAATCCAATTCAGCAGCACATAAAAAGAATCATCTACCGTGATCAAGTGGGATTCATTTCTGGGTTACAGGTCTGGTTCAGTATTTGCAAATCAATCAATGGGATACATCACATTAACAAAAGAAAAGATAAAAACCATATGATCCTGTCAATAGATGCAGAAAAAGCATCTGACAAGATACAGCATCCCTTCTTAAGAAAGACCCTCGAGAAAGTCGGGAGAGAAGGAACTTACCTAAACATCATAAAAGTCACCTATGAGAAGCCTTCAGCTAACATCATCCTGAATGGGGAAAAACTGAGAGCTTTCCCCCTGAGATCAGGAACACGACAGGGATGTCCACTCTCACCACTGTTGTTTAACATAGTGCTGGAAGTCCTAGCATTAGCCATCAGACAATAAAAGGAAATAAAAGGCATCAGAATTGGCAAAGAAGAAGTCAAACTTTCACTTTTATCAGACGACATGATACTCTACATAGAAAACCCGACAGACTCCACCAGAAGCCTACTAGAACTAATCCATGAATTCACCAAAGTCATAGGGTACAAAATCAACCTACAGAAATTGGTTGCATTTTTATACACCAATAATGAAACTACAGAAAGAAAAATCAAGAAACTTATTCCATTCACAATTGCACAAAAAAACATACCTAGGAATAAACCGAACCAAAGACATAAGAGATCTGTATGATGGAAACTATAGAAAACTTAGGAAGGAAATTGAAGAAGACACAAAGTAATGGAAAAACATTCCATGCTCATGGGTCGGAAGAATAAGTATTGTTAAAAAATCATTACTACCCAAAACAATCTACACATTCAAGACAATCCCAATCATAATTGCACCAATACTCTTCTCAAAACTAGAACAAACTCTCCTAAAATTTCTTTGGAACCACAAAACACCCTAATAGCCAAAGTAATATTGAAGAAGAAAACGAAAACTGGAGGCATCACCATTCCAGACTTTAGCCTCTACTGCAAAGCTGTCAGCATCAAGACAGTATGGTATTGGCACAAAAACAGACACATAGACCAATGGGATAAAATAGAGAACTCAGAATGGATCCACAAATGTATGGCCAACTAATCTTTGACAAAGCGGGAAAGAGTAACCAGTGGAAAAAAGACAGCCTCTTTAACAGATGGTGCTGGGAGAACTGGACAGCAACATGCAGAAGAATGAAACTAGATCATTTTCTCACACCATACACAAAATAAACTCAAAGTGGATGAAGGACCTGAATGTGATACAGGAAACCATCAAAAGCCTAGAGGAGAAAGCAGGAAACAACCTCCTTGACCTCAACCACAGCAATTTCTTACTTGACACATCCCCAAAGGCAAGGAAACCAAGGTCAACAATGAACTACCGGGACCTCATCAAGATAAAAAGCTTCTGCACGGCAAAGGAAACAATCAATAAAACTAATAGGCAACTGACAGAATGGGAAAAGAGAGTTGCAAATGACATACCAGATAAAGGGCTAGTATCCAAAATCTGTAAGGAACTCACTAAACTCCACACCTGAAAAACAAATAATCCAGTGAAGAAATGGGCAGAAGACATGAACTGACACTTCTCCAAAGAGGACATCCAGATGGCCAACAGACACATGAAACGATGCTCAGCATCCCTCCTCATCAGGGAAATACAAATCAAAACCACACTGAGATACCACCTCACGCCAGTCAGAGTGGCTAAAATGAGCAATTCAGAGAACTCTAGATGCTGGTGAGGATGTGGAGAAACGGGCACCCTCCTACACTGTTGGTGGGAATGGAAACTGGTGCAGCCCCTCTGGAGAACAGTGTGGAGGTTCCTCAAAAAATTAACAACAGAACTCCCCTATGACCCAGTAACAGCACTGCTAGGAATTTACCCAAGGGATACAGGAGTGCTGATGCATAGGAGCACATGTACCCCAATGTTCAAAGCAGCACTCTCAACAATAGCAAAAACATAGAAAGAGCCTAAGTGTCCATCAAAAGAAAAATGGATCAAGAAGAAGTGGTTTATCTATACCATGGAATACTACATGGCAATGAGAAAGAATGAAATCTGGCCATGTGTAGCAACATGGATGGAACTCGAGGGTGTTATGCTAAGGAAATAAGTCAGGTACAGAAAGACAAATACCATATGTTTTCACTTATAAGTGGATCAGAAGAAATTTAACAAAGGACCATGGGGGAGGAGAAGGGGAAAATAGTTGGGGAGAGGGAGGGAGGCAAACCATGAGAGACTCTTGAATACTGAGAAGAAACTGAGGGCTGATGGGGGAAGGGGAGAGGGGAAGGGGGGTGATATGCATGGCAAAAGGCACTTGTTGGGATGAGCGTTGGGTGTTATATGGAAAGGAACTTGACAATAAACTATAAAAGAAAAAAAAATTTTTAAACCTGTAAGTACTTTCTCCTCCCTGTGCACTGTGTATAAAACATGTTCAAACTAGATAACATTTTGTCATCTTGATAACCTGAAAATGTCTTTCTCAAAGACCTGAGTGCTATCTCTTTGAAAGTTAACCTCAAGGGAGATAGCACTATTATCTCCCAGTTTCCTTGGGAGAATAGGAGCATAACTTTGGTGGGCACTTTGCAAACTTGCAAAACTGTCCCAGCATAAAGGTATGAAATTTCTTTTCTTCTGGATAAAGCCAATAGGCTAACACAGATGGTCACCCTAATGACCATGTAAAGTTAGGATGAGCTATGTGTGACAAATGGTGCCTGTAGACTAGTCATTATTGATTTTAAAAACATGTATTAATGGTTTGTGTCTGCTTGGCTACCAAAAGGGTGAGACTGCTTTCTGTCCTTTCAGTCTCTTGCGAGATGTGATACTGGTTTCATACTTATTCAATAATAGATCTGTTTTCTCTCCCTACTACCTTTGTGGGAAGGTTTTCTGGGCTAAGGGAAGACTTCCTTTTTAAATTATATTTCCCCACTATCTTTAATTGTTTTTTGTTCATTTTCTCCACTGGAATATAAACTCTGTATACCCAAAGACTTCATCTGTTTTTGTTCTCCATTGTATTTCTCTACTCTTTGGCAAAACCAAAGGACTCAATAAGTATGTGAAGGGATGGATTATGAAAACTCTTCTGAGAGGAGAAGCTCGAGATGTAGGAAAATGGTGACTTTTTAAGAGGGCAAGCCTTGTCCAAAAATGATGCCAAGTGTGATGGAGCTGTGGGAGGCTGCTGGTCTGCACACTCCTCTCACACCTCCTCCCTTTTCTCCCCCAACTCCTCAACAAAGAGTAAAATCCCCATACAGGGGTCAGTCCTTCCTGGCACAGCACACACGTTAATTATTCCCTGGGACTGTTGAGTGAGATGAAGTCCCATTCTCCAAAGAGAAAAGCTAACGATTAGTAATAGGATCTAGCAAAGGAGGCAGTCGAATTACTTCTGTATGTCTGGTAATTAGAGGATAACACCTTTTCATAAAATGACAGTGACAATAATCCCTAATATTGATAAATTTATTAACAATTTGCAGTTTATTTTATAGCCTCATCTCACTGATCCTAGACACAATTCGGTGAGGGAATGAGGCTAAGTATAATTATCCTGTACCAGAGATACAGAGACCGAGGCTCATAGGACTTAGGACTTGCTCAACATTTGTCATGTCGGCAGAAGAAACTGATGCTAAGATTCTCATCTTTTGATTTCATTTGTCCACATTATATCCTAACCCTTAAGAAGAGAGCCACAAAGCCTTTCCCAGAACAACCCTGCTGCCCAGAGTGTCAATCCCATCCCGACTTACACAGGCTCCTATGCTGTAGCCTCAAGCCTACTGCTCAGAATTCACTGGCACAATATAATATGACAAGGACAAGAATTTGCCATGTGGGATTCCTGATGCCTCCTGTCATTTAGCTGCCCCTGTCCTCCAATGGAAACCCATAGGTGGTGGAGCATCATAAGTACACTGGATATCCTCCTCTTGATGTCTAGGTTTCCTGCTTAGAGAAGAGGGGGAGAGCTGTAAAAGCAGCAGCTCTTTAAATATAGAGAGGTGAGGGGTGCCTGCATGGCTCAGTCAGTTAAGCATCTGACTTTGGCTCAGATCTGATAGCGCGTGGGTTTGAGCCCCGTGTCATGCTCTGTGCTGACAGCTAGGAGCCTGGGGCCTGCTTCAGATTGTTTCTCCCTCTCTCTCTGCCCCTCCCCCACTGACACTGTCTCTCTCTCTCTCTCTCTGACAAAAATAAATAAACATCTAAAAAATTAAATATACAGAAAGGTGGGATCCAAAGAGTGTGAAAAAAAGGAGAGGTGATTTCAGTACTCTTATAAGGAGATAAGAGGTTAGTTGGATAAGAGGTTAGGACAGCATAGGTATCTGTACTTATGCAAATAACATGAAGTGAGCACTATTTGTGTGCCGGGACTGGCTATGCAGCAACAAATAGGATGTGGACCCTACCCGTGGCACTTCACAAAAGAGTGAGACAGAGGAGCAAATGAATAATTAATAATATCCCATTTTATAAGTGCTTCAATAGAAACATCACCTTTTAATAATTATCTAACTAGAGATAGACTATTCATCCAAATAGAAATAGAAAGGTTAACAAAATTCTAGAATCGAATAATAAATTTGCCCAATACAAACACTTCTGAAAGTGAGGAAGGTAAATAAATAAAGCAATTATTTATTCTGGATTTCATGGAGGGGTCTAAAAAGTATTGGGAATTAAATCCTTCAAAGCTACTAAGTTCTTAATTTAAGCCAGGCTCCTGTCTGTGTTGTGGACATAAAAGTTGAATAAAACAAAAGGACACATAGTAAAATGGAAGGACATATTTAAACTCTCTATGGTGGAGGGGGTGATAAGGGTTATGATGGAGCAAACCACAGAATGCTGTAAGAACAGAAAGGAGATATTTAAGTAAGAAAGTTAAGAGAGATTGCCAACATATGTGATGCTTAAACAGAGATTCAAGAGTAAAAAGGAAATTACTAGTTGACATGGATTGAATGCTTGGGTCCCCGCCTTCCCAAATTCCTATGTTGAAGCCCTAACCCTCATTGTGATGGTGTTAGGATGTGAGAGGTAATCAGGTTTAGATGAGTCATGAGGGGGGAATCCCTATAATGAAGAACGGGTGTCTTTATAAGAAGGAGAGAGACCAGAGTTTGCTCTCTCACTCTCTCTCTCCCCACACTACAAGTGCACACAAAGAAGTACTCTTGTGAGCACACAGGGAGATGACAGCTCTCTACAAGCCAGAAGAGAGCTCTCACCAAGAACTGAATCTGTCAGCACCTTGATCTTGGACTTCCCAACCTCCAGAACTGTGAGAAATAAAGGTCTGCTGTTTAAGCCACCCAGTCTATGGTATTTTGTTATGGCAGCCTGAGCTGGCTAAGATACTAGGTTAAAATGAAAAAAAAAAGGGGAAGAAGAAAGAAAAAAATAAACCATTTTAGAAAGAAAAAAAAAGAAGTGAAGAAATCACAGATGCTCAGATAGCATGCCAGGTTTGAGAACTAAAAGAAGGTTGGCATGATTAAAGGGTGGGCATGCATGTGGCTTAGTGAAAGAAAATGATGCTTCAGAAACAGGAAGCCCAGGAAAGCCATATATGCTAACATGGGTACTTGAACTCCATGCTGAAAGCTATTGAAAGATCTGAAACAAAATAAGACTTGTTCAGAATTGCAAGTTAGCCTACTCTAGAAGAAGGCTATAGGATGGATTGAAAGGGACCACTCTGGAGGCAAGGAAGAAGTTCAGTTGGAAATGTGGTGGACACATGTTCATTCTTTAGGGACTACCCATCCCCTAGTTTGGAATCCTGCTCAGGTGACATGGTTCAGGTAGACTGATGGGTCCTCCCCTAGTCCCAGGGATGGGCAAATGGCTTCATCCTGAGCCAGTTAAAATACTTGTTCTCTACCATTTAGGACAGGGCTCAACATACAAGATATGTTCAAAAATATTTCTGAATAATTTAAAACAGCATTAAAGACGTGATCATGTGATCCAGGGAGTTGCTGGAATTCTTGGGGTTTAGGGCTTGTAGTTTATGGCACTCTAATAAGCAGCACTATATTAGGAAAAGATAAGGAAGCAAGTATTATCAGTTTTCAGATTAACATTATTAAGTACACTCTGCATGCCAAGTATAAAATAAGGTGATGGTCTAGGGTTGGTAGAAATACAAATATGAATAAAATACAGTTCTTATTCTGAAATATCACATTTTAACAAGGGAAACCTCTATCATTCAAGTAAAATATTTTAAAAGCATAAAATCATACAAATAAAGGAATATGGTCATCAAGAAAAATTAAGCAACTAGTAGTTCTTGCTGCAAGGATCAAGAAAGACTGTGAAGACAGATGGTTTTTGAGTTGACCCCAGAGTGGATAAAACTTGGACAGATGGAGATAGGAATAAAATTAGTATTCAACTGAGTCAAGGAGGATGAGATTAAGGGTCATTAACTTGAATCCCACGATGGCAGAGGGGAAAGAATTGCACGAAGCATCAAAATTACTGAGGAAAAGGAAACTAGCAGAGGCAGTGGGAGACAACAGTGAAATCATTTGAAGCCTTCAATTGTAAGAAACAGTCAATGGTTCAGAAATGGCTCTGGAAAGCAAGGTCATTCATATATGGGAGAAGGGAGGCAGAGTTTCTATGGAGAGAAGGAAAGCAAGAGGTGGGTACAAGATGAAGGACTGCCACTCCACAGTGGGAGGAGGGTCTCACAGGCCACAGCAGGAGGGGGGTGCAGGAGACAGGAAATGGAGGAGCCTCTGTGCTGGTTCCATACAGTACGAATCCATGTGAGCCTCAGACTGGAGATGGCAAGAATGAGCCAATCATTGGCAGAATATGAATGAGGTCAGCAGAATCCTGCTGAGTGAGGCAAAGATACCTCACCCAGTTGAGAGAGTCTTACAGAAATACAGTAAACCATCTTCTCATTAACACTCAGCCCTCCATCACTCCGGTGCCTGGCTCCTAAACCGTCTTCACACTAGAAAGCAATCATACACACAGTGAGGTAGGAGTTAGACTTTCTGCCACTTTTCTTTTACCCTGATTTAAGCTTTAATGTATTAGAATCAAAAGGAAAGCTAAGGCTACTGCCAGGCTGTATTTCTTGATGGGAGAAGGTCCCTGGCATAGTGAGCTTCTGCAGTCAGCATTTGTCTTTTCCTGGCTTCCCTGGCTCCTCACTGCCTCTAGAGCTGCCTCGCCCTCACCAACCTCATCATTCCCAGACAGACCCATTTCCATCTCCCATGAAGCACAGCATTTGTACTCATTCTAAAATTCCTCACTTAAAGTCCCACCTGGTTGGTAGTTTGTAACATGGATAAACACCTGCAGAATATAAGAAATGAGAAACCAAGGGAAAGAAAGTAACATTATGGTATTCCTGCTAAGCACATCGATAACATATTTCATTTCCCACAAAAACTCTCAGAGCTACTAGACATTGCTCTATCTGTTGTAGCTGAATATTACTAAATACCGTGGCAAGACTTCCAGAATGTAACTAGGGAAAGAAACCCTGAATGGGGAAAGAAATGAGCAGTATGAGGTCAAATCCAACCCAGTTCAGGAAAGTGAAATGAAAGAGGGGGAGAAACCTACACAGCTTCCCTACCTCTTGCAAACTGGGGTTTGGCGGCTAAGACATGATCTGAAGATGAAGCCTTATGAAGGTTGTGGAGGAGAATGATGAGGTGAGATCAAGCCACAGAGCATACAAGAGTCTGTGATGGTGGTTTTTCTCAAGGGCACAAGGACAGGCAGTTGCCTTGGAAACAGAAGGAGTAGCCAAAGAGGCACCAATTACAGTTGTGTAAACGTGTCAATGATCCACTGACAGAGTGAGTCTGAAGGGAGCAATGAATAAAAAGCTGAGGTAGTAGAATGGGAGAAAAAGGCATTTTGTTACCGCTGTTTTCTGGGTGACTAGTGGCTGGCACTTGAGATATTCTTACTCTCGAAGAAGACACACCCAGATGACTCACTGGATGCCAAAAGCATTGCAGAGAGGAAGTGTGCTCCAGTTATTACCATTAATGTTATCATAATGAATTGAAAATGAGGAGTTAGGTCATCATAGCTTGTTCAATGGTGATGTCACATGATCACTTTTGTAATTACCAAAGGAGACAGTTGACCAAATCCAGTTTTCTTTAAAAGACATATTTATGAATTCACTAGTGCTACATCAAGAGTCCCAATGAAATATTTCTAAATTTACACATAATTATTTTTGTTATCACAGATTTGGTAGCACTTTTCTTCTAAGTTCTTTTAGAGTATTCTGTGGGTTTTTTTTAAATTTTTGATAAATTTCCTCATAACTGTACCAAAAACCCTAATTTGGAAATTATTCCCAATAATGTCTAATGATTATGGGATACTGGTGAACAAGGGAGGATGAAAACTTTTTATCTATGTCCCTCATATAAATGAAAACAGAAACAAAAAGGAGCAGTTCGAGCTGAGCAATTGCCCAGGGAACCAATACAATTTCTTTTATAATTTTTAATTACACAAGTAATTCAAGAAATATTCTCCTCATAAAAATTTCAGTAATACAAAGCAAAAGTCCCTGGCTACCACAATACTTGCTCCCACTCCCTCTTTGGGGGAATCTATTATTATTAATTTGGTGTTTACCTTTCAGAACTTTTTCTATGTGTTTATATATATATATTAGGTAATGTGTTACTTATTTTTCAATGTTTCTTTATTTTTGAGAGACAGACAGTCAGACAGACAGAACATGAGCAGCAGAGAGGCAGAGAGAAAGAGGGAGACGCAGAATCCGAAGCAGGCTCCAGGCTCTGAGCTGTCAGCCCAGAGCCTGATGCGGGGCTCAAACCCACGGACCGTGAGATCATGACCTGAGCCAAAGTCGGACGCTTAACTGACTGAGTCACCAAGATGCCCCAGGTAATGTGTTATTTAATCTACACAATATCATACACTTTTTTCATTTTTGTGTTTGAAATAAAATTCAGTCCAAACATACTAATTTATTTCCTTCTTTTTAACTATTATATATCTTTCTTTTATTAGTGTAACACTAGCTATTCTAACCAATATATTCCAAAATGTCAATGGCCTAATACAGTAAAAGTTTATGTCTTATTCACCTACCAGTCCCATGAGAGTACCCATTCAGGAATCAAGCTCCTTCCATCTGATCACTGTCCATCTCCTAGAGTCTTACACTTATCTCCATCCAGTCAGTGGAAGAGCATAGAAAAGGTACATGTACTTTTTAAAAGCCATAGTCTATAAGTGACCCACATGACTTCCACTATTATTACATCAAGCAAGATTTGGAAATTGGTATTTTAACTATTCTGCCATTGATGGGTTGTTTTTAGGTTGTGTTCTTTTGAGCATGCTTCAATGAACGTCTTTTCACCTGCCTTTTTAAGTACATGGACAAGTATTTCTCTAGGATACAAAGTGAGATATATCACCACCTTTGAGTGATGGCTCAAAGAATATGTGCTTTTCTTATCTTAATGTAAACTTATAGACTGCTCTCCAGAAGACTATGCCGATACTCAACCAACAATATATCATAGCCCTACATGCCATTAATACTAGCTGTTATCATTTATATTTTACTAATATGATAAATAAGTGTGATATCTAATTGCTGTAATTACATTTCCAAGATTTTATAATTATGCTGAGGACCTTTTACTCTGTGTGTTAGCTATTTACATGAATACATCTATGAACTGACTAGTCTTAATTTTTGCCTATATTCTATTTGGTCGTAGGTGAAACAAAATGTTCAAATGGAACTCCTGCGGTCCAGTTTTGACTGGGGCCTACGATGTGGGATGGATCCCACTTTTATTACAAAAGGAGCCCTGAGAAAACAAAAACAGGGCTTTCAAAGTAGGTGGCTGAGAACCAGTTTGGGGCTACTGAGTGAACATCTACCTCTAATCTCTAAGAGAATGTGGGGATACTAGTAGTGGAAATAAGAGAAGGGGATTTTGAGGAAAGGTCGGGGAGATGTAGGAAAGGAAGACATATTTCTCTTGCTCAAAATAGTGAAAAGGTCTTTAAAGATGTCCTCCTTTAACCTGAAACTGAATGTGTGTGTTCTAGGGCTTAGGGACACAGGGGCCTTATGTCTCCACCACTCCTGAGAAATCTAAAGGGAGGTTACTGTAGTTAGCCTGTCACTCAGCAGGCTGATGACAAGGAGGCCCCAACCCCAGACTTTCATGAACAAGGAATTTATGTGATTTCTCTGGACCAGATGTGGTCCATCCACAGGGAAGGGGAGGCTTGGGGTTGTCTTAAATCCTGTTTCAAAGGCTACATGCTGAGATAAAGTGATCCCAGTACAGAAAAGTTAAAAGTGCATTTATACACCTTGTGGCTAAGGAAGGGATAAGAAGTAAGTTGCCTGAAGAATTCATTTACTGATATCAAGGTGAAATGCAAGGACAGCATCTCTCAGTGATAGAGTGGGACAGGTCTCCAGAAGCCCAACACATGTGCTCCACACATGGCAATGTCAGTCAGCTACAATCTATATATATTTACCTCCTATCTCCCATCCTTACCCTCATCTCAACCCTCAAGGAGTCACAGGCATCTTAGTAAGTACAAGAAGAGGAAAGCACAGGCTGAGAATACTGGAGTTTGAGAGAAGCCCTGTCCACACACTAACTCCCATGTGGGCTGACTCAAGCATTTATGCCTTCCACATCGCTTGTCCGGGTTGAAAACCTCAAGGATAGCAGTAAGGATACCAATGGTGAGAGAGCAGGGGGCTCTACCAAATTTGCCAGATCAAGTTTTGGCACTAAATTTGTGCTGCACTTTGCAGTGTACTAGATTTGGTGAAGATCAGGCAGTACCAAGGAGAGGAGACACATGTGTCAGTTTGCACCAGTGATGAGGGCAATGAGAAAAACAAAGAGTTCCTGGTGCCTGGCAGAGAGGGAGAGGGCCCTTTCTGCTCAACCTACTTCTAGGTCCTGAGGGAGGAAAACAGAAAAGGAATTCATTCTGAACAACCTAAGAGAGATGAATTTCCAAGAAAGTATAGTGTTGATGATTATCTGAATTCAATGGACACACAGTGTTTCCCTACATTACATATTTTCCAGCTTTATTTAGTGTCTTTAAATGAGTTAATACATTAAACTGTTTAGAAATGTGTCCAGCATATAGCAAATACTCAATAAATGATATTATCATCATTATTATTATTAATGAAAATAATCAGATTTTGGGGAGGCTGAGTAAGTTAAGTGTCCAACTTCAGCTCAGACATGATATCATGATTTGTGAGTTCAAGTCCCACGGCAGGCTCTCTGCTTTCAGCATGGAGCCTGCTTCAGATCTTCTGTCTCCCTCTCTTGCTGCCCCTCCCCTTCGCATGTGCTCTCACACTCTCTCTTTCTCTCTCAAATAAATAAGCATTAAAAATAATCAGATTCTGTATAAGCAAATACTATCTGGTAGATGATATTGCTCACTGCTTATATGGTCAGTGAGGGGTGATGTAGTTTCTAATTTTTTTTAAGTTGTCGTTGTAGTATCCTGGGGAAAAAAGTGTGTGTGTGTGTGTGTGTGTGTGTGTGTGTGTGTGTACATGGGTGCGTCCATGTGAATACAAAATTTCAAATGACTAATGAAGTAAACCAGATGAAACGCGGTATCAAAACAGAACCTCTAATTCTGTGAGGCAGAGAGTGTCATACTGTGATGAGAGCTGGGTGTTGATGTTAACATTATCTCTCAAAGCCACCTAGTCTTCCCTAATAATTGTGTGTCTAAAAGAGCCATGAAAGAGTGGATATAAGTAAAGCAAGCAGGAAAGATCTTTACTATGAGTAATGAGTAGCCAGGGCATAATAACCTTGGACAGGGAGAAGCGAGCCAAGAAGACTACAGTGGTGCCAAACAGAGCTGGGTGTAGGTGATTGACAGTCTCAAGCTAATCATGAGTTTTCACAACTGACAGCAGTAAGACTCAACTCTGGTTAGAGTCATCCTTGCACAGGGAGAAGGATCTGGACAGAGAGAACTCTAATGGCTGCCTGTTCCCATGGGGCAACTGGGAGCGGATGTGCAATGGGAGGAACAAAAAGCCTGACAGATGTGCCATCGAGGATTTTTCATGTGGATTCGCTCTTTCATTTCATTTGTCAAAACTGGTAAGAAAAGTCTCTTGGAATTCTCAAGGCTTACTGCTGAGTTTAGTTTATCTAAACAAGAGGAAATGGCACAGAAGTACTGAGTACTACCCATTTTAGAGAAAGTACTAATAATCAGCACAATCACCTCTTGACAGTTCAGAAAAAAATCCTAAGATGCCAGAAACTCAAGTTCTTAGCAACAGGACTTCCTAGAAAACTCACAAACAGGAAACTAAAGGTCTCCTACCTGTGTTGAGGAGGTGAATATTATGGGAAGGGAATGCGGACTGAGGCACCAGCCTCTCCTAGATCTAGCTCTAGCAGAGCTCACTCACAGGTGGTGAGTACCTCATAGGAGGTACTTCCTTAATATCCATGTCCCATATGTACCACTGGACCCATTAAGGCTGTATTTTCTTAATATTTTATATATGTCAGCAAAAACCTGCTATCAGGTAATTAATAAACAGAAACTAATTTCTCGCAGTTTGCAGATGGAGAAATCTGAGTATTCTTACTTAGTGAACAGGTAGACCATCGGAAGAGATCCTATGTCTTCCAATCTATTAGCTCAATGTGTAGGAAAAAGATTCTCTTGGCTTCTTCTTGATCAGCTAGAATAGGTTTCTTCCCAGTTACAGGCCCAGCAAAAGCAAGACTGAGGGATAAAAGGTGTGGACAATGGAGGCAGTAGGCCATGGACACCTTTGCATACAGACTAGAGGTGGTCAGACAGCATGATGCACAACTTATGTGTCCTCTCAAAAACCTCACCTGCATCATATTGGGTTATCAATACAGACAACAAAACAATCATGACAGTGCTACCTTATTACTGGCCATATAATACCCAATGAATTTTTTTGAGTGTAAGATATATTTTCAAAGAAAGATGGAAGGAAGAAAGAAAATAAGGAAAGAAGAAAGGAAGGGAGCAACAGATGGAAAGGGTGTGGGGCAGAAGGGAGAAGACCTATACTGCATATGAAGTTACCCAGCGCTACTTTCTCATTTTGCAAGTAATGTAATGGAGACCCACAGAGGCTGACCAGAGAGAGCAAAGCACTGCCCCACATCACTGTTGGGTGGACTGGAGCAGTGATTTCTAAAAATAAAAGCTAGGGAAGGGATGGGAGGATAGAAATGCACATTAAAGAGTAGTGTTATATGGATAACATGGCAGTCTAGGTTATTTTATGTAAGATGTTGGAAAAAGTTGTAATAAAACAAAAATGAATTGGTATCTCAACCATACCGTTATGGACTGAGCATCTGCACCCCTTCCCCAAATTCATATGTTGAAGCCCTAACCCCCAACGTGATGGTATGTGGAAATGGATCCTTTGGAAAGTAGTAAGAGTTAGATGAGCTCATGAGGGTGGGGCCCTAGTCTGATAGGATTAGTGCCTCTGTAAGGACACTAGAGAGCTTGAGCTCATGCTCTCTCTTTCCATCTGCAACGTTGAGGACACAGCAAAGGGGAAGCAACCATCTGCAAGCCAAGAAGTAAGCCTTCACCAAAACCTAAATGCTGGCACCCTCGTGTTGAACTTCTAACTTCCAGAATTTTAAGAAAATAAACTTCTGTTGTTTAAGCCCCACATGTATGGTATTCTGTTATAGTAGCTCCAGCCAAGACACATACATATGTGGAATTCAATCTGAGGAAATCAGTTTTTATTTCTGCATTTCTCATCTGGAATACCCTTTCTCACATCCGCCCTCCTCTCTGCCACATGCCCATACAGACACTACTGCTATCCATATTCTTTGGGTCCTGTTCCCCATTTCACTGACTTCTAAAACTTCCTAGATCTTATCCCAGTCAGAATGAACCCACCATGTCTCAGCCTACCCAAAGCCCAAGGTATTGTAGACTGCTGCCTTATATTAGATTTTTGAGCTATTCATGAGCATGTCTTACTATAACCCTAAGTTTTGAGCTTATAGAGGCAAAGGTCTGGGTCCCAGTCATCTTTTTATTTTTTAAGTTTGTTTGTTTGTTTGTTTGTTTGTTTGTTTATGAGAGAGAGAGAGAGTGTGTGTGTGTGTGAGAGCGAGAGCACAAGTGGGGAGAGGAACAGATAGAGGAGGAGAGAGAGAGAATCCCAAGCAGGCTCTGCATCATCAGCACAGTGCCTGATGTGGGGCCCAAACTCACAAACCCTGAGATCATGACCTGAGCTGAAATCAAGAATCAGATGCTTAACCAACTAAGCCACCCGCATGCCCCCTTATTTCCCCAGCCATCTTTTAATACCTTGTGTTGTTTAGCATTATATCTGACTCCAAGTAATTTCTCAATCAGTATCTTCTGAAATAAATCAAACTGACTACTGAGTGCTTACCCAGACCCTAGATGGGCCTCTTTCCAGTCATAAAAGGCTGGCAGGTCCCACCAGGGTTAGTATGCAGCCTTTCGTCCTCTAAGATTTAAGAAACAGCCTGCAGATTCCACCAGCCTTTCGAGCATCAAGAGATCGATGACGACAAATGGTGTTGTCAAAGGGCCAGATCATAGGGAAGCACATACATTGGAAACACCAATGGAGGGTCCACTGATGCAGGGCCCACAGAGCTTATCAAAGCGGCCGCTGCCAGACCTCTCACAAAGAGCCAGGTCAGGCTCGGGCAGAGGGCAGCTAGCTGATTTCTGTCCTCACTCCTAGAGTGATGTCTGTGTCTGTCAATAAGGAGGAGAAGGGTGAATCATCTCAGTGCTAGGCTGCAAGGCAGAGAGACGAACAAATAGCCACTTGTACTCTTGCAAGATAAGGGGGGGAAGAGGAATGGCAAAGCAAGAATAAAAGACTGGCAAGCCAGGGGTGCACAAATGAGCTGTGCTCCAACTGTGCAGAGAAGGAAGATGGAGAATAACTCATTGCATGTGGAATGCATCATTCATTTTAATCCCTGGAGGCAGGAAGAACTATCCAGTATTAATATTCAAGGTGGGCATAACATCACGAGCCATGCTGTATATACTTTCAACGTGCTGGCTAAAGATTAAAACCCAGGCCTGAATTATAACCCCAGACATGCTCTAATCAGAGCTTGTAGCGAGGTGCTGTGTGATCCATGATAAACCCTTTCCCTTAGTAGCCTGCGGCTTTGCCTCCTTACCCTACCTCCTCCTCCAAGGTCCCCAGCATACCCTCACTCTCCCTCCCACTCCTGTGAGGCCCGCCACACTTTCCAGAACAGCCAACTCAGTTAATGCAGCAAAAGAGATGAAAAGTCTTGAGAGGGATGCTGGGAACGCTAGGATAGAAAGACTGAATGGAAAGGAGAGAGAAAGAAGAGAAACAAGCAAAGTTAATTTAAGGCCCAAGAAAGCTGCTTTGACATTCTCATTTCTGTATTATCTTTTGCCTGGCAGCTGCAGCTGTTTGCCCACTTTCATCCCTGACATAAACAGTCCATGTCTACAATTACAAGCACCCTGGGAGCGAGCATTAGTATGCTGCATACGGTCTGGGAAAAGGTGCAATGTTGGGCTTCTTCCTGCTTTAGAAGTCCCTAGCAGACATGCCCGGGAACAAAGGGAAAAGCGATACAGAAAAGCTGAACGTCTGTTGGATGCCAGAGCCCAAGTCTGAAGCATGAGGTCAGATGGTTGTGTCAGAATCAAAGGAGCTTAGGAGAGGAGGAGATGAAATGCAGTTAGTGGCTGACACTGATTTCTTAAAATCTGTCCTGAAGAATTAACTACCCAAGAAGACCTTTGGGCTAATTTTAGGGGTAGGTAAAATGATGGTAACAGGGAAGGGCACCTCAGCCCAAAGCCAAGCATAGGCGGAGACACAAAGGGAAAAAGGAAGAGGAAGGCTGTTGAATATTCTCTCCCCTTTACTCTTGTATCATCTATCAGTTGATATGCTGCCTTCGCTTCCTTGCCTAGCTACAACAGCACACCAACAGCCTAAAATAGCACTGCACCCAAATAGAACAATTCAATATGTCCCACAGAGCTACAACATCAGGTCCTCACAGAGTCAAACCCTCTAAACACCTCAGCTTTATGCAGTGATGAAGTCTTACAGGGCAATTTTGCTACAGCAAACTTGCAAAATCGCCCAATTAGAAAATTATATAAAAGAAAATTGATAAGAAATATATTGGATTGTAAATGTCCAATAATAGGGGGCTGACTCAATCAATTGTAAAATAAACATTTGCTAGAATACTACGCAACCAGGAAGTGTGCTCTGTGTTTTTGAGCTAGTGTTATATATCTGCAAAACACAAGCCTCGTAAGGATGCTATGATGGTGTGGGAGTCTCTCAAGTTGTTTGGTAGCAGGTAGAAGTATTCCCAGCCAGCATCAATAATGAGTCAGTCTTGGGTCTATATTGCATGTGTGCATGCCTTGCACACACATGTAGACATTGGCCACTTCAAACAAGGAACCCTAACTCCTCACTGAGGACTAGACTCCTGGTTCTAATAAAACTTAGGAGATTTAGTACTAGTTTACTTTTGCATTATCTGTTTTCCCTCCTACCTTCCTAACCGAAACATAATTTGCCCTAGTGCAGTAATTTGTCCTGTTAAAAAATAATAGTTTTTTTAAAAAGCTTTTCCCACCTTCTTGGCAGGTAAGTTGGCTCTGAACAAGGAGATCTTAGTGGAAGGCCCTGGAGAGGACTTCTGAGAAAACTCTGCAAAAAGAAGCGGCCACTATGTACCTTTTGTCTCACTGTGATGAAGTGGAGTCATCGTCATCTTGTGACCAAAGGCAGCAAGTATAAGGTCAAAATCCACACGCTAAGGGCGACTGAGCAGGAAGACAGGGAGCACCTGTCTCCCAGTTGGCAGCATGAGCCACAGTACCAGCTCTGTACCATCTGTCTCCAGACTTGCCGTCACTTAAAAAAAAAAAAAAGAAAATAGGAGAGAGAGAAAGAGAGTAAGAGAATAAGGAAAAAAAAATGTTCTTTGGGTTTTCTTTGATTTTGCATCTAAATCTATTTCTAATTTTTAGAGGGGTTAACCATGAAAAATTGAGAGAGGTACAATCCTCCTGACTCTTTCCCCCAGCCCTCAAGAAGAGAAGCCAAATGTAAGTTGGTTGGTTGGTCAACATACTGGGCTGAATACTGTTTCCCTCCAAATTTGTGTCTACCCAGAGCATGTGAAAGGGACCTTATTTGGAAATAGGATTTTTGTACATATAATCAAGGTAAGATGAAGTAATAGATCAGGTGAATGTTAAATCTGACTCGACTAATATCTTAAGAGGGAATTTTGGACACAGAGACACATAGAGGAGAATGGCATGTGAAGACAGAGGCAGAGATTGGAATGATATACCTAGAAGACAAGGAATTCCCAAGATTGCCAGCAACCACCAGAAGCTAGTAGAGAGGCATGGAACAGATTCTCTCTCAGGAGACTGTTATTTTAAGTCACCCAGTCTGTGGTACTTGATTATGACAGCCCTAAGAAACTAATACAACTGGTTTGTCACCTATGGGCTTGAAAGGTGTGTTTTTAAAAAATTTTTTAATGTTGAGTTTTGAGATAGAGAAGTTAGACAGCAAGCAGGGGAGGGGCAGTGAGAGGGAGACAGAGAATCCCAAGCAGGCTGCATGCTGTCAGTGCAGAGCCCAACACAGGGCTCAAACTCACAAACCATAAGATCATGACCTGACCTGAGTCAAAATCAAGAGTAAGATGCTTAACTGATTGAGCCAACCAGGTGCCTCAAAGATGGGTTTTTATAGGCCATGTTTCTAGAATGAGAAACTGAAAAATATTAAGAAAATTGAATTCTCACCCTGGGCCCTATGAAATGTCACAGGAAAATTTTAGCTGTTTATGGGCTTCTCTTTTATTGAGGTAACCAAGAAATGAAAAGAGTTCCAGTTTTGCATTTAAAAGTAGAGGTACTGGGCCAATTGAAACCAATAATATAAGACAGCCCAGAATGTTCAGTAAGCAGAAGTCAAAAACGGGAATTACATAATACGAATCATCCGAGTGACCAAACTATAGTACATTGCTTGCTGGGTATCAAAATTACATGTCCAAATATTTTTTGGACCAATGTTAAAATGTACCAATATTTAAATGATCAATGATCCAGAATTTGATAAATATATATAGAAAACACAATCAGTGGAATACTGTAACAACTTACAAAGAAAACTGTTGGAACAAAATTCTGTCTATGTGAAAACCAAGCTGATTAGGAAAAAAGCATGTATGTTCCCACTTGTAAAGAAAAATATTAGATGATAGAGAAAGTGGAAACTAAAGAAACTGATCAAAAATAAAGTGCCAATAGATCTCCTACCACAGAGAAGTTTAAAATTAAAATAATTTAACTAGAACCAACTATGAGACTTTGCTGGTGTCTCCAGGTCCCAAACTGAGCATACAATAACCTAAAACTTAACAGAGCAATAATAAGAGACCATAGTTTCTAAAGAACAGGGCTGATAAGAAGGGAAATGTCCCTTCCTTGGTGAGGGATATTTAGGTAATGTGAACTCTGAAACATTAATGTTTATCTTCAGACGAACTTACTAAATAAAGGCCTCCAATCTAAGCAGCAGCAGGCTAGTAGCTCTCTCTAGAGAGACTGACTCTAGAGAGGCGACTGACCTAGAACAGGAGAAATCCCACTCATTGCCTACTCATTGCTAGTTTCCCAGAAGGCCTGTGAATGTGCATGTCAGTGAACACTAAAGTTCATGTGCCTCAAATTCTAGGCTGCTGGACTCAGCGTAACCAACAAGTGAGCGTTGGATTTTCTGAAGACAGGCGGTGGGCTGGACGGCCTGACCCAACTAAAATGGAGCTGATTAAGGTCACAAGGGTTCTTGGGACCTAAAGAACATTGTTCAAACTACTTGAGGTTGCTAGGTCAAATAAGTGAGAAGAGAGAAGTCTAACTGGTGGCAGAAAGAGTCCTATTAAAGAGATGTTGGGGTGCCTCAGTTGGTTAAATGTCCAATTCTTGATTTGGGCTCAGGTCATGATCTCACAGTTCATGAGTTCGAGTCCCACATTGGGCTCTGTGGTGACAGCATGGAACCTGCTTGGGATTCTCTCTCTCCTTCTCTCTCTGCCCTTCCCCTGCACTCCCTCTCTCTCTCTCTCAAAATAAATAAATAAACTTATAAACATAAAAAAATAAAAAGCTGTGAAAAGAGGAAAGCAGGTCTGTGATGGGGAGAGAGAGAAAGAGAGAGAGAGAAGAGGTATAAAGAATTAGCTTAAATAAGGTATTTTTATGCAGACAGAGGTCAGAGGAGAGGAGAAGGCAACAGCATAAGACTTCCTTAGACCACTTAGCCCTGCAGAAATTCTCTAGCTCTGGGCCATGTCCTCCTCCTCCATCTTCTGATAGGCATCAGGCCTTCCCCATACTTGGTGGGTATTTCCTGAGTTTTTGCGATGTCTGTCCCAACCTTCACACCACTAATAGGTGCTGACCTGTTTATTAGCTTGATGATATTCATCAACTTTATTGTATGGAGGAAAAAATTTGAGGCCCAGAGTCAGTGGAAGAGCCAAAACATATCCAAGCTCCCCTTAAGTACAGTATGGTGCCCCTCCCACACACACATTTCAGGTTTCTTTTCTTGAAACTAGTGAAGTGCTTCTGTTTGAAAGATGGAGGCATCGTCACTGGTAACTGAATTGAAGTTCTTGTGCAAAGGAAAGTCTGCACATGTCAAATACCTTACAGATAAAGATTGCTTCCAGAGTCATTAAAGGCTTAAGAATAAAAGTCGGTCCAATATGAAGATAATACAGAAGATATAACCCAGTTTAGACAAAAAGTCTGAGGCAATAAATGCCTTTGTTCTCCCAGATTTAACATATTTATTTGGCAATATAGGCTCACTTAATGAAGACCCAGAGGCCATCTTTGTTACATGAAATATTAATGATGGTCATATATATCACCAAAGGCTGAAAACTGAGAGAATCACAAAAATAGAATATGGAAGAGAAGTAATTAACATCAATAATTTGTACTACTTCCAGATGGTCAAACTAAAGGGCTCTTTTTATAAGTCAAACCATAAACTATGTAAATTGGCCGGTAAAACACATCACTAAAGATTGAGACTAGAAACTAGAAACAGTGTAAAACTTCAAATAATTCAGGACCCCTTGTTTTATCTGAAAACATAGAGAACTACAATGACATAACATAACCTGATTCCAGGCCTCAGCAATCTATGGATATAATGGGATCAAATTTTAAAAATGTAAAACCTTTTAATTCCCCTGCTATATACTCTACCTACAAAGGGCAGGATTCATAGGGTTCTGGAATCTTAGTTATTTCTACCTCAGGCTATCCTGTAAGAGTGCACGTGGTTTTTCTCCCTACCCCATCACCACCAGTTTCTTGTGGATAGCTGCCCCAAAAAGCCACCAGAAAGTAGTGTCTGGCCCTTGATGCTGTACCTGATGTCAACGAGGGAATATTCAAGTTCAAGCTAAGGATGCTGTGGGTTCCACCCTCGGCCTTCAGGCACCCTGCACCCAAAACATCATTCTGGATCCTGTAGCAGCCAGAGATTTTCCTCCTCACCTCCAATTTGTAGAACTTTTTCAACTGGGACATACACCTGAGTTTCCCTCAGGGAAAGGAAGTCCTTCACCCTCTGCCTGTCAACCTTCTCTCCTTTGGATGCAGATGTAAGTTCATGGGCCAGAAAGGGACAGCAGTACTTGAAACAAGTACCATGCTGTATTCTCCATCTCCAACTCTCCCATAGGTTTCCACGGAAATCTTCTGTGAATAGGCCACACCTCCCTTGCCCCTGCATTCAGGCAATAGAGTGGACTCTATGTCTCCTACCATTCCATCAGACATGATCCTGTGTGTTCAATTCCAGCCAAGCTCCTAGTTCAATCCTTCACTCAGTCAGGAAGTACTTATTGCAAGCATACCCTATGCCATCCAGAAATGCAAAAATGAACAAAAGCAGACATGGTCCTTCCATTCATGTAGCTTACAGTCTAGTGGGAGAAACAAACACTATTCAAAGAATGGTAATGATACAAATTGACATAAAGGTTCAACTGCAATGAGAGTAATCTATGGAGCTATGAAGAGCACATATAGAGGGAAACCATTTAGTCATGGAAATCAAAGACTCCTGAGGAAGTGAGTAAAGAGTTGACTAGGTGAGGTGAGTGGGAGGAGTGCTCCAGCCCTCAGGAAGAACACTGGAGGAGAGCTCAATGCAGTGAAGAAATGTAGGCTCAAAAGAGTACTTTCCCCATACATGTTGATTCAGTTAACATTATTGACTATAAAGCACTGTGATAAGTACAGGGTAGCACTGTTTAATTTAAAAAAAAAAAAGATATAATCATTGATACCAAAGACCTTAAGGTCTAACAGGGAAGACAGGAAAATTAACTTGTATGGGAGCATAACTATGGTGAGAAAATTGCACATGGGGAACTAAGGGAGCCTCATGCTAAAGGGTCAGTCAAGACTTCCTAGTGAGAGGTCAGCGAGGGGAAAAAAGAATGGAATTTCCAGGAAGAGCAAACAGCCTGGGCAAAGGCACAGAGGCATGCAACAGCAGGACCTACTCAGGGATCCCCAGGAAGCTGAATTTAGCTTCTGAGAAGGGTGTGAGCAGGAAGAGGCAGGGATATGACAGAAGATGAGGCTGGACAGGCAGAAAAATGAGAGACCCTAAAAAGGAGAAGCCTTGTGTGTAAAGCTAAAGTGTTGGAAACTTGTCCAAAAAGGAATAGGGAGATGACAAAAGATTAAAAAGAGAGACAATGGGCAATTTCATCTTTTCTTTCCTTTTGCTTTTCTCCCGCTACTTCCAACAATGAAATATACTAAGATTTCAAAAGAAAACCAAAACCCTATAGTGATTGATCCTGACTCTACTTTGTCATTTTCACAGGTTTATTTCCCCTGCGGGATGTTAGCACATAAAATCCCCAGGTGCTTTTCAAAGTAGGTTACATTTCCTCCAGTTTTGTAAATCAGAGTTATTTGCTTTCTGTATACTGCTTTGTGTTTTGGTGGGCAGTAAGCCATTCTGGCACTGAGCTAAAAGTAATATTTTTAGCAACTGTGTGGTCATATGTGTGACAGAGATGTATGATAGAGCACAAGAGTTTTTAATATCATAACTTACTGAAAATAAAAAATGAAATGGATATTTAAAAATGACAGCTTTTACTCTTAAAATAAGCTAGACATCTTAAAATACAGATTATTTTCCATTAAAATTTTAGTGTTGTTTCTGACACACACAATATAGTTTATTAACATATATTTATGTTGAAACGCATAATAATATATGGAAATCTCATGGACCTACTATCCAGTGAATACATTATGAATAAGTTACATCTACCTGTTTATTTCTCTTCTATGTCATATCATCCCCTCATTACTAAGCCAAAGATAAAGTACTTTTCTGAATTCTGTGTTTGTCTTTACCTTGCTTTTCAAATAGCCCTATTTTTCTTTTTTAAATAGCCCTTTATGAGGGGCACCTGGGTGGCTCAGTCAGTTAAGCATCCGACTTCAGCTCAGGTCATGATCTCATTGTTTGTGAGTTCAAGCCCCCTGTTGGGCTCTGTGCTCACGGCTCAGAACCTGGAACCTGCTTCTAATTCTGTATCTCCGTCTCTCTCTGCCCCTTCCCTACTCGTGCTCTCTCTTTCTCTCTTTCACAATTTTTTTTAAACATAAAAAAACAAAACAAAACAAAACATTGGGGCACCTGAGTAGTTAAGCGTCTGACTCTTGATTTCAGCTCAGGTCATGATCCCACGGTCCATGAATTCCAGTCCCACATCAGGCTCTGTGCTGACAGCATACAGCCTGCTTGGGATTCTCCATCTCCCTCTCTTTTTGCTCCTCCTCTCTCTCTCACTCTCTAAATAAATAAATAAATAAATAAATAAATAAATAAATGTATTTTTTAAAAACATTAAACATATTGATTAATTTTTGTGTTTGAGCATTATCTTAATGTTGTCATATGGTTTGTGGTGTTTTAGGACTTATTTTAAAATTCAACATTAGATTTCTAAGATTCATATGTTACTGAACATAGCTATGGATGATTCATTTTCACCACTGTTAATATTCCATCATGTACATGTAGCACAATGTATACATCTATTCTATTAAGAAAGAATTCCAATTCTTGGCTGTTACAAACTGTGATAGGACAAAGTGTAAGAGGACACTCTGGACACATGTACAAGAATTTCTCTGGAGTCTACATTAGATATGGAATTACTCAGTTATATGGTGTTTCCATGTTCTTATTTCCAAACTGATGCCAAATTGTTTTCCAAAGCGATTTCCTAATTTACCTCATCAGGACCATTATATAAGAATGCCTATTGATCCATATTCTCACCAATACTTTGTGAGCTAACACAGTGACAATGAGAATGAAAACAAAACAGAACAACAACAACAATGTAGGCTGTGTTTGGGAGATCAAACATACAAAGATGTGGTGGGTAAGAAGGAGAATTCAGGATGATCCAGTTTTTCCTCAAAATTTATCAATATAATAAGTGTAATGTTTCAGGTTGATCACAATTTTTCTCTGATTGTTGAAGTGATAAAATACCTGTTTAGGTTTACTGGCCATATACTTACATGTCATTTGCCCATTTTTTTTAATTTTGTGTGGTGTATGTGTTTTTCTTCTTGATTGGTAACAATTTTTTAAATATATTCTGAGTATTAAAATTCTATAGGTTATATATGTGACAAATAATGCTCTAACAGTTTGCTGTCTTTTTATTCTATGATGTTCTGTGGTAAACACAAGTTATTAATCTTGATATGGTTGAATTAATAATTTCCTCTAGGGAAATTATTGACAAACCTTACCTATCCCAGAATGAGAGAAATATCCTCCTATATTTACTTCCTAAAGTTTTTCTTCTTGCAAAGTCTTTTCTCTGAGTTGACTCCTTTGTATAGCATGAGGCAGGAATTAAATTTCAGTTTTTCTGAATGGATATCCAGTTGTCCTAGCACTATTTATTGAACAGTTCTTCCTTTCTTTCGTTGATCTTCAATGTTCCTTTGCTGGATGTTTTCTGTGGCGCTTGGCACCCACTGATTTCCTCTTCTTGCTCTCCCCAGTATGACATAAGCTAGGAACCTAGGAATTGACTTTTCCAACCTTCTTTGCCAGCAAGCTTTGAGATGCAGTTTAGGTGCTGTCAGAGAAATGCACTTCTGCAAATTTGGAAAACAGCAGGGAGGTAGAAACAAGTCATTCCCAGCAACGATGGCAAAGGAAATACAGATCTGGGTGCATAAAAGGGTTTGCAAGAGCCGGATGGCCTCAGAATTCCTATGCCAGTTGCCAGTCTTGGGGATGCTGTGACTTCAGTAGGAGCGTCCTGAAGTTTGCTGACCTCTGAGTAGCAGCCAAATATTGACTCTCTGGAGGGTTGTAGCTGTGAATTGCATAGCTAATGGCACCGCTGTGTCCCAAACCTTTGCCCTTCCAGCCCTTCATTTATCTCTATCTCCCTGTTTCCTGTTTTAATCCCTCACACTTGAAATATGGGATAGCTTCTGTTTTCCCTATTTTACTCTGTCAAAGATCAGAGTTCCATTTATGAGTGTGTCTCTTCCTGAGTTTTCTATTATGTATTATTGGTTGATCGTCTATCCATGAGGCAATAATACGCTGCCTTAATTATGGCTTTAGAATAAACCTTGGCATCAATAAACCAAGTGTTTCCACCCTAACCTTCTCCACAAATGTTTTGGCTGTTCTTAGGTCTTTGCTCTTCTTTAACTATTTTAGAGGCACCTTTTTAAATCCGCAAAAAAGGGTCACAATATTTATTGGACTTGCTTCAAATCTATATATAAGGTTTGGCAAAATTAACATGGATCTGTTTTTTAGAAGCATCATTCTACTGAGAGTAAGTGTATTGGGTTTTCTGAGGTCAGACTAAATTTTAAAAAGATCAGCTAGAAAGCTATGTAGGCAATTAGGTGAAATAAAGCAGTGGCGATGAGAATGGAGAAAATAACACTATCTCTAGGAGAGAAAGCCTGCAAAGACATACCGGCTAAGAAGGACAATTTGGGAATGGCTCAGGTTTCCTTCTGGGCCTCTGAGTGCTATTCTTTAACACAGAAGCTTAGGAACAAGGACAATGAGACTAGTTTGAGGATGCTGAGTTCTAGTGACTAAGAGATAGTCAAATAAATAGGAGTTTGAAACTCTGAGAGAGGAATAAGCTATATATTTAAAGTTATGAGTCAGCCATTTTTAGTGGTTGTGGAAGTCACTATGGAAAATGTATCCATATTTGGCAAGAAACCTTTGCAAACACTGCCACTTAGATGGGACACAAGAAAAAGAGCCAATGAGGGAGATTGAGAGGAGTGTCCAGAGACATGACAGGACAACCAGAGGAGAAAAATGTCATGAAAGTTAAAAGAAGAGAGGCTTAATCAGAGTCTGTGCCTCCCTCTCTCTCTGACCCTCCCCTGCTCACGCTGTCTCTCTCTCTCTCTCTCCTAGAAATAAATAAAACATTTAAAAAAAAAATTAAAAAAAAAAAAAAAAGAAGAAGAGAGGCTTAAGAAAGAGGGCATCGTTAACACTGTCGAATATCCATCAGATTTAACAATACGAAGTTAATTGGTGGAAATAATTTCATTACTGTTGTAGGGAGAGAAGACAAATCGCTCTCCGTTGAGCAGTAAATGGCCAGTGAGGAAGGGAAATGGGAAACGTAAATGGCTCTTTAAGAAGTCAGGCCACAAAGAAAAGAGATCTACAACAGTAGCTAGAGGGTGACATAGGGTCAGAGGATATTGTTATAAAGAGCATATTCATATGTTGAAGGGAGCAAGCGATATACAGTGGATGGCAGATGGCCCAAGGTCTCTGTCAAGGCAGAACACAAACTCCAGTACAGGTGGCTGGGTAGATGAATTAGACTTTAGCAGTGGGATGGACAGTCTTTCATGGAAAATAGGAAGGACTGAAAGCATGGGTCCTGATGAATACATGTTACGAGTGGTTTGGGGTTATGGGGGCGAGCTATTTCTTGTCTTTCTGAAGGAATAAGAAAGGAAGGTCATATGCTGCGAATAAGAGAAGGCAGGGTAGAGGAAGGAATCTGAACAAGTGGTGAATGTTTGGAGTAGCTATTGAGACAAAAAGGAGAAGGAGCTGACTAGCTGTGTGGGGAATGACCCCAGGCAGCCCGGAGAGTCTGGCTGAGGTTGAAGGGTCTGTTCAAACTGCTGGATAATTTTCTTCAGGAGAGCCTAGTAACTTGGGAACAGCTTACTTTAGTTTATCCCAAGCCCTGTGTACCTGACTCTCCATATTAGAGTGAAAGTGGATACATGTCACGTTATCTCACTTGACTTTTATTGCAAATTGGGGTAAGCTGAGTAGAAGCTAAGCTTGCCACAATTAGACCCACAGGAAGAAACAGAAAAGAAATTGACAATAGTACAGCAGGCTTCAAGGCAAAAGAATGTATATGTAGGAAAATATTCTTTACCTTCAGCTGCTTTGGGCTACACCCAAAAGCACTGACATGCTTCTTGGAGCAACAATTATTCTTTAAATAAAGTTAGCAAGTTAGACAACACTATTACAAAAGGGAACTGAAAAACATGCAGAAAAAAAAACACCATCTGAAGATGGATTCATATAGGATAGTGATTAACCAACTCAAGCCAGTAGATCAGATATCATGCTCTTTAAGAAACTTAATAAAACTGTAGGACTTATTGATTTTGCTCTTCCTTGAGGGAGAAATATGCCAAGAATATACACCGAGAAAATAAATAATCTTGAGCTTTTGTAAGAAAGCTAAAGCAAATGTGGAGTTATAGAGACTCCAAGTGAATTCAGGGATAGGGCTGGTTCAGCATGCAGCTAATATTATAAAGATTCATTACCAGGTGCTTGTGTTAACAAAGATGAAACACCTATCATATGACCTGGAGATTTTTTTTTTTCTCTAAAATGCACCCAGGAGAATGGAGACAGAAGAGCAAGTTATTACTAGATGTACTGATAAACCATCTGTGAAGTAGAGATCCATCAGATTCCCCATGAGAGGCAATTCTAGAGGGTTCCAGGGGAATGGTTTGATACTTTGCTAATCACCAAGACTCCAACAGCACAGCTGTTACTAGAAAACGTGAGGGGTTGGAGCAGAAAGTTCCAGAGAGGAGCTGTGAAAACACCAGAGCTTACCTTGTTGCCCTAAATGTGAGGTCAACAGACATCTGCTACAGTGGCTCATGGGACAGTATTGGCTGAGCTGGTCACCAGTAACTCATGCTACAAATTAAAAGTGATTTCCCAGCTAAAAGGAACAGTGGGATAGTAGAAAGATGCATATCTGTTTATACTAGCAAAGGCATATATGATTGGCACCCTGTAATGGAAATCAAGGAGAAAAAGAAGAATTGTGAGAAGCCAAATCATAAAGATTCATGATAGGGGAAATGTGACTCGGGAGAGAAAAACAAAGAGAAGAGATTCCTTTATCTATCCCTACTTAGCCTTCTCTCCTCTTTTCTTCTACTTTTTTATCATGGGCAAATTCCCAGTTCCTCCATGTGCTACTAGCTAGGATTCAGCCATACTGAAATCACCATTTCCAGAACTTCTTACCAACTTTCATCTTCTTCTCCCCACAGGTGGAGCAGCAATTTATCTACCTTGAATACTTTATTCTTAGCAAGCTAGGAATAGAAGCAAATATCTCTACTCTGATTATGCGCTATGGAAAACTCCTATAACAAATATCAGACTTAATAGGAGTTTCAATAGTGAGATAGTAAAATTTTCCCTGCCTAAGATCAGGAACAAAATAACCATGTCAGTTATCACTGACTCATTTACTGGAGGTACTAGACAGTGCAAAAGAAAACAAAAAACAATATATTAAGTCCTGGAAAGAATCTTAGACCATCCACACCACTCTAACAGAATGCCAGAGACAGGTGGCTTATAAATGACAGGAATTATTTCTTGCAGGTCTGGAGACTGGGAAGTCCAGGATCAAAGCAACAGCAGATGTGAGGACCGACTTTCGGTGTTATTACTGTGTCCTCACATGGCAGAAGGCGAGAAGGAACGCTTTAGGATCTCCTTCATGAGGACACTAATCCCATTCATGAGGGCTCCACCCTCATGGGCTAATCTCCTCCCAGACGCCCCTCCTGGGAGGGGTTAGGTTTCAACATAGGAACTTGGAGGCGGTGGGGCAAATACAAACTTTTAGTCTACAGCAGAAAGTAACTGTTCTTATTCACAGATAATATAATTATGTCCATTGGAAACTTCTTAAACTACGGCCAACAAATTAATAAATGAATTGGACAAGGTTTCTTAATTTAAACTCAATATTAAGAAACAGTAAATTTTATATGTATTGATAGATAATAATTAGGAAGCTTTTTAAACCAGAACTTTCATAATAACATCAGAAATCCTCAAATACCCAGGAACAAACTAAAGAAATGTGTAAAACCTCTACAAAAAAAAAAGTAAAAAACATAGGGCAAGCAGTTTAAGAACACTTAAGTACACAAAAAGATATATCACATTTATGAATTGGAATATTCATTATTATAAAACTTCATTTTTTCCCAAACAGATTCAGTAGGGTCCCAATTAAAATGAAGCTTCCTGGGGGTTACCTGGGTGGCTCAGTCAGTTGGGCATCCCGCTTGAGCTCAGGTCATGATCTTATGGTTCGTGAGTTCAAGCCCCACATGGGACTCTGTTCTGACAGCTCAGAGCCTGGAGCCTGCTTGAGACTCTCTGTTCCCTCTCTCTCTGCGTCTTCCCCTCACACTCTGTCTCTCTATGTCTCCAAAATAAACATTGAAAACATTTTTTAAAAATTAAAAAATTAAAATAAAATGAAGCTTCCTTTGTAGAAATGCCAAGGGCCAAGAATAGGAAACACTACTTGAAGAACAAGAACAAAATGACAGGGTTTATAGTACCAGATATTAAGACATTAGAAGGCTTCAGTAATTAAGGGAGCATTGTTTTGGCACGTAATTAGATACTGGTGACATCAAATAAAGAATGCAAATTTAGACTCACATTTATATGATCTCCTGATATCTGCCTAAAGTGCCAATGTACTGATAAAACAATACAGTCATGAAAGGCTGGTCTTTTCAATAAACAGCACCAGATTAACTGCACATACATATGGGGGAAAGCATACCTTCACCCCATTACACATGAGACACTGAATGTATCACTTAATGTATATACGAAGATACTGAAAAATTAGACTGAATTGAAAACCATGTGGCAGTAACTACTAAAGTTGGATATATACATATTCTATGAACCAGAAACTCTCGTCCTAGAAGTATACCCAACAGACATGTGCACGTATGTGCACTAAAGACATGCACAAAATGTTCTTGGAAGCAGTGTTCACAAGAGACTCAAACTACAAATAACCCAGATGTTCACAGACAACAGAATAAATAAAGGGTGATATATTCCTACCATGGAACACTATAGAACAATGATAAATCAGATTACACTACATGCTGTGACTTGGATGAATCTTACAGACATAATGCTGACAAAAGGAACCAGAAACAAAAGAATACATATTATATGATTCTATTTTTATAAAATTTAAAAACATGTATTTATATAGAAGACGTATGGTAGTTAAATTATAGGGACTATAATTACTAAGAGCTGACATGAGAGGCTTATAGTATTCTAGTACTTGATTGTGGGTATGTTCATTTTGTAAAAATTCATCAAGCTATATACCTAAGATTAATACTTGATTATACATGGTTCATACATCAGTAAAAATAATATACAATATAAAAATTACAAATGTAAATTAGATTTTTTTTATCTCTCTCCCTAACATTTCAATGCCTTTGCATACTCAAACAAGATGAATGTATACCACTCTGGCTCTTACAAATTGTGAAAATTTGAAAAATCCATATACTAAATTGTCGATTGGTGATGGAGGTGTAATGAAAACAGAATGAAAGATCTCAGTTCAACTACCTGAATTCTCATCAACTGGTTTATAACCTTAATTAAGTCTTTTAATTTTTTTAAAAAATATTTTTATTTATTTCTAGGAGAGAGAGGGAGAGAGAGAGAGAGAGAGATAGTGTGAGCAGTGGAGGGTCAGAGAGAGAGGGAGACACAGACCCTGAAAGAGGCTCCAGGCTCTGAGCTGGCAGTCAGCACAGAGCCCGATGCGGGGCTCGAACCCACGAACCGCGAGATCATGACTTAAGTGAAAGTCGGACGCTTAACCGACTAAGCCACCCAGGCGCCCCAAGTCTTTTAATTTTGTTAGCCTCAGTTTCTTCATCCATAAAACAATGGTAATAGCACCTCTACCTCAATATCTTCCTTTGGCCACTCTGGCAAACATTTTTCTTTTTGCATCTTACCCTAAAGTTGTGTATTTTGTGAAATCATTTCTTGTTCCTCCAAACAGACATTAACAGTCCTTCCCTGTTTCTCCAACTATACTTTGTACATACTCACTTGAAAGTAACAGATTTTATTAACACCCAGTAGAAGGGAACATTTAGAAGCTCTAGAAGACAAGAATGGTTCCTTTCATATTTTGTATCCCTAGAGTCTAGTCCAATATTTATTCAGTTCAGTGCTGGATAAATATATGAATGAATGAATGAATGAATGAATGAATGCCTTCCCTAAGTAACCAAGTGACTGCAACCATTTTATGAATATGCACAAAGGGAAATGTTATATGGGTATAAATCACTGTGTTCCCATTGCACAGGAATAAGTCACAGGATTGTTTCCGGTTTGTCTTATTCACTCATAAAGGAATGTAGTTCATTTTTGAAGAGCCAGGATAACTGAAAGGGTTTAAAAATTATTCTCAGAAGCTTCACTGAAACTCAGGATCTCTGCAAAGACAGACAACTGACTAAACAAAATAGAAGTCCAGTCAGAAGTGACAATAAAACACTTGTCATGGAGACAGAAGCAATATTTAAGACAAGCAGCCCTAAGGGCTGAACTGCCATCTCACTGTCTACTCCAAAACTCAGCAAAATGGTAAATAATATGGAAGAAGACCAGCATGTCCTACTACTATAAATGAGGCAATTAGACTATCAGTTGAACACACATTTACGAATAGTGGTGCTGGCAAGCATCTTTAGAAAAATTTATCTGTTGCTTTTGTGCAGAACTGTATGATCAGACTGTCCTGCCATTGTGTAGATCATGGCCTGTCTTTCTGTTTTGGCTTTATGGTATACAGGCTAATTTTTGCTTTTTATTTTAACAAAATAGAAGAACTCTACCCAAACTATAGCACGTCAGTATCGCCATCAATGCCAACAGTAGAAACAACATCCTATTTTTCCTCAGGACCATTTAATATCACCTTTCAGGGATTTAGTACAATAGGAAATGTCTGAGGAAGGAGCTTGATTGACTAAAGGGATTGGATCTGAGCCGTAGAACACTTCATCTCCAAGTCAGCAGTTCAAATCCAGCCTGAAGTGAAGAGGATAAAAATATTTCCAGGTGTTGTGTGCTTAAATCAAGTTTAAGCCTTGATGCAGCTTCCTGAGGCAAGGGATCAGCAATATATTTTAGCATCTTGCTCACAGCCCTGAAGCAAGCACAGGTCTACAGACCCAGGAGACTGAAGGAGCTCTTTATCCCAACATCCAGTGGCATTACTTAGGTCTCACTCCTATTGGCCCCTCTCCTGAGGCGCCAAGATTTTCATTTAACATTCCTTCCAAACACCTAAAATGTTCCCTCCCACCAATGGGATGCTAGAAAACAATAATGGGAATTTATAAAGTAAAAGCTACTCAGTGCTTTCTTTCTCAAACAAGAAGATACTTCAGAAAGAACAAGGAGAAAAAATTTAAATTCAGATACACAAACTTTCACATACACGGCCATGAATACGTAGTAACCTCACTGATAAACTTCAAGACTTTGCCCAGAGAAAAAAAATTCACCCTATTATGAATGTAATGGAGTTCCTATAAATATGATACATGACCTACTAACTTGCATACTGAATTAGATGCTGGAGACATTGCTGAATCACAAACACCTGTTCCTGAATTTCTGTAAATACATCAGCTATTGAATCAAAGTAATCACCACAAGTAGTAAATCATATCAAACTCAAGCCAGATACACCTTAAGGGTGAACAGATACATCACCAGGCAAATTAAAATCTTGATGTATTACCACTGTTAAAATTTGCTCAAAAATTACACAGACCCTCACACTTTCAATATCACCTCACGCAATTCCTGATGTTTTATTCAATTTTATTTTCAGAGACACACTTATCCTTTGACCAAACTGGTGTAAGGGAATGGTGGTCAGGACGTGTGTGGTTTGATCAATACAAAAGACTCAGAGTCCCCATCCTAACTGTGCCATAAACTTGAGGAAGAAAGGTCAAGTATTTGGTCAATCTCTTCATCTGTAGAACTAAGGTAGGAAATGGGGTGGGGAGTAAATGCATTCTGGAAGATCCCTGCCAGCTCTGCATTCTGGAAAATGTAAAACATGTTTTTTAAAAGCCTCTTTCTCTTTTAAAAAAAATAATAGGGGGCATCTGAGTGGCCCAGTCAGTTAAGGGTCCAATTTCAGCTCAGGTTGTGTCAAGCTTTTTGCTGACAGCTCCGAGCCTGGAGTCTACTTTGGATTCTCTCTCTCTCTCTCTCTCTCTCTCTCTCTCTCTGCCTCTCCCCCACTGGTGTGCACGTTCTCTCTTGTTTGCTCTCTCTCCCCTTCTCTCTCAGAAATAAACATTAAAAAAACTTAAATAATAATTTAGTTATTGTAAACTAGCTCTATTAAAGCTTTCTCTAAGAGATATTGAAATGCCATATTTCTATGCATTCAAATTTTAAGTGACTGGTATCTATTAATTGCCAAGAGATTTCTAGGAATATAATTACTTTGATTTGCAAATCGACCTTTATTGCAGATACAGTGTTGCAAATTAAAATCTGCCAGAGTCCAAGAATGTCACTTAGTCATCATCGAAACAAAAGCATTAATCCTTGCCCCATCTTGGCAGATCACCTGACTCCCATTTCTTAATTTCCTCATTTACTCAGCCTGTCAACCACTGTTTATTCAGCACCCACCATGTGCTAGAAACTCTGTCAGATGCCACCTTTATAAAGAAAGAGCTTCTGCCCCAAGGAGCTTACAATCTCTTGAAGAGTTTGACTGAAAACAGAAAATAGTCTGTAGACTTAGTTACCCCTGAGGGGGACCAACCCACACAACTGAATTCAGCAGTCAGGAAGAGATGGTAATTATAGAGAAGTTTTGTTCTAAGGCACTTATCATTTGTTCTGTGCTGTCTTAGCATCAGGAATCAAAGACACAAGCATACTCAACTTTTCATAGGTGCATGTTGGTCTCCATAGTATGTCTTTAGTTGATTCCAAAAACACTTTGTGTTCACCCATCTGTATTTCTTCTTTCATTCCACTTTTACCCATGTTATTTTGGTGCATTTCATGTACTGTTTTAGTTGACTTGAAATCACTTCTAGAAAAGGCAGGGTATGAATGAATTGAGTCCAGACACTGATAAACTTACAGAAACGTTTAATTCTTACACAACTAGAATTTTTCCTAAGTGAAAAAGAAAGCATCTTTCTTTAATATTTTTATTTTCTTTTTTAAATCAAGCTCCTGATGCTAAGAAACTGTCTCTGCACTCTGTCCTTTCTCTGTCATGATTAAAATGAGAGGGGAAAAAAGGGGGCGTGTGTGAAGTAATAGCCCAGACAGCATTGTGGTAATGAGCTAATTCAGAGAGACTCTGCACTGAAACTCATATAAAAGGAGGCTTGAAGCAAATGCCAGAGACGCTGCTGCCAACCTCAGACATTCACTTTGAGATATTCCTCATGCCTGTGTTTCCAATCATCAACCAAAACTGTCTTCATGTCTACAATGGCATTATGCCCTTCTAGGAACCCAGCGAGGTGGCATCAGGCACTCTCAGAACCTTGCTGTACATGACCTCACTCTACAACCTCATGACCTATGCTCAGATACAAGAGTTACTCCAAATGCTTTCAGAAACATTGGAATCGATGAGCTCTTAGGGCAAGGAGTGTGCCTACACACGCTGTAGCCTTCAGAAACCTAGGGCAGCATCTGGCAGACAGGAAGTGCTCAATCAATGCTGAGGATTAAGAAACTATAAGGGCTCCAGACTACAGTTCATTCAATCAGAAGGCTCCTGACTTGATCAACAGACCCTCTGCTTTTGGTTACCTTTGACGCTGCTGTTTTGACCTTCCATGACTAGAACGTTTTCAGGAAACTATGGGGGCATAAGAAATTTTTGTTCAATGTTTTCTGATGTGTAGATAGGCTTCATTCCTAGGGAATGCTTTGCTGGTAAACTAATATTTGTCTGAAAGCGTATTTTCTTAGCCTGAAAAGACTCTACCTTCTCTGAGCCAGTTCAATAAATGCTGCAGAGATGATGAAGTTATCATAAATTGGTTCCAGACTTCGCCCTTACTGTAGAAGTTATTAATACCAGGATAAGCTTGGATGGGAAAGCAGGGAGTAGAGATGAAAAGATTTCCTATTTCTGTAAAGTTTTGTGCTGTCCAAGTAAATTATTGCAGTGCATATCCTTAATTTGATCAAAGAATTATTTCCTATGTAAATTTTCAAAGGTGTAACTTTCCATTAGAAAACATCATTTGACTCAGTGTGAGCACCTCCTGTGGAGGTTTAAGGCTATGTACAGCACAACTCAAGATTCATGCTTCAAAAATATTTTAGAAGCGTAAAAGTTAATAATTTTTAAATGCTGATTAGAGTTCAAACAATTTAATGATCCAAAATAAAACTCCATTAATAATGAAAACTCTGATGATGCCAAGAATATGCAGTAAAAATTTAAATAAGCACTAAGCTTAATTTAGGAGCAAACTAAATCCTTTTACAGCTGGGATGGTTCATCATCCAGCAAAAGGGAAGCCCAGGCCCGCAGTCTGACTCCTGGGACTGTAGCAAGGGAGCTGTAATGGAAGAGATCAGCCCTGGTGGGCCCTGATGTCGGGCTTCGAACATTCAGTGCCAGCCTTCCTAGGGCCTGAGAGCTTGAGGCATAGGATCTGCTGAAGTTTGACAATTTTGTATGTTCTAGACCTCCTGGGAGTTTGGACTCATTATAAACAAATCAATGAGGACTAAGAATTCTTTACTCAGTCTATACTTCACTTTCAGCTCAAAACTTTAGGAACTTTCTATCCATACTTAACAAAATGTCTTAGAGTTTGGAAGTGAAGGTGGATGGAGGTGGTAAGATTAGTGTTTCCAACATATACCAAAGAAAAGGACCAATGTAAAGCCACGGCTTATTCTTGAAGTATTTGTTGCTGGGATCAACACTGGAGGTCCTGGAAATAACTACCAAGAGACACTTGTGAGCAATCCATGAAGCTGCTTAAGATCATGCTTGAAAGAAAATGGAGCCTATTTTGAGCTCATTATATTGAAAATGACACCATGGTTTTTAATTTATTAGATTTGATCATCCTTTTCTTGTCCCCTAACTCACACAAAAATGATACAGAATCTAGTATGTGTGTTTTTAAAAAGATAACAGAAACAAACTGGTTTTTGTACTAAAAGTTTTACATACAGTAAATATTTTGTCCTGTCCCAGGCATACATTTATCCAATGAATTTTATTGGGTGAATATTATATGCCGAGGCTAGTTCCGACAGCTGCAAATAGGGGAAAATATATATACAGTGCCTACCCCCAGTAACCGTATATTCTAATGACAAAGAAAGATACTGAAAAAAATAACTTCACGTATGCCAGGAGGGGTCAAAAGCATCTACTGAGGGGCGCCTGGGTGGCTTAGTCGGGTAAGCGTCCAACTTTCGCTCAGGTCATGATCTCGCGGTTCGTGGGTTCGAGCCCCGCGTCGGGCTCTGTGCTGACTGCCAGCTGGAGCCTGGAGCCTGTTTCAGTCTGTGACTCCCTCTCTCTCTGACCCTCCCCTGCTCACGCTGTCTCTCTCTCTCTCTCTCTCTCTCCTAGAAATAAATAAAACATTAAAAAAAAAATTAAAAAAAAAAAAAAAGCATCTATTGAGGGCATAGATAACAAGGGAACCAACCTCTTCTATGGTCCAGGAGAGAACATAAGCTTTAAGGTGAAATCCGAAAAGTGAGTAGAGGTTTCTCAGATGAACAGCAGGGCAGAGGGGCTCCAGGATAAGGATATAGCACTTATTCCCAAAAGCAAGAGACCAGTTAACTGCAGTACTGAAAGGAGACCATTGTAACGAGCATGTGAGCGAAAAGAAGAGGCCAAGTGTTAGGCAGGATCCAGGGCTGAAGTCATGGGAAACCATGGTTAAGTTATTGCAGATTTATCCCAAGTGCCTCAGAAGCTACCAGTTGGAAAATGCCTTACTGACACCTATTATCATTTCCAGAGGAAAGACATTTAGTATTGATGGTACTTTAGATCTCAAGCATGTTTCAAATGTAATTTTCATTTAAAATTTTGCAATACATTGACATAGGTGAGAAAAATTAATTACAAAGAGAACGTTAAATGAGTGGGTTTCCTAGAAATCAAATTCAAGTGCAAATGTTCCCATTGGTTTGCCTTTCAATCTAATGTCCATAGTCTGTACTATGAGCCTTCATTAGGGTGCTATGGCTAATGGGTGAAAATCAACATAATAATAGAATCAGGTGTACTTTAGGTATCGTGTAGTGAAATGAGACTGGAGTACTGAGGATCCTTACTGTTCAGCTCAGTTCTTGCTTCTGGGGTAAATCAGGAAGTGAAGAGAGATCTAATTCAATCAGCCGGAACAACTCTTCCCTCAGGGTAGTCATTAAGTCAGGTGTAAAGCGAGGTGTTTTAACTCCAAACCCCAAGAGCCCTTATGAGCACTGGAGCAGTCACTTGGAAATCCCAGCTTTCACCAGCTGTATTTATTATGCTTTTGTTATTTGTTCTTCTAGTTCCCTTCCCCCAGAGAAAGACTCCCAACACACAGCTTCTTCATCCTGCTCACAGAGGGATTCCTTTCACGGGGGACAAAGATCTCATTCAACAGACAAAGCTTAAAAGACAAAAGTTCACTGAGGAGGAGGTAAGGGTTCCAGTTCAAATCTTCCAGGATGTGCCTCTACAAGACTTCCCAGATTCCTCCAAGATCTCTCTTTCTTCTGAAAGCCCACCCCAAGATAGCCCTTCCCTTGAGCAGAAAGGGATTGCAGTCAGGGGCAAGAGAGATTCAAGGGTTTAAGTGTCTTAGGGACTCAGATGAAGAAGGAATAAAAATGGAAATGTCTGTCTAGAGCCTGGCTGAGGAAGGACTCCTGAATTTCCAGGGATAACCCTCTAAGTATACCACCTGTTCACTTACTTCTAAGAATATCCTTAATTTAAAAAAGAAGAAGAAGAAGAAGAGCAGGAGGAGGAGGAGGAGGAAGGAAGAAGAAGAAAGAAGTGAAAGAAGAAGAAGAAATACCCACCAGATTGGAGGTTTTACAGCTCCCTGGCAAAATTTATGCCAAGACTATCATAGTGGTTGAAAGGGGAACAAAGGCCTAAAATAATGACTTGCCAGGAAATCAAAGCACAAGGAAAAAACTGCAACACTGTAATTAGGTACTGTATTTGGCTTCACTGTATTTCAAATGGAGGTTTCTAATACAGTTTTGCTCCCTTCTTGAAAGGACTAATTATACTGATGTTTCCAAAAGAACATGTGATTGTGACAGTGGTTTTATTAGCATGTTTTTCAGAGGGCTGGTATGAATTAAAACCTAGACCAGCTTCATTCAAAAAATATTTGGTCATTTTATTTTCAAACTCTCAAAGTAGGAGCATTCATATTTATAGATCCCTGTGTATACAGAGATGTGCCGAGAAGCAGCCAATGTCTGCCTTTGGCTTTACTTCCAAGGAAACAGGAATTACTCATGCACAAATAAGCACAAATAGCTGTCTTTGCAATCATATAGAACAAACTTAGGAAAATACAGCCATTTCAAGGGGTATCAATGTGCAAAGGCATGTATTTGTACAATTGTTTATTAGATTTATGAAACAGTTCTTCTTTTGTGACACAGACTCTTCAGGGAGCCTGTGCAAAATAATGTTTAATTTAAATAGATTGCAAACAACATTGACTGCCATATATTAGCATCAGTAACTCCCCATAATAAAACAAAGGTTTTTCTCACTAGAGCTTTGCAATCAGGGCAGGCAGAGAAAATTTCACAAATGAGGACCCTCCACAGGAAGTCTATGTTCCTCTTTCCCTGAAGCCTGAATTTCTAAAGTATAGCTGGAAATCTTCAAGTTATGCTAATCATGATAGCGGTGCATGAGGAAAGGTGCAATTTCCAAGGCAGGGTTATTTAGGACCTTAGAGGCCAGTGTCTTTGTCGAAATTGCACTAGGAATGGAAAATGCAGCCTGAGCTCACTGGGGCCTCATATCCCTGTAGCTGACCCCACTGAGTAGTCACAGGTGACATGCTATATGCCCATAGGATCTCACAGGTACAACACCCACACTCAAATTATAAGTAAAAACTTATGGACTCAGTGGAAACTGTTGGCAATGTAATATCACCTAAAGTGTCACACACCAACCACACCTGCCCGAAGTTTAGATACTTGTTTTGAAAAGCATCCTCCTGAGAATCTTTGGTTAAAAGCAAAGGTACAAGAAATCAGCAGAGCCATGGGTGCAGGCAGGACATGGCAGCCACTGAGGGGAGCAAAGGATGAGGGTGAACTGGCATTAACTGGCAGGGAACCGTTTGATAATATCAACTGAAATGGCCCAACTCTTGTAAGTTAAAGGACTGTTGACATTGAGGTATTCAGTTCTATGGGAGTTAAGTCACTTTTTGGAAATGAGGACCTGTGTTTCTACCTTCCCAGCAATCCCTCCTCTGCTCCCAGCTCTCCTTTGGGAGCATCCTCCCTTGCACTCAAAGCCACTGTCAAGTTGCTGACGGCTAATCTACTCACCTCCAGCTCCAGGGTTGAGCATCTGATCCACTTCTAGCCAGGCAGAGCATGTGAACCTCTTGGTCACAATAACTGCTTCAAAAATGAGCGCATGCACGCGCGCGCGCACACACACACACACACTCACACTACATTGGAGTAATAAGGCCATGAAAGGGTGTTTTTGGATTTTTCCCATAATTAGAAGGAAAGATCTTTCCCTGGGAAGAGGGTAGGAGATGCTAGGCTAAGGAAATATGAATTAGCAGATCTGGATACAGTGGTGACAAAGCTAGATAAATTCTTACTCTGATTAAGCCAGTTTGAATTGTTTTCTGTTGCTTGTGACCCAAGAGTAATGACTGACACAGGAAGGGAGCTGGGATGTCCAAAGTAGTTAAACAGGCAGGAAGGAGCAGAGCATTGTGTTGAGAGCTGGGAGCCCCAAAACATTATTGTCATTCTACTAACTGCATGGTAAGGGGTGAGTCACAGCCCTTCCATCTGTGGAATTACAGAAAGAACTAAAAAGGGGAAGTCTTAAACTTTAAAAACAAAACCAAACAAAAACTCTGTTCTCAAGTCAAATCTTACCCCCAAGTCCTAATTACACCAACGAGACTCCTTCTTGAGCATATGCTCTGCAACAGCCTTGGTTCTAAATGGTTCATGTGTATTCCCTCATTACTTCTCATAAAACCCTATAAGGTAAGCCTGGTTATCAATTCCATTTCACAGAAAAAGAAACTAAAGAACAGGGAGGTTAAGAATCTTTTTCAAGATCACACAGCCACATATCTGGATAGCATGAAGCGCCAGGATCTGTGTACTCAATCACTCCACTCTCAACCAAAGCACCTCTAGTGAAGTGAGGTGGGCAGGTTAGAAGCCCATCCCTTAGCTTCATAGGAAGCCATAAGGCTCTGTAGACTGTGATGACCACAAAATTTCATGCCAATGGATACTTATTCCAATTCCAAATGTTTACACATGTTTTCAAGCATACTGTGCCAAACCTGTTATAACAAAAAATTAGTCCTCAGACTAGTTGGGATAACACTGAGGACAACTGTAGAAAGTCCCAGAGGAATATTCTTAGAAGTTCCGCCCCTAATCCCATTTCTGGGATGGTGGGAAGTCTCAGAGCTAAGTGTTAGAAAAACCATAAAATAGGGACACTTGGTTGGCTTAGTCGGTTAAGCGTCCGACTTTCACTTAGGTCATGATCTTGCAGTTCGTGAGTTCGAGCCCCGCATCGGGCTCTGTGCTGACTGCCAGCTCAGAACCTGGAGCCTGTTTCAATCTGTGACTCCCTCTCTCTCTGACCCTCCCCTGCTCATGCTGTCTCTCTCTCTCTCTCTCCTAGAAATAAATAAAAACATTTAAAAAAAAAAGAAAGAAAGAAAAACCATAAAATAGTTTGACCTTTAGCAGTATTTCACCTCCTTCTCCCAGCACCATTTCATCATCAGGTACCACATATGAGGCCACAGTCAACTTTAGAAGATAGGAAACCAAACAAGCATTTGTCACCATTTCCACAGACCATGTTCACTGCAAGAGCCAAGAACCTGAAGCTGTGTTTAACTCACTTAAGGACTTAATTCGGAAAATCTAGTCCATAGTTGGAATTGTAAGTCTAGAAATGAGGAAACAAGAGGAGGCTGGAGATGGTCATCAGCAATAGACTACTGCTGATGTCCTAGGTATAGTCCAACTGCTCACCAATGATTAGAACATCACCATTTAAGGAGTGGTGAGAGGAAGAGGAAGCAGAGCAGAAACCTAAAAAGTTCTGATTAGGAGGTAGGAGAGATTGGTTTCATTTCAAATACAGAGTTGAGTTAGCCTCTTTTTAAATTTTTTTACCTTCTTTCCCAGCCCTCCCCATTCTCATTCCCGTCAACTGCCCCACAGGAAGCCACTTAATGTGTTTAATGTAAGTTCTCATATACACTAATGTTCTTTAAAAAATGTATAATCTTGTTTTAGGAATATATAAGGTTTGAGTTTAGATAAATAAAGTGTTAAAATCTCATTTTATTTTCTAATTTTGCCACGTAATGCTTTTTTCTTATAAGAATCAAATTGATGTTTTACATCAAATTAGGGGGCCCCCATTTTGGTATGGCATTGTACAGTTGGACCTAGCACATTTAAATTTTCCATTCCCATAATAATGTACACCCAGGTTCCCTCCCTAAGGCAACATATTTGTTTGTTCCTGCTTCATCTTACAGTGCCTTCTCTTATTTCCTTGAAGATAATTATTCTGTGTCCTTAAGATTTTTGATCTCTCTGTTCCACTCATTCTGGTTCTGTATAGGATATTTGATATTTACCTTTTGTCTTGGTTATGCTTGTCACTATTTGATGACTTGACTTGTGACTTTTTCTTCCCCTGACAGTATCGACTGTCTTGATTGGTAATGTGTTCACAGTCCAGGTTTGATTGCCCCTGAATGGTTTCTTCAAATCAAGTGATCCTGCGCCTGAGGAAACCACTCCATTCTTTGGCCCCAAACACTGCTCTTCTCTGAAAGCTTTAAGTCTTTAGTTGTAAGAGCCTGGAGATGTAAGGCATGAGGGGGTAAAAGAAGAAAATGCCTGAAAGTAGACCAATCAGCCTTCATCTGTTTCTGCTCCTAACCCACACTTCTCCTATGTTGAGATAATGCCACAATATCCTTCACCATACTAACTGGGCTGATTTTTGACCATTTTCCTATCTCACTATGTTGAGAAAGCAAAGTGCCTTATTAGCCATTCCAGACAGTGCAGTGGAGAGCAAGGGGCACAATGTGACTCTCTCCCATGGCACCTGGCCCTTCTGCCTTTGTCTGTCTTTTACTACACTTTATGTCAGAATAAGACTCTCTCTCCCAAGGGTTTCTCGGTCTTTGCTTTCATTCTTTAGATCCCTATATGTTCTTTTACTTCTTGGAAATCTCCAGGGTTGGTCTCTGGAGCTAGGCAGCTTGTGGTGTTAATTCACCTCTGTCAAGCCCTAGAAACAATTTGAGGTTTGGGCTTATCTTCCCACTCTAAGTCCCTCCAAAGGAAGGTGCTGGGTCATTTTACACCGAAACTCCCAGCTCCTAGCTCAATGTCAGGCAAATTACATTCAACCAAGTCAAGTTTATTGAATGTTATGGGTTGAATTGTGTTCCCTCCCAGAAAAGGATATGCTATAGTCCTGCCAGTACCTCAGAATATGACCTTATTTGGACACAGGGTCTTTATAGAGGTAATCAAGTTAAATGTTGTTAACAATATGACTGCTAACATATGAAGGGGAAATTTGGACACAGAGGCAGACAAGCATAGAAAGAAGACAGTGCAAAGACTCACAAAGAAAAAAGGTTATCTACAAGCTACGGAGACAAGTCTGGAATGATGCTTCTCTCACAACCCTTAGAGGGAGCCAACTCTGGAAACATCTTGATTTAAGACTTTCAGCCTCCAGAATTGTGAGATAGTAAGTTTCTGTTGTTTAAGCCACCCAGTTTGTAGTGCTTTGTAAACAGTGGCCCTAGGACACTAATACATAGAATGAATCAACATATGAATATGTTCAGCCAAAGACAATGAAGAAAGTACTACAACAGCATGTGAGGTAGAACAGAACTCCAAGAAGGAGATAACGATCCACGGAGCAAAATGCCACAGATGGTGTTGTGGTGACATGAGGTGGAAAAATGTCCCTTGGACTAAACTGCTGGGAATTTGTTTGTGCTTTGTTTCACAATATTCTCAGTGAAGTCCACGTTAGTAGAATGGTGAAGGCAGAAGCTCGATTATAAAGGATGAGGAGTCCAAAGAGAAGAAATTGGGGGGAAATTATGAGAAAGGGAGATAACTCTATAGCTTACAAAGGAGTTTTCTGTAGGATGGAGAACTGAGTCTGTTTGTGAAATGAAAAGAAGAAGCCCAAACAAGGAAAGGCTGACAATACAATAATATATAATTACATTGCATTTGCACAAATTACCTCTCTGCTTAGACATAAACCACAGCACTCATGACAGATTCTACTCTCATCACTGCAAGGCAGGCGACCCTTCTCCCTGACATGTATATAGAATGTTCCTATTTCTGTCAGCCCTCAGACTACCCTTGCAGCTGTCTGTGTCAATAGACAAGTCAGCATGGCAGAGAGCAGCCTCCTGTACGGTACACTGCACTCTGGTTCATGCACTCCCTTAATCCTCTACCTCCTCTTGCCTCAGAAGGTGAGACTACCTCTGTGCCATTTTCTTCATCATGGGTTTTTATTAAATTAATCCCAGCTACAATGGCAGCTAACTGTCTGGCAGGGACTACAGGCATAACGGTCTCTAAGACAGACACACAAATACACAGCCACATGGAGACCTGAACTCCTGGAATCCAAAGCCTTCTGACCCCCCAAAATGTAATCTTAAATGATTCCTTGGGAAGATAAGAGTTTGGGGCTGGTGATATTTTAGGATGAAGCACTGGCTGAGTCGGCCAAGGCTGCTATAACAAAATACTGCAGACTGAATGGCTTAAACAACAGGAATTTCTCTCAGTTCTGGACACGGGGAAGTCAAAGATCAAGGTGCCGGCAGATTCAGTTCTTGGTGAGGGCTTTCAGACAGGGGTCTTCTCTCTGTATCCTTGTGTGGAGAAGACAGAGAACTCTGCTGTCTTCTGCTTCTTCTCAGGGCACTAATCCCATCACGGAAGCCCTACACTCATGACCTCATCTAACCTAATCACTACTCAAAAGCCCCACTTCCTAATACTATCACTTTTGGGGTTAGGGTTTTAACGTGTGAATGGGGGGAGGGCACAAACATTCAATCCATAATAAATACTTATATAACCTCTTTCAAATAATATTCCATACCTCTCTACCTGATCCACAGTTGCTCTATGTCTTTACTGGGAATTCATTAATTTCCAGGCACAGTATTCTGACCTGTCTTTGAGACCTCAAAATCAAGCATGAAATGGGTCAACAGCCAACTAGAGAGAGTATTTGGAGTCAGAAATTCTTGCATCAAATTTCTAGTCCCATCACTATTAACCAAGTAACCTGGAAAAAGCCACTTAATATTGCTAAGGCTCAATGTCCTCATCTGTAAAATAGCATGACAGCAATACCTACATCTAAGGGCTGTTCTTATATTTATTAAATGCAGTTAGACATGTAAAGCATTAGTTCTCAGCTGGCTTGGAACTAAGTCTTCTCTAAATACTAGCATTTATTGGTACCCCCAACATAAGCCCCACCTTTAGAAAATCCAACCTCAAGGTAGTCTGCCCCACTCAAGTTAAAATTTTGTTAATAAGTCAAAGTCTTGTGGGGTTCCTGGATGGCTCAGTCAGTTAAGCATCCAACTTTGGCTCAGGTCATGATCTCACAGCTCCTGAGTTTAAGCCCTGCGTCAGGCTGTGTGCTAACAGCTCAGAACCTGGAGCCTGTTTCAGACTCTGTATCTCCCTTTCTGCCTCTTTCCCACTCACACTCTGTCTCTTTCTCTCAAAAATACATACATGTTGAAAAAAAAGTTTTAAATAAATCAAGGTCTTGTTCCCCTGACTGAAGAAAAAGCTTCTCAAAATATAAACACACTCCTGGTAAACTTAGATGAATTGATGGAAGGTGTGAATGACTGATGATAGCATTTTGAGGAGTACATTTTGATCAAGGAGAAATACAGGCAGAGGCCTGTGGAACTACATGAAATAAAAGTGTTGAAATAAAAAGCATCATCCACAAAAGGCAAATTCATCTGCTTGCCAATAATACCTGGCCTCCCGCTCGGCAAGGGAAATGCTGAGGAGAGGGTGGGGTTTCTGAGCCAAGTGCAGTAGGATACAGCTCATTGGCCACAGCTATTGAGATAACAGGAAGAAGACAATGTCTCAGGAAGACGTTAACACTGCAAATTCCAGTGACCAGGACAGTCATTCCCCTCAAATGGATAATGGTGTCCCTGCCACACTAACCCCCTCCCACACTCGGTTCAATTCAGCCTTTTCCAAATCCAGTCACCATGGCAAAGTTTGTTCTTAGGAGACACAACAACAACAACAACAACAACAATCCAGATCCCATGGCTTTTACACACATGCCCGGTTAACTTTCCCTGATTTGGTGCAGCACACGAGAAGCCTCAGATTCATGTCTATAATACAGCTCATCATCTTTGTTTTCAGTACAAAAAAGAAGGAATACTACTACTGTCTGGGGAATTCAGACAAAATTCATTATCAGACTGAAAGTAGTCATCTGGAACTAAGTCTTTAAATAGGTTCAAATTTTAAATAGTGAGGCTAAGTAGAGAGCTTGAGTTTTTGGGTGTGATTCCCAGTTCTATAACTTATCTTCTGGGTAACCCTGTGTAAATTCGATTCATTACACCAATATGTACTATCCACCTAATATGCTACTTAGTCTTTCAGACCCTCAGTTTCCCCATCTCCAAATGGGATGATAATCTCTACTCCTAAGGTCATGAGAATTCAATCAAAAATTGCTTGAGTGACTAGATAACATTTTGAGATGGCAACTTTAATTGTCTACCCACCTCCTTCCAGGGCTCAGGAAGCTGCCTGTGTAGGATCATTTAAAAGAAGACAGATGAAAGCCTATTCCACCCTAAAATATTTCATTTCTCCCCCCCACCGTCCAAAAAAAAGCAGGAAGCGGGCTCCATGTTTATTCCCTAGGAGAAATATATAACATGGCAAAACTTTGGGGGTTTTCTGGTTTATTTTTATTTATTTATTTATTTATTTATTTATTTTTTGCTTGTAAATCACTTGCCTTTATGGGTTTTGTCTGTATAGTCTGAGTGCCCAGAGTTGAGGGTGGGAGAAAGAAAGATTTTTTTGGAAGAGTAAACATGAAGGGAAAAAAAATTCCCTCAGGCCAGATTCCTTTAGGATTAAAAGAAGATTAGGGAGATCCTAAGGTAGAGGAGAATGTGGTCTCAGGCTCCACCACGCAGGCCCCATTACAGTCAGAGTGAAACAATGCAACACATGGCTCCACCTTCAGCTGCCTCACAAGTCTAGAAGGGGCTGAGGTGACTATGTACACACACTGGCCATGTGGACCAAACCGCTGGATGATTTAGGAGGTAACTGTGTGGGTGATTCAGTGACCAGACAGCTTAATTCATCACCTGCCAATATCCATGTGCTGGATAAGTCTCCCAGGATCTTGACAGGAACTCAGAAAGCAAACACTGAAAATCACTGAGCTCAAGACTGGCAGCATGGAATCTTACAGTAGAAATGAAGTTGACTTGTAGACAGTAAGATGGGACATGACTACAATGAGATACCTCTTCACATCCACTAGGATGGTTATAATAAAAAAAGAGAATGATGTGTTGGTGAGGATGTGTAGAAATGGAAACCCCCGTATACCGTTGATGGGAATATAAATGGTGCAGCTGCTTTGAAAAACAGTTTGGCAGTTCCTTGGAAAGTTAAACGTAGTTACCATATGGTCCAGAAATTCCATTTCACCCAAGAGAAATGAAAACATATGTACATGAATGTTCAAAAACTTGTACACAAATTTTCATAGCAGCAATAGACATAAAAGACAAATGTGGAAAGAATCCAAATGTCTATCAAGTGATAAATGGACAAACAACATGTGATATATCTAAACAATGGAATATTATTTTGCCATAAAAAGGAATGCAACACTGATTTGCACTACAACATGAATGAACATTATGCTAAGTGAGGAAAGTCAGATGTTTCTGACAAAAGTTCATACATTATATGATCAATTTGGGTTTTGTTGGTTTTTTTATATGATCAATTTGCATGAAATGTCTAAAATAGCAAAAAATCCACAGAGACAGAGAGTAGATTAATGAATTTCAAGGTCTAAGGAGAAGGGGGAAAAGGGTTTCTTTCTGGGATGATGAAAATTTTCTGGAATTAAATAGCGGTTTTGATTACACAACTTTAGTGAAAATACTAAAAGACCACTGAATCATACACTTTAAAAGGGTAAATTCTGGGGGCACTTGGGTGGCTCAGTCAGTTAACCGTCTGGCTTTAACTCAGGTCACTATCTCACGTTTCTTGAATTCAAGCCCCACATCGGGCTCTCTGCTATGAGCGTAGAGCCTGTTTCAGATCCTCTGTCTCCCTCTCCCTTTGCCCCTCCCCCACGCGTCCTCACTCTCAAAAATTAACATTTTTTTTTTTAAAAAGGGGCACATCTGAGTTATAGGCTACAATTCCCAACTGCTATATATATATATATATATATATATAGCACACTTATATAGACTTGGATCATACTAAGATTCAATAAATGGAACCTATTCTTAGAAACCAACTCAAGGCAGGATCTGATCATTACAAAAGTGTCAAAAATGGAATTTCTCACTAGGCACAGGGGGTAGCCATCTTGAGGCAAATTAAAATTCTCTTGGTCTGTATTCCCCAAAGCTGAATGCTTGCCTGACATGGGCTCTTGATCTAGGAGAGGGGATTACTCCCCCTTCTGCTCACAATGGTTCCTGAAGAGTCAGCCCAAACAGCAGGGGTAAAGGAAATTTAATCTACTTCATCCCAACTTTCCACATCATCATGGCTACAACCCCTGCTGTGCTGATACCCACAGACAGTCCTAGAAAGGAAAATATTTCCACTTCGAGTTTTCTGGTACTATCATATGGAAAGGAGAGTGGGAGCAGAACTGTGTGATTTAAAGGATTTAGATGTTTTAAAGGGACTGAGAGAGCAAGAGTGAACAAATGAAAGCAATAAAGTAAGAGTTAGGACAGCAAGGCTGACAAGGGCAGGCCATGCAGGGATTAGGGAGCACAGAAAATGTCCTCAGAAATGTCCTTCCAAGTTCAAACACAAGCTTCAGTTCTCATAAACACAGGGAAAGACTTAAAATGAAAAGACTAGAGGGGCGCCTGGGTGGCTTAGTCGGTTAAGCGTCCGACTTTCGCTTAGGTCATGATCTCGCGGTTCGTGGGTTCGAGACACGCATCGGGCTCTGTGCCGACTGCCAGCTCAGAGCCTGGAGCCTGTTTCAGTCTGTGACTCCCTCTCTCTCTGACCCTCCCCTGCTCATGCTGTCTCTCTCTCTCTCTCTCTCCTAGAAATAAATAAAACATTAAAAAATTTTAAAAAAATGAAAAGACTAGAGCACAACTCTGAGATGAGGAATGGGTCCTTTTCTTATCCCTGTTAACAGGCCCTTTATGATGGGAATAAGGTTAGTCCTCTGGAAGGGGTTGTATTATGATGCCTACCAGCTCATATTTTAGTTTAGAGCCAAAGTTCTTAAGAGTATGACTAACTTCTGAGGAAATATAAAGGACTTTGTGAAGAATAGAACTAGTCAACATTATTACTGGGCAATGACATACAATTTGCTGGCAAATGACTTTAAAAACTACTGCTAATAATATACCTTATTATATATAGTACTCTCAATAAAGCCACCTTGGGTAATCAAATTAATGCAAGAGAATGGTAAGGGAAAGGGAAGAGGTGAACCTGCAGCATTACCAGCAAAGACTGAAATAAATCCAAGTACATAAAATAATCCAGGGGGACCACAGGACAGCCTTGGGCAATGCAACAGCCATTTAGCCACCTCATGTGGTGGAGTAATGTAATGGGGGCAAGAGTATTCACTAAGCAGAGAAACTGACACAAAGACTGAAAATTCAAACATGGAGGTTCACCTGTGTGCTTAAATGGAGAGTAACGTTTTCTTTACCTCTGATCAAATCACACTCATGCACATAAAACCCATGTCCAGAATGACCAATGGAACACCAAAGTCAGTGTTATCAGACCTACTATAAAGCTTCACTTGAAAGAGGAAATCATGGTTACTGTTACCAAAGAGCACGATAATATAGAAAATGCTTGCAAAAAGTTGAAAAAACTCATCACACACACACACACACACACACACACACACACCACTCATATTTAAATGCTGCCCACCACAGGTAAAGGCTGGAGCAATCAGGTTCCATTGAACACTCCCAATCAGTGAATGCTACTTCCTGCCAATGAGGTAGAGGCTAGACTTTATAGATTCTTGTGACTGAGTGAATCAGGGCCCCAACTCCCCTGGCGAAATCAAGAACGTAAGTAAGTGCTACAGGATAAAACCTCACACTGAGCCCAATTAGCCATCTAATCCAATCCCTCCAGTTCTCCCACCACTGCCCCTATCCGTAATGGAGATAACCTCCCCTGGTGAGTCTCCTTGATGCACACAGCATCCTCAACTGACTTGCTAATGGAGAGAGCCCTCTGAGTGTGTAATATCAATCACAAACTGTCTGCAACTTACCCTTAACCTGATTCCAGCATCTCCTGCTGTCTTTTAAAAATATACATAGACCCACATTCAGTCCATTCAACCAGAAATAGAGACCCAGATCAGGCAGTGATAGTAATTTTTTTTTAATTTTTTTAATGTTTTATTTATTTCTGAGAGAGAGAGAGAAAGAGAGAGAGAGAGAGAGAGAGAGAGAGAACAGGAAAGGGTCAGAGAGAGAGGGACATACAGAATCCGAAACAGTCTCCAGACTCTGAACTAGCCATCAGCACAGAGCCCAACGCAGGTCTCGAACCCACGAACCGTGAGATCATGACCTGAACCGAAGTCAGACGTTTAACCAACTGAGCCACCCAGGCGCCCCTGTGATAGTAATTTTTGATTCATTGTAGCATTAATGCTTGGAGCAACTAAAAGCTCAGGGGCTAGAGGGCTTATTTTGGAACAAGTCTTATTTTTAAAATGCACTAGACCACATCAAGGGAAAACAGAAGGAAAGACCATCGCTGCCCAGGACAGATTCTCAGAAAAGCCACAGGGCAGATCCATCTGTGACCTTAAAACCAGACTGGCCTGCCCTGGCATCTTGCCCCTGCTAGCTCACAAGGGCAATCCTCAAATACCAGCGAATGTGCAAGATGTCACTCAGAACAATCTCCCCCAACTCCACATTCCCTGTCCAATTCCAGTTGCTTTTGCTGTGATAGACTTCCCAGCCCTAAATCATGGTCTCTGTAACTCCACTTAAGATCCTTCCTTTATGCCCTCAGATTTGACATTTACCTTAGCAGGTGGTCTTCCAGACAACATATGAGCCTGCACCTCACATTCACCACCACAGTCATGAATACAGTCAGCCCGTTTCATCTCCTGCGTGTCCTGGCTGGTCTGTTAGTGTTCCTCCTGGCCATCACTGAGTCCTTCATGAAGTCAGGGAAGATTCAGGCACTAAAAAAAGTGGAAGAGAGAAAGAGACAATGAATAGCAGTAATGATACCAAACAACAATCATGGGTAATTATATGTGATGACTGAGACACACCAGGTAACCAAAAGATCAAGAAGTTAAAGAAGTGAAGAGGTAGTCATAGTAAGGATATATGTACTATGCTTTCCATATGCAGAGATATAGAGAAAGTATGGTCTTGAGATGGTAGCTGGATTAAAAGAGGGGATTCTGAAGACTGTAAGGACAAGCATTATATGGAAGATCTATCCTTAGAAATGAGAAGGCCATAATTCTCAGACATGCAGAGAAAGGGAAACAATACAGAGAAATTGACAAAGAAAAATGAGAGTTGAGGGAATTTATATTCATTCATCTGATATTTTTAAAGTGAGAGGTAAGTCATTTCCAAGAAAGAAAGACATCAGTAAGCAGAGTCAGTCTCTGAATGCAGTTCCAGTCAAATGAGATGAAAAAATAGGTTCCCAAAAAGCTGTAGGGACCCAGTTTACAACTAGAGAGCATGAGTGTGCAGGAGAGACGTTCCTCAGCAATACTCTGAAGACAAACCGGACATAAAGAAACCGACAGTGCACTGAAATTCGATCTAGTGAGGAATGAGGGTTCTGAAGATTCTGGCAAATGTTACTGTGAATGGCTATAGGACATGAGTCCATACAAAGGGTGCTGAAAGCAGGGGATGGACCCTAGAGGAGACAAGGAGTTCATGGCAAAGCTGGAGTTCACGGTGAAGCAAATTCTAGGTTCAGGAGGACTCAGAAAAGAGGAAGAGATGAAAGAACAGGAAGTGTCATGAGAGATACATGGAGAGAAAGGTGATTGGAGATACACAGTGAAAGGGTATGAAGCCAAGGCCTTGGTGGAGAAAGCAAAGCCCCTGAAGCTGTTGCCAGAGGGGAGATGCTAAAAGGAGAGAGGAAACCCAAAAGTCTGATACTGAGGAAAGCAGGAACCTATTCCCATAAGGCCATCATCACATTCAACAATGTACAACATGTTGTCAATTTAATAGGAATCTTCAGCCCTTGGCATCTTCATGAGAAGCCCTTGACAGGCTGCTAGAAATAATATTAAAAAGACAGGGGCGCCTGGATGGCTCAGTCGGTTAAGCGTCCGACTTCAGCTCAGGTCATGATCTCACAGTTCGTGGGTTTGAGCCCTGCATTGTACTCTGTGCTGACAGCTAGCTCAGAGCCTGGAGCCTCTTTCAGATTCTGTATCTCCCTCTCTCTGCGACCCTCCCCTGCTCACACTATCTCTCTCTCTCTCTCAAAAATAAATAAAACATTAAAATTTTTTTTAAATAAAAATAAAAATAAAGAAGACAACATCTAGTAGTCCTAAAGACAACTACATAAAAACACATTGTTGACAAAGTCCTGTGAGTTAACACTGACATTCCTCTAACTGATACAACTGAGGAGCTAGGGGTATAATCGCTACCGTGATCTAGAAAGAGCCAAGCGATTGTTTTACATTTCCATCTCCTTTTCCTCTCCTTCAGTGTTTAGGGAAATAGGTAAATGGTATCTGGATGACTAATTCAATTTATTTAATAGTATGTTTGTTTTTGCAAATGGCATGTTAACTACAGTGTGTCATATCAGATAGAAAAGATATGCAAACCAGATTTTATTTTAAGTTCAATATTACTGTGATTTAGAGATATGATTGGCAATTCTGAAGCATGAGAAAAACATTCACTAAGGATTTAAAAAATTATTTCTAAATTCCTCTGTTATTTATGCCATCTGTTCTCTGGGCTGTACATGTATATTTTTAACATGGTTCTAGTCTGGTCAATTATTTGATAGTTTGCTCAGGGAAATATTTAGTTCAATCAGTACAATCAATATCCATTTTATTGCTAACAATTGGCCTTCTGTTTAAAAAAAAGTTTGAAAACCATTCACTAGAGACAGAATTCTTTTCATGCAGCCTTTAAGATTTAGAGTCAAGAAATCATTGTTAAGGAGTTTGACCTATGTATTTTATTAAAGTTGATACATTTTTGTATCATATTTGTAATATATTTTGTATTCCAAGTATCCTGGGAGAATATAACATAATTCTCCTCCCCAAAATAAATTCTTAACTTTTAATTATACTTCTAATGCTCTGCTTCCATCTGTGACAAAAACTGGCATCAAACTTGCCTCTCTCCATAAACAACTAGAAAACTTAAAGTATTATGAAGCAATTATATGCAGAGATTGAACACAGATAGCCTTGGCCTGTGATCCAAAAGAAGAGAAACAAAATGAGCTAAGCCTTGAAAGATCCCTAGCTTTCTACCTGGAGGCACTTTGCAAATTGTGGTGCAAGAAGACAAAACTCCAGCAACCTTGTTAGTTTCACTGGGATGGGGAAACAGAGTGGAGTGTGGAGCTGATGCAGTAATATGTGTGGGGCAGAAGGGAAAGCCATGCATAGAATGATATCCAGACACATACACAGGTGTCTTCTTGGGGCTTTGGCTGGTATCAAGATGCACATGCATTGAGTGAGACTTCCAATGGATATCTGAAGGTTAGGTAAGGAATGAATGCCGGTAAGGAAGCAGTAAGTCCAACAATTCTCAAATCCCAGATCTGGGAGATACTTGAATTCTGGCATTTAGAGTAGAGAGACCACCCAGCTTTCAGTAGAGATCCCAAATGTGTCACTCCTTAAAAGTAGGACTAGATGGGCCCTAAATAAAAGCTCTTCTGGATATGCTCTACAATATTTAAAAAATTCTCAAAGGAATCTTGAAGTAGCTTACTTGTCTGTCAAACGTTTTAAAGGTTAAAGACCAAAAAAAAACTATACGTTAATTGACATAACATTGTCCATAATCCAATCACAAATTAAGAGACAGGCAAAAACACAGGAAAATATGATTTTTCATATTCTGGTAAGATTATAGTCCCTAAATGATTTTTTATGTTTATTTATTTTTGAAATAGAAAGTGTGTGAGTAGGGGAGGGGCAGAGAAAGAGGGAGACACAGAATCCAAAGTAGGCTCTAGGCTCTGAGATATCAGCACAGATGTGGAGCTTGAACTCACAAACCATGAGATCATGACCTGAGCTGAAGTAGGACACTGAACCAACTGAGCCACCCAGGTACCCCCTAAATAATTCTTGAAGGGACTCAGTTCTGCATCATTAGGAGAATAGATGTGTTAAGGATGGCATAGCCAAGGAAAATAATCACTAGGAAAATAATCACTAGGTAACTTGTCTCTATGCTTTCAGCCCACAATCAACTCCAATCTAGGTAGTAAAAAAAAATTGTCCCTGAAAAAAAAGACAATGCGATGGATTCTTATGTTCAAATGGAGAGGAACTGTCCAAACTATAGGGCAAATTTTACTGAAACTACAACAATTGCTCAGAACAGTACTGACATCTCTACAGTGTACAGCTGCTTAGGTGAAACATATTTTTTATCTTGATATATTTATTGTTTCTTATTTAATTTTTGGGATGGCCACATCTTTTGCTATGGTGGCAGAGGATTTCAAAATGGCCCTGCATTCTACCCCAAAAGAAGAGAACATAAGAGGAAATAAGCATAGCAAAAATTTAGAGTAATAAAAATAGAATTAGGATAGTAAAATAAATTATAAGCCACCACCATGTCACAAAAAGAACTGTGTTGTCTCAGGAAAGTAATGCAACTAGTTGTGTTTTGTTCCCTGATAGCATGAAAATATCCTGCCAAATCCGTCTGGGTCTGACTTTCGAGCACATGGCTACTGTTAGTTACATGGTTACTAAAATACTAAGAATACTAAGGTTACAGGTCTTTCCTAGAAAATAAATTCTTAGAAATGCTTTATAAAATATATTTTAAAATTATAACCATACAACAAAGCTGCAAAGAAAAGAAAGAGGGAAAAAAAGAAAATGGAGACAGAGAAAGATAGGGGGGGATGGATGGAAGGAAGGAGAGAATACTAAGAACATTTTTAGCAATAAATTTGAAAACTCAGATGAAATAATTTTATAGAAAAATGTACATTGCCAAAACTGATACCTGAGTAAGTAAAATTTTTTAAAAACCCGTGTTGTTTACTAACAATTAAATTATATTAAAAAATGTTTTAATCTGCTCAAAAATTAAGCACAATATTATCTTCCAAAATATTTAAAGAACATATCTTAACCTTAGGTTAGTGGGAGAACCAGGAAGAAAATAAAAATCTTTTTAAAAAGTTTTGTTTTAACTAGGCTAATTATTTTTAAAGTGTTTAAAAAACAAAGACCAGGGGCACCTGGGTGACTCAGTCGGTTAAGCATCCGCCTTAGGCTCCGGTCATGATCTGCAGTTTTTGAGTTTGAGCCGGACATCAGGCGCTGTGATGACAGCTCAGAGCCTAGAGCCTGCTTCGGATTCTGTGTCTCCCCCCTCTCTGCCCCTCCCATGCTCATGCTCTGTCTCTCAATAATAAATAAATGGTAAACAAAAAAAATTTTTAAGCTGTTTTTCAACAGAAATAATGAAAACCAAAAAACCAAAGAATGACATACTGCTGACCTAAAATTTTATTTCTGGAATATTTTAAAACAAAGGCAAAATAAATATTTTTATTACAAATTTTTTAAAAATTATTTCCAGCAGACTACCATAAAAAAAAAAAAACTAAAAGAATTTGTCAGACATCTGATCACAGAAATGTAGGAAAAGAGCAATGAGAAAAATAAAAATGTAAGTAAATCTAAATGAGCACTAACTGGGACAAAAAATTAAAATGTCTTGTAGGAATTCAAATATATCTAGATTTAAGATGCATGACAAAAATAACACAGAAAAGGGTGAATTAAAGTGTCTTAAGGTTCTAAAAATTTTAAGAAAGTTGTAAAATAATATTAGCTTATATCAAAATGAATATGCATGCTTTAATCTCTAAAAATTGAAAAGAATAAACTATGTATGGGGGAAAAGAAATAATTAAAAAATATATTTGATGAATCCAATATGGAAAAAAAATAAAAAGGAAGGTAAAGCACCGATGTCAAATAAAATGTTAATTTAAAGCCAAATATATATGTAATTACATTAGCATAAAGGGATTTAATGCTGCCATTAAAAGATCAAGATCATTATCTAAGATTTAAAATTACAATATTTAACTCTAGGTTGCTTCATGAGATAAATTTGAAATGTAAGGACAGGAAAAGGCTGAAAGCAATTGGATGGCAAAAGATGCACCAAGGAAACTTAAACAGAATCAGATGAAGAAAATTTTAAGGTGAGAACATTAGCAGAGATTAATGAGGTATTTTATAATGATAAATGAGCCACTCCACTAGAAAGATATAATAGTTCTAAGTCTGTATGCATTCAAAAATATAGCTTCCAAATACCTACTGATAGGTTGGCTATCAATAACAGGTTGACATTTGAAGGAAAAAAAAAATCTACCAAAATAAAAGAGAATTCGTTGTATAATCTTGGCTGATAGAATCAGCACATAAAAAAATCAGCAGGCATACTGATATATGTAGATCATGGCATCCAACAAGTGAAAAATACAAAATCTTTCAAGTGTAGATGGAATGTTTACAAAAGCAGACCCTATGCTGCCTCATAAAACAAATTTCAACAAATTGCAAAGGATTTAAATAATTTCAGTAGTTATATTTTTCTGACCATAATGGGGTCAAGCTGGAAATAAATCAGATGGCTGGGAAAAAAAATCACATGAAGATAACTAGAAAATCCTCCTTGGATGAAAACTAAGCAGCACACTTGTAAATATTTTTTTTTTTAAGTTTTTTTTTTTAATGTTTTATTTATTTCTAGGAGAGAGAGAGAGAGAGAGAGAGAGACAGCGTGAGCAGGGGAGGGTCAGAGAGAGAGGGAGTCACAGACTGAAACAGGCTCCAGGCTCTGAGCAGGCAGTCAGCACAGAGCCCGACGCGGGGCCCGAACCCACGAACTGCGAGATCATGACCCAAGCGAAAGTCGGACACTTAACCGACTAAGCCACCCAGGCGCCCCGTAAATATTTATAAATCAAAAGCTGTTGGTTCCCAAATGGGTCTTGTACACGCAAGGCAAGGCGACCAAAGTGGCACACCATTTCACATTGGTAGGTGGCACTTTTTCTAAGCAAGGGAACTTACAATGTTTCTTGTGGGCATCATAAGATGAGTGAATCCCCAAGCCCACCTCTGCCAGAATCTTAAAGCTTGTTTCAAGGCCTTCACTGGTTTGCCTCACATAACTTCGTAACTTCCCCGGTGTCTCAACAACACTGTTTTCAACGTGGCGTCCTTGAAAATGGCTCCCACCTTGAACCCAGTGGGCGGAACAAACCTTCCAAGAGCAGGGGAGGAGCTCTGGTCAGAAGCCACTATTGCCCAGGTGTAGCTCCAAGTTCAACCACCAGTTGCCTATTATGCATAAACTTATCCAGCAAAACACAAAAGATACCAGAACAGATTTTAAATTAAACGACAGTGAAGATATGATTTATCAAAATTTGAAACTTGAAGGCTGCAACTAAAACAGCACTCAAAAGAAAATTCATAATCTTCAAAAATATACTTGAAAAGGCTAAAAAATAATCAACTATCTGATCTTACAATTCAAGAAGCTAAATAAAATTAAGTAAATTGGCCCTAAAGAAAATAGAAGAACATAGTAAATATACATTCAAAATTCAATGAATTTGAAAACTCTGATGAAATGAACAATTTTCTCGAAAAAGAGAACTGGTCAAAGCTGAAAAGAAACACTAAATAGTTTCATATCTATTACAGCAATTGAATTCATTATTAAAACCTTCCCACATAAAAAATATCTCAAGTCTGGATGGATTCACTGGTGAATTATTTCAAATAAAGAACTACCACTCATACAAAATGTACAGAGAAGAGAAATAAATGATTTCAAATTCATTTCCTGAGGGCAGCCTAACCTGGGTATCAATATCTGACAAGAACACTACCAGACTGGAAAATTACAGACCATATTATCTAATGAGCTTAGATGCAAAAATCCCAAAATAAATATTAGAAAAATGTTATCCATAAAAACAAAAAGATTAAGACATCACTAATGTATTAACCCAAATGGGATTTCAGGTAGGCAAAGGTGGTTTCACATTCAAAGATGTTATCAGTGTAATTTACCATATCAATAGCAAAAGGTAGAGACATTATATAATTATCTGTCAGTAGAGACCAAAAAAAAAGCATTTGATGAAAATTCAATACTCATTTATTACTTTAAAAAACTGTGAGCAAATTAAAAAAAAAAAAAAAAAGAAACTCCTGAATCCAACACAAGTTATCTGTAACAGTCTAACATCACACATAGCAAATACTCCCTGAAGTGAGGAATGAAACAGGAGACTCACTATCACCGTTTCTATGTAAACTTGATCGGAAATTCCAGGCAATGCAGTGAGGCAAGAAGATGAAATCAAAGGCTTAACGACTGGAAACGGGAAAATAAAACTGCCATTATTCAGAGAAAATGTGATTGTGTATGGAGAAAATTCAGTTAGTTAATCAATTGAAAATCCACCAACAATTAGAATTCTTAAGTGAATTTATATAGATTTGATGCAAATTCTCCATGAATATTTTCATTTCTGTATAGTCCTGACATGTTAAGCAAGGAGGCACGTATGAATAGCAAAGGCCTTGAAAGCAAGAGATAATAAATGTATGGTTCTAGGGCGATGTAGAGATTTATCTCTCTGGAACCATTTGCTTACATTCCTGGATCATAAACCTAATCTGTCTCCTTGGGGAAAACAGGTGGGTTTGTAGCAGCTTCTTACAAGATCAGGAGTTTCCAATACACAATGTTTTAATACTCAGCTGCCCACACAAACCCATGTAGGCAGAATTCCCCTTGGCCCACTCTTCATCGCCCCCAGGAACTGGATGGGGTTGGAAGGATAGTTAAGAAAAACAATGTAAACGTGTGCCATGACTAATAAATTGTCTACACCAGTTTGGCTCATTTCCTTACTGATCAAAGTCATGGAAATGTGGCGAGCAAATCTTAGGAATTGCTTGATCATTTGACTTAATATTTAATAGCAAACAGGTGAACATAAGGTTTAACAATTTACAGTGACACTAAAATATATCAAATGTCTAGGATTATATCTAACAAAGAAGCAAAAGATTTCTACATGAAAATAAATAATGCAACAACAAAATTCTAAACAAATGGAGAGATTTATCACAGACAGGTTTTGTAAAACCTGCATTGTGAATCTGTCAGTAATCTCAAAATTAACCTACAGATTCAATGCATTCCCAGACAAAATTCCCCCAAACTGTGCAAATTAATAGGCTTCTAAAATTCTATATTTCATATGTATTCTCAAATGTATCTATAAGCACAAAGACCCTACAATACCAAGACAACCTTGAAGATGAGCACTGGGAAACTTATACCCAAAGGTATGAAAAGCACCTTTTATAAACAAACAGGCCAGTGGAATAGAATAGAGTCAATAATTAGTCCACACACATTCAGTGATATGATTTCTGAAGATGACACTGAGTGCCAGAAGAAAGCATGATCTTTAAAAGAACTGTGCCAGGTCAACTAATATAGACTAAAATGTAGATGGGCTACCTGGGTGGTTCAGTCGGTTCAGCATCTGCTTTGGCTCAGGTCATGACCTCACAGTTTGTGAGTTCAAGCCCCGCATAGGGCTCTGTACTGACAGCTCAGAGCCTGTAGCCTGCTTCAGATTCTGTGTCTCCCTCTCTCTCTGCCCCTCCCCAGCTCATTCTCTCTCTCCCCCACCTCTGTCTCTCTCCCTTTCTGTCTCAAAAATAAATAAATAAACTTAAAAATTTTTTTAAACAATACAAATTAAAAAATAATGTGTAGAACCCTATCTCCCACTTTACACACACACACAACACAAACAAATACTTTCAGATGGATTTGTCTACAGATCTAAATGTAAAAAATAAGCAAAACGTTTTGAAGAAAACATAGAATATATATTCATGACCTACGAATAACCAAAGCTTTCCTAAAATAGGACACAAAGGCACTAATCCTAGAAAAAGAATTATAATATTTAACTACATTGAAATTAGACCGAGCATATGGACTGTAGTGGGTTGAACAGTAGCCCCCAAAAAGATAAGCCCTTATCCCAACCCCTAGAACCAGTGAATAAGGCCTTCTCTGATAAAAGTGTCTTTGCCAGTGTAATTAAGATCTTGAGATGAGAGCATCCTGACTTATCCCAGTGGGCCCTAAATCCAGCGACAAGTGTCCTTATAAGAGAAACACAGAGGAGTGAGCCATATGAAGACAGAAGTAGAGACTGGAGTTATGCAGTCACAAGCCAAGAAACACTGGAGTCATCAGAGCCTGGAAAAGGGAAGGAAGGGTTTGCTTTTAGAGTCTTTGGAGCGAATACAGCTCAGTCAATACCTTGATTTTGGACTCCTGGCCTCTAGAACTGTGAAAAATAAAATTTCTATCACTGTAAGACTGCCAATGCATAGTCATTTGTTAGAGCAGGCACAGGAAACTATTACAGGGCCCTCCCGAATGCAGGGTCCCGTGGGACCACGCAGGTCTTGCACTGATGAAGCCAGCCCTGAAGGAGCCGTTGTGATTGTTCAAAGGTGGGACAATTTCATCATCAATGATGACAATAAACTGCAATGGACTAGGACATGTCAAATGTGTTTAAAACCATGAGTTAGAATTGACACTAAAGATCACCTTTGGACTCTGCTAGATAACTAACCCATTGTTTTGGAAACTGATGAAAGAGGGAAAAAAGTCAAGAATTCATCTTACCTCTTTGATAAAAACTGCATTTCCGGGTAATCAAATAGTTGAGAAAGGAAAGCTCTTCTCAATGGATGTATTCCAGCTAGTAAATAAGAAGGAAGGACAGAATTAGAATATCACCATGTTTCACCCTCTATTGAATTAAGGACCTAGGCAACAATCATCAAAGCTGCTAACTTTACACAGGAGAATATTTCTTGATTTAAGTGTATAATACTATCTTTGATGGAGTCATGCAACTGAAAAAACAGTCAAACCAGAATCTGATCAAACATCTAGTTCTAACCAGCAATTTATGGAAAATATCAGGACCAGAGAAACATGTTTAAAAAATACCTTGAAAATGCAATCAGGAATCACCAGTCTGTGTTTTTGTGAGAAACTCAATAGTTCACAGAACGTGTTTATTTCTTTTGTTGTTGTTTTTTTGCTTTAACAAATAAATTACAAGAGAAACAAAGAGAGAAGACCTGTAGATTAACTTTTTTGATGTTTATTTATTTTTGAGAGAGGCAGAATATGAGTGGGGGAGGGGCAGCGAGAAGGAAATACGGAATCTGAAACAGGCTCCAGGCTCCGAGCTGTCAGCACAGAGCTCCAAGCAGGGCTGAAACCCAGGAAATGTGAGATCATGACCTGAGCCAAAGTCAGAAGCTTAACTGATTGAGTCACCCAGAGGCCCCATGAAGACCTATAGATTAAAAGAGAATTCATGGGCAAATAAAAATCTATCATTTCAACTTTTAGTTTTGATTCAAATAATAAATTGTTTTCTTAATCCCAGTAGATTTTTTTAAGTGGAACGTATTTGATAAACTGATCTTAAAAATTCATAGAACAGGGGCACCTGGGTGGCTTAGTGGGTTAAGCGTCTGACTTCAGCTCAGGTCATGATCTTGCGGTTGGTGGGTTCCGCCCAGCGTGGGGCTCTGTGCTGACTGCTAAGAGCCTGGAACCTGCTTTGGATACTGTATTTCCCTTTGCTCTCTGCCCCTCCCCCACTCATGCTGTTTCTTTCTGTCTCAAAAATAAACATTAAATTTTTTTTTAAATTCATAGAACAAAAAGCAAAGATTTATGACAATTTTGAATACCAACGACACAGCATGGGGGAATTTTTCTCCCACATATAAAAAAAACTATTAAATTGTCCTGTTGAAGATAGTGAGTATTGGCAGGAATGGGAGTCCAAATATTCAGAACGTAAGGGAACCAATCAGATAGAAGGGCCTTAGCACTGATCCCAGATGCTCCTCGGTGTAGCAGATATTAATCTTTTAATTTTTAGATCAGGAGTGGCTTTGGGGAGGCAAGGGGTAGGGAAAGCTTGTATTAAATCACTATACAAAAAAAATTGAACTCTAAATATTTTAAGGAACAATGTAAAAAAGCCAAAGTTTGAAACTATTAAGAGGAAATACAGAACATATATTTGACCTCAAAGTAAAAAAGGAGTCTTAAATAAGAGGAAGGAAAATCTCTAAAGGAAAAGATTGACAATTTTAATTATAGTGAAATCTAAACTTCTGCATAAAATGATATCATGCACAAAATTCTTTAATGGTCCAAGGAAAGGGGGAAGATATTACTATCACATACATATATACATATTTAAAGGCAAGAGATTAGAGAAATGGGCAGAAAAAAAAAGACAAAATTATAATAAATAGAAAAGAAAAGCCAAATTGTCACTAAATATATAAAAAGTTCTCAGACTTTCTTGTAATCCATTAAATGCAAATCAAAACAAGAATAAAATACCATCTCATAAACAATAAAATATCATCTCATCAGAAGGGCAAAATTTTGCAGAATTAAAGACATGTATGTTGAGCTATAGAAAATTGCCATATAGGTCAGAAGTGATTATATATTGGCAATTTCACCGTTGAACCAATATATTCCCTATAAACTAATATGTTCCCTTCTGTGTCCAACCCCTCTCAATCAGGGTTCTGTGAGAAAACTGTCCTATAAAAAAATAACTTGAGTAACAATTTTCTCAGTTCTCCAAGGGTACATAGCTAGTTCCATTCTAGATTCATAGGAGCAAATTCATTCATTACACAGTGATGGATACTTTAGAGTGAGAGGGTTTAATTCTCTCCCAAAATCCTGGCTGAGAAGGGATAGAGAGAAACTCTTTCATATATATACGATATGTATTAGGATATTCAGTGAGCTTTGTTTTAACAACCAAAAATGTTTTAATGTATATTTATGAATATATATTCATATGACTAATAACTTGGTAGCGCATTCACAAAAATAGAATGAGTGATCCAGAAATATATGTGCCCACATAGGTAAATTTCAGTAGTACAGCATTAAGGCAAAAAGCAAGCTGCCATAAAAAGTATACAGAATATAATACCTTTATGCAAATTTTAATAGCATACAAAACAACTGCATGCCTTGCTTTTCCATAAGCATATGTGTAACAAAAGTATAGAAAATAATGAATAAGAAGAGTAAGCTCAAATGTCAGTATAGGCCTTACCTTTGGGAAGGGAGGCACAGGAAGCAATTTCAACAATAACTGTAAAATGTTACTATGTTACGAGTTTATCTGTAAACAGGATCTGTACTTTGTTAGTTTATGTTCAATCCAGCTGTTAAGTATATGGAGGTTTGCGTTATTATTATTCTGTACTCGTCTATTTAAAACTTCAGGAGAAAAAAAGAATACCTAGTGTGATTAAAGATAAGGCTGATCCTCAGCCCTGACAATGTGCCTGACTATGTGAAGCACCTTACACGTATTACCTCACTTAATCCATACAGAACACCTGGGTCAGGTATGCCACAGTCTCATCATAGATAAATTAAGACAAAAGGCCTTGCCCAGATTTCTAGTCAGTTAAAATTAGAGCAGTCCCAACTACAAATAATGTCTTCTGCGGTGACAAAAAAAAAAAAGAAGAATAGAATTTCATGAAGTTATTGTAGGTTTTCTGAAGTCATCCACTTAGCCATTCATTCTCTAAATCATTCATTCCTTTTCATGCCTAAATTTCATTTCTTACAACTTGTGTAATCTGGAGCTTTTTAAACATGATTACCCCATCTGTAAATGGAAAAAATAACAATATCTTCCTCTAAAGTTGGTGGCAGCATTAAAAACATGTAAACTATTTAGGATAGTGTCCAGAACAAGCAATTGATACATCTTGGTAATTTTATATTTACTCATTCACACATTCCTTTGCAATGAACTATTTTGCTATATGTCAGTTACAAGAATTGACCCTGAGATGTGAAGATTTCAATAGGTTCTGTGACCTCATAAGATTTCTTTTGTTGTTGTTTATTTTTGAGAGAGGAAGGCAGAGTGTGAGCAAGAAAGAGACGGGGGTGGGGGGGGGGAGAGAGAGAGAGAAAAGGGAGAGAGAATCTGAACAAACTCCAGGCTCTGAGCTGTCAGCACAGAGCCCAACGTGGGGTCAAACTCAGGAATGGCGAGATCATAACCTGAGTCAAAGTCAGATGCTTGACTGACTGAGCCACCCAGGCGCCCCTACACTTACACATTTTAGTGATCGTGTAATTCACATTTTCCTCCCCTTGTTGACTATAAAGTCCATGAGAGTACTGATTACCAGTCTTGCCCAACATGAGGAACACTGAAACACAGTTGATGGTAGGCTCTTAAGAATATATTTTGAATAGGTGGACCTGGGTGGTTCAGTTAGTTTAGCAACTGACTCTTGATTTTGGCTCAGGTAATGATATCACGGTTTTGTGAGTCTGAGCTCCTTATGAGCACATCAGGCTCTATATACTGACTGTGTAGCAGAACCTCCTTGGGATTCTCTCTCTCTCTGTGTGTCTCTCTCTCTGTCTTTCTCAAAATAAATCATAAACTCTAAAAAAAGAATATTTATTGAATAAATGGAGGAAGTGAGATGAGAAATGGGTGGCAAGTAAAATAGTCCTGGGGGAAAATCGCTAGGATCTTCACACTGTGGCAGGAGAAGCAAAGTTGGAGGTGGGTAGGAGAGGGACACCAGGGAGAGTACTGAGTGAAGCAGTAAGGACTGGGAAGACCAGGGAGAGGCCTCAGTCCCGGGTGATTGTGTCTTGGGTGACTTGATAAGTGATCGTTGCTATTGCCTGAGTCTAGGTAGAAACAAGGGTGTGCAGGCTTGTGCACATGGGAGGTGGGTCTCTGCTGTGTAATGGGGAAGGGAAGACAATCCCAGAGGCCATTCTTCTTTTACAGTCTTACAAAGAAATAAAAGGTATAAGAAGACACTTGAATGTGGATCACTTTTCCCCATGGATATAGGTTCTTACGCATATATTTTAAAAGACTAATGCCAAAATGGTGAGCAACATTTGAAGTAAAAGAAATATCATGGTAATAGGAAAGGAGTGGAAGAAATTAGGGAAAAAAAAACTATGACAGAAACATTTGAAAAATCTTGACATAATGGGAGGAAATTAAGGAGGAATGAATAATAAATGTGAGATGAGATTTGTCTGAAAGCAGCATCACAAGGAAGAAAGAGTGAAGAATCTATTTAATAACATTCTAACCTAAAAATGGTGATGAGGCATTGCTTTAAGGTAATGGGTGCTGTCAAACTTTCAGTGGGAGCAATTTTCCAGGTCTTTTCAGTTAATAGGTCTGAATCCCATTTAGGGTGCTCCAGCTCAGAGAACCCAGAAAGTGTCCTATTGGAAACAGAAGGCCTGGCATGCCACCCTACGGGAACCCTGATCCCACTGGATTTTAAGCAACTTTCAAAATTGATGCCTAGGTGTTGTCTCTGGAATTCTGCTCATCATTAATTGCTCAACTAAGAGACTCAGACTCTCTTTCAATTTTCTTCTGATTCCTTAAAGCTCTTGGCCAAACTTTTCTTTCCTCTTAATTTTAAAGAATTTATACACATCTTCTTCTCTATAAAGGCTGCTCTCATTTTATGAAAGAAAAGTAATTAAAGTTTCTCCTTCCTACCTCTAACTCCATCTCTGCCCAGCTCCAAAACAAGAGACATTCAGTTCTCCATAAACTGCAGAATAAATATCAATCAGTGCAATCTGTTTACTGTAGGAATAATGCCCTGTGTTACTATCCATACCTGTTTTAGATTTTATGTTGTGAAATGGTACCCAGTCATGCCTTCTAGGTGTGGCTGTGGGATAAATGAATATATTTAGTAATGACAGTAAAACTGCTGCCCTCTTCACACTCTGTGATGTCATAGCACCGTATCAATGGCATGATTTCCGGACAGCTGGACACCTGTGCCCATTTTTACTTTGACTATAATCAGAATAAGCCAGATTCCACTAGTATCACTGTCACTTCCTGAGATCATTTGTTTAATGGACTAATGGAGTTTAGGATCTTATTTAAAAGGTGGGCAGTGCAGTGAGAAAGGAGTGTATCCTAACTAATACTCTAGGACCTGCACAGATTGTGCTGGGAGGGTTTGATTGCACAGATTAACAATTCTCCAAAGTGTCCCATGAAGCTATGTATTCTTAGCAGCAGCTGTGTGAGCACTCAGGGTTGAAATTCCAGCAGACAGCTGTCTCACTCCTTGACTAGGAGAGACATGCAGGTCTGGCTATTATCTCTAGACATGGAGATAGAAGTGCACCCAAAGATGCACAATAGCGGCTGATGGCGGTGGGGATGGCATGCAGCTATTATACACAAAACATGACAATGTGGTGCCAAAGGACCACAAATGAAATTTCTGCAGTAATTAAATTTCTCTCTTCTGTAGTGTCACACGGACAACTTTGTGAGCAAGTGTAGTCCAAAGTAGCTCAACTCCACATAGCCTTTCCCTCCAACACTAGGAGCATTTTATGAATGGCAGGATATAAAGTATCAAGAGCAGAGGGAGTAGGAACTTTCTTCTCCCCAAGCATTAGGAGGATTAGAAAGATGAGTCATCCAATGGGCAGCAACTCGGTGATTTGGGTTTGCCATTGGTTGGGATTTTTCATGAAGTCATGCTAACGAAGTACTGGGCACTGGACAAGTCTGGCCCTACCTCCTCTGCCCTGGGGGTGCAGAGTTCAGGACACAAAAAAATCACAAACCAAAGCCCTTGTGCAATTCATCACCACTTTTTCCATGAGTTAATTGCCCTTTCATACATCATATACGGTACATGGAGGGCTGTTGGTTGTATTAAGGTTCTCTAAGGAAGCAGAACCAAAACGATGAATATATATACACATACACATATATATATTGCACATATGTATTCTGAGTTTAGAGGCTATCTGCTGGCAGAATTCCTTCTTGGTCAGGGAAAGTCAGCTTTTGTTTAATTAAGATCTCCAACTGATTGAATGAGGCCCACTCACATTATGGAGGTAAGCTGCTTTACTCAAAATCTACCCATTTATATGTTAATCTTATCCAAAAACAACTTCACAGAAACATCCAGAATAATGTTTGACCAAATATGGGCACTACGGTCCAGCCAAGACATACAAAATTCACCATAACTTGGTTATGTTTTTTATGTTGTTTGTTTTTGTTTGATTTGCTTCATTCACTCGTTTATTTATATGTTTTTCCTGGATGAACTCAGATAATTAGTAATAGTTTTCAATAGAAAATCAGCTTAAATGAGTGAGAGGGAAGATCCTGGAGAAACATCTAGGGAAGTTATCTCCTTGAGTTCTAGCTCTGTGTCCAGACCTCTGCCGTGTACTTCATTAACCTCCTTCCACTCAAACCCACACCCACCTTAGGAGGTATGTATCGGCTTCCCCATTTTTTAGATCCAAAACCTAAGACTCGGGCAGCTGCAGTGATCTCCCTAAGGTCACCTGCTGCTGAAGAAGGATATAAGGATATTACCTGAAGTCTCTCTGACTGCACTGCCCCATCAGACCTCCAACATGGCACATTGTTGACGTTGTTATACAGAAGCACCCCAACTATACACCCGCACTTAAAATATTTTCACACTGCCATGTTGCCTCTTGAGATATCTGTACTGCTCTGATATTTACAAATATGTTTTGTAAACCCAAACCCCACAATCAAGATACCACATGTCACAAATGATGACCAAGTTAGTGATCCCTGTTTGAGAAATCACACATTCTCATCTGTGCTCTCGTTCTTGACCAGGATTGTTATTTATTCATTCATTTTATTATCTCTTTCCTTGTTCCAGAGGTCATAAGAAAGTGGCCTGAAGGCTAAATTTGATTTGCAGACAAGTTTTATTTGAACCCCCCACCCTGAATGCTGCACTGTGTTTTGAATGTTTTTAGTTTCTAACATGTAAAAGATCAAACACTTCCATATCTAAAAAAAATATATCTATTTCCTACTTTTCTTGAAAATTCAGCAGATCTGGCGACATTAGGTCACAATTCCCACCTGGCAAAGGGAAGCAGTAGGTGCAAGAACTTTTAAACAGACTTGGGCTCTGTTTCATCATGGTGCCCACCCAGCTCACTTTGTTCATTTCTATTTTCTTCATTCACATCCCCATGCCCTTTACAGTCTCTATATTCCACTCTTTTGGGGGAAAATGTGTGGAGGTGATTCTGAGACTGGGGCAAGATACACAATTTTCTTCACAATTTATAAGGTCGGTATATCCAATAGGACCAAGAAATTATTTTAATTTCTCTTTTTTTTAAGAACTTTATGAGGACCCATGCACCTTAGGTTGAGCCTCTTGCTTCTGCTCTCTAACTTAAATAATACCAGACCATCCTTGCTGGACAACCTCAGGGAAACCTGCCCTTTTGTTTAATAGTTACAATTCTCAGGAAACTCCTCACTAAATTGCCCCCCTATAAAATCTGCCATCCACTGGTTCTACCTCTAGTTCAGTCCTTGGGGGCTCTCTTCACCTGACACCTCATCAAATATTTGAGAGCAGCTCCCTTATCTCCTCTAAGCCTTAAGCACCTGATGTTTCTCACAAAAAGCTGCCTGTATTCCACACAGGGGAGTGTGCATGATTTCAAAGTGTGTGACATGCTCAGTGATGTAGAACTCTATCAGAAGTGGGGGGAGTGGGGTGATGCCTGAAGATCTCCTTTTATATTAATCTATCTTAAGAACCTGAACGTTCTGACAATGAAAGATAATCTTCCAAGCTCACAGGACTGGATTCCCTGAGGCGTTTGCACAGGAGGATGCCTTAGTGGGCAGAAACTGTGTCTCCACCTCTGAACTACAGAAATATTCTGCAAGTTGTCAGTTTCACAGTGTGTTTAGGACACTCTGGCCTTGTTGATAAGCAAAAGTTCTCATAAGCCAAACTCAATTCAAAAATAATCTAAGATGACATTCTACATTTCCTCTAATTTTCCAAAAGTGAATCCCAAGAGTATATGTGTTTGCATTAAATATCAAAAGGAACTTTACCCTACCTTATGATACTTGCCAGACAGAGCATCAGAGACACCCATGTCAGGCTGGGACAGGGAGAAATATCTCTAGGCAGGAGGGTCACATTGGAGAGGGAGGGGTTAAGAAGATAGTTATTGTTTTTTCCTGTGTATAGTTTAAAATATGATAAATGTGGGTCTAGTTTTTAATACATAGTTACTATTTATGCAGCCTTTAAGAAGTTAAGAAATCTAAGAAAAACAAAGACAGCGATCCTTTAAAATAAAATTTGTTCACAAGAGAAATCAATGTTAGAACAACTTGTGGGGGCTCTAATTATATAAAAGTTTCAGATTCTCATGAAAGGAGAAAAATTTAGAATGAATTAGTAAAAGCTTCTTTCTACTTGGAAAGAACACATCAGAGTGAAGTCTCTCCAGCAAAAGTTGGGTGACCATAATCTTTCTCTTTCAATAGATTGTCTTCTGGCTACTGCTAAAAATAAATCTCAAAGGCAATTTAAGGATGAAAAAAAAAAAAACCACAATCTACCTGAATTACACAGAAGAATCAAGGTACCAAGTTTCCCGAGTTAGGTATATTATAGTTCCTAAACCAAAGTGCTGGCCTCTGGGAATAATTCTTACCTGTTTGCCCAAATGTATAGAAATGATAAGACTTAATTCTAGGACTTTGGTTTGTACTGTAATGGAAACGACTCTCCTTCATGACTGCTGGCATAAGGTGAGTGTCAACTTCCAGGGCCCAGCAACTGAGCCTTAGAATAAGGGGAAATGAGGGGAAAAGAGCAAGAGCAGCTGCACAACTCCAGACAGCACCACTCACCCAGTTTTCCATGTAACACAAGTTCTACAACAGTGGTTCTGACTCACAAATGGATCTGATGACATCACCTATGCACTGAATAAAGCCCCTCCTAAAGACAGCTCCAATCTTGGACCTAGTCAGTTATGGAAGCCAGTAATTCTTCTTTTTCACTTAAGCTAGGTCATAAAGTACATGTGATATTTACATTTACTTTATAAGCCTCTCATAAACACTAAACAAGGTAATGGATATCGAGTATCTAGCATGTGTTGAAGATGTAATAGGCACAGTTTAACGTTAGCTCTCTTCCTCTCCTAAATGTTTCTACTTCATTAAATCCTCACTGAAATTGGACACTATACCTTAAATAGTTATTAGTAATTCCAGCAAATGTGATTAACTCAGTTAATTACCATTTCTCCTCTGCTAGTATGAGAATCCTCATCTACTTCTGCCCTTTTGTGCTCAAGTGCAGGAAGGAAGGAAGGAAGGAAGGAGGGAGGGAGGGAGGGAGGGAGGGAAGGAAGGAAGGAAGGAAGGAAGGAAGGAAGGAAGGAAGGAAGGAAGGAGAGAGGAAGAGGAGGAAGAAAGGAAGGGAAGGAGGAGGGAAGGATGGGAGGAGGGGAAAGAAGAAACAATCAACGCAGAAAACCTCCAGGCATATTCACCTGCCTCTTTGCCTATGTTAGACACATGGGCTCAGATTTCTAGAACAAAGTATGCATCCCCCAGTATATATCTGTACTTTTTGGCCGAAAGTAACAGAAACAGAATTCAAAGAATTTAAAAAAAATTTAGGGTGATTTACTAGGTCATGGAACCAATGTACAGAAAGGAAAGAATAAAGTGTCCCCAGGAATACAGGATTGAAATGAGTTTAAGTATTCTCACTGTCTAACCTACACCCTCTCCCCATCTCATCCTCTCCACCTCTACCCACTCTTCATCTTGGCTTCTATCCTCATTGACTTCATTCTGTTTGCTCTACTGCACATTCTGAGGGATCTAGAAGCTTTGAGGTCGTATCTCTGTAAGTCATTGTCCAAGGAGAAAGAGAGCTCTTCCTCTCAACTTCCACAACCAGCACCGATGATATAAGCTTGGTTGACAGACCCACCCATTAGATGTCAGAGACGTAAGGGCTGTAGGTGCGAATTCTTACAAAAGCACGTTGAGTGGAGGAGGACCAGTTTCTCAGGGGAAGTGGGTGCTGTTATGGAAGAAGGAGGAGGAGGAGGAGGAGGAGGAGGGATGCTGTATGGAAACAAACAACAGTTGTTCGCTGCATCTACTCTCCTCTCTTTGAGCTTGGGGCAAGACTTACATGGCTAGCACATGCTCTCTTTCTCTTCAGTGAGCCCCATTATGGTCTGAATCTACAAAGTCAAAGCTGTATTGCAAGCATTATGCAAAGACAGACACACAGAGATTCCCTAAAACCCCAAGCTCCAAAATCCACATGGCAGAAGATCCCCAGGAAACTAAAAAGATGCATTATATGACTCCTACTCTTACCCAAGTTTCATCCCTAACCCTTTTCCTGGAGGTACCAGGAAATGTAGTTGTTGATCAAAAAGCCTGCCAAACCTCAGTCCCAATATGACACATCTTTCTACTGCATCTCAGTCTCGCCAGTCCATATCATCCAACTGTTGTGTTTGTTTCCTTTCATCTAAGGACTGGCCCCATGCTTTCCCCTGCTGTGCATCTAAGGCTTTCCCTGGACGAAGCTGAGGTGAATAGAATGCCCCCAAATAGGCCCAACTGAGTGACTGTAGGTCATGTTGATGTCTGTTAGGACAAGGTACCCTTATTCTTTACCCCCAATGTCAGCTCACTTGAACTATGGGCATAATTGTAAGCAAGGAAAAAATGGTGTGTAGCACAAACACGTTGTACACTAGCTTCTCCAAGTAATTTGTAAGAAAGATAGAATAATAAAAGAAAGATTTTTTTAAATCAAATATTCAAGTAGATAACATCAGTCTAATATAGAATTGTGGCAGTGGTTCTTTCCTGTACATTTTTAAATAATAAAACCTCAGGGAAAAGAAACACACCTATACTCTACCACCCAGCACAATTACTTTTAATTCTTATTGGTGTTCACTCAGTCTTAGACATTGATTTTAAATTACCTTAACTATATTCTTGATACCCCTTGATTTTATTCAAAACCAATCTTAGAAAGACAATTTTCTGCAAAGATATGGGCCTATCATGGATAGTCCCACTGGTAATCATACATGGTGGCAAAATGACTTCTTACCTGTGTTAGCATGCTGGTGAATACACACCTTAATCTGCACAATTCCTAGCTTCAGGCAAAAAGATTGGGCAAAAATATATAGAACAAAAAGGTGAAGATCAGAAATATCAGCAGGAGGATCTGATTTCACTTGAGAATTTTTTTCAAAAGGTATATAATCACATATCCATCAAAGTGTGGTTTGCGGGTGTGTGTAGGGCAATAGAGGTCTCTCTCAGGCTATCTCTAACCATGTTGAGAAAGGGGTTATAATAAGATGAGGTGTTATTGTGTCTAGTCTGAAAGCTGAATAAGTGATTAAAAGTTTGGACCATATGGAGTGCCACTTATTTGTATCCTAAAGGAAATTTCTGGTAAAAATGACTTCTTCTTGCACTCTAGGCTAGTCTGCCTGCTGGTTGTGATTATCTGCATCTATAGCTGTCTCCCTATGTAAGGAGTAAGAACTTTGAGAGCTGGGATGGCTATTCTATACTTTCTGCCTATTACCTGCTCCCCAGCCCCAAGAACTCAGTGTGGTCTGGCTTCAGGTTGGGTGCTCTCCAGTGCATGGGATACATGCATCCCAAACTCAGCAGTCCAACACCCACCTCCTTATCTTCCCCAACAAATTACTTCTTCTCCAGTTGGTCCCATTCTACCATCTTAGTACTAGACAGCTCAGTCCTCAAATCCCTCAGACCAAATCCAATAAATATCTTTAATTTCTCCTTTGCTTTCCTTTCTAAATAGAAAATCTAACAGACTCTGCTTTCTAAACATACCAGAATTTACCACTTCTCACCAACTTCCTGCTACTCCCCTGGTCCAGGATGATGACAACAGTCCCCTAACTAGTCTCTCTGCTTCCACCTCTGCTTTCACTCCCTTCCCACCCAACACAGCTTCTTCTCAACAGAGAATCCCAAAGTGAAGTCGGATCATGCACCCCTCTGCTCAAATTTCCCACAATTCTCCATCTCCTGTAGAAAAGAAGCCAAAATCCTTTCAGTGGTCTGCAAGGTCCCATATTTTCTGCCCCTACTATCTAACTTATCTTCTGCCACTCTGCCCTTTGTCAGGGTACTCCAGCCCCAGTGACTTCTTGACTTTTCCTTAAATATGGCAGGCACATTCCTGCCCAGGAATTTTACACTGTTTCCTTGGTTGAAACATTTCGCACTCAGATGTTTATATGATTCACCTCCTTTAGGTCTTTGCTCAAATGCCATCTTCTCTGTGAAGCCTTCCCTGCTTGCTCAATTTAAAATCACCACTCCCCAGCACCCTTCCTCCTTAAGTTTTCTCCATAACACCCATGATCATTTCTCATACTGTATGGCTTAATTATTTATAACCTATTTGTTTTCCTTTACTAGATTTTAAACTTTACAAGGGCAGACATTTTCTGGTTTGTTTGCTGCTTTATCCCTACTTCCTGGCCCATGTAAGAAATAAATATGTTTTGAAAAGACAAATTGTTGGTTGGATAGATAGATGGAGAGATGGATGGGTAGATAAGTGAATGGCTGAATTAATGAACACGTTAGGTCATTTCATTTTAAGTCAGATGTAAAAAAGTAAATCATGTCAAATGACATACCCAAATTTCAGGGCGAGCTAGGAAAAGAACTGGTCTAGATGCTAGACTGTCAGGCTAAAAAGCCAGTGCTCCTTCTATGCTGCTAACTTCAAAATATCCTGTAGATTAAACTTTAAATTTGGGAAAGGATTAGAATTAAATGGTTTGGGTGAATAATCATCTCTGTACACATCAATTATGGCAAGCAAGCAAGTAAAAATATTTAGGACAAAAAAATGTATTATAGTCAGTTTCAGGATACAAAATAGATTAAAACTCCAACCGACTAATCAGAAGAAAAGGGGGAAAGATAGAAAAAAAAATACACATTTAAGGATGAGTGTTCTTGTTTGTCTTTCTATACTGATAAAAATTAATCAGATTTTCCACACCTTATTATATTTTGCACAGTAAGGATGGAGACTGTACAACTAAGTGCCATCCTTTCCAATTTCGGATCAATAATATTTCATGGCCTTTAAGGATTAGTAGATACTACAATTGGTTTCTCAGGGACATGACTAATAAGCAAGAGAAGCTGACAGATGGCTTTAATGCAGATGGCTGCCTGAAAAGAGATGGTCTTCAGAGAACACGTCAGATCTTATCATTTCATGATAGGATGATGTTCTTTATTGGGGTGAAAAGGAGAGAATATATTGGTCTGAATCTTTTGCTTTGTCCCTTTGAGGATAAAGGCAGGAAGCACATGGCTAGCATATCTGTAGTTTGTGGTTTAGGCTTGGGTGCTGCCCCTGTCGCCCTGCCCCTGCTGTTAGTCATTCTTCTTTGCTGTACAAGGTAGGGCTGTCCTCCTCCCCCGAGAGATTTCTTAGACCCATGTGAGACTGAGGCTTGGAACTAGTGGGTTTAACTTGACAAGAAGGAAGGTTAAAAATTATGGAAATGATTACAGTTTCAAAACTAGGAAAAGAGATGAACATAAAAGTATTTCCCCCCTTTTTATCATCATGCAGCTGTATATTATGTCTGTGAAGGAATGTACTATATAGAGCATGGAGAGAAATGAACAGACAGGTATATGGAAGTGATTACTGCTTCAATGTCAAGGGTGGGGAGATTGCAAGAAAGTGAGTATGTGGGATTGCGTTGTCTTTCTTTAAACATTTTTGTAATTTTGTATTGGGAACTAACAGAAGTGGAGAGAACTGATCAAGTATTTGACTAAATATTATTTCCAAAAATGTACTGGGATGTACTGGGATGGCTCAGTCGGTTAAATGTCCAACTCTTGATTTCAGCTCAGGTCATGATCTCACGGTTCATGGGATCGATCTTTGCATTGTGCTCTGTGCTGACAGTGCAGAGGCTGCTTGGGATTCTCTCTCTCCCCCTCTCTCTAGCCCTCCCCTACTCAGATTTTCTCTCTCTCAAAAAATAAGTTAATTTAAGAAAATGCACTGAAACAGCCAAAAGCAAAGGACACAAAATGTGGCATTTCTCAAAATCATACTCTAGGATACTTGCTTTAGTCCCAATTTTCATAAAAGAATTTTAGGCTACTATACTGATTTATCCATATATAAATCCTATTTTTTGTAGTCTTTCTTAATAACTGATAAGAATTCATTTTCCCTCCATCTCCCCACTCCCACATAGAGATATTTGTTGCAGGTGTTTGGTTTATCTTGTATTTTTGCTGCTTGTCCACTTTCCCCTGTCACTTAAGTGCTTCCTCAGACTACATTCACAGAGATTCTTTATCCAATTACAGCTCTGTTCTCAGTCACGTTTAAGCATCTAATTTCAGCAGACGACTTCTCTTAGAATTGTGATAAGGGGCCGTTACCCTAGGGCTAATTATTCAGGCATCAGTATAAGTCCTTACCATTCTCTACACATTCTCCATCACTTTACCATAGACAAGATTTCATTGTAAATCTACTGCTTTTACCAGTCACATTTATGTGCCAAGCCAATGAATGAGAAGATGCTTATTTATCTGAAGGTTCACCACTGGTGAGTCATTGTCTTATTGAAAGCTGTCCTGGCCTTCATTGATTAGTTCTGCAACTACCCACTGTCTTCTCTACCTCACTTCCAATTTCCCTATTTCTTATTAGTCACTAATAGAGGAAAGGTGTTACTCTTAAAATAATAATGCAACTTCTCATGAGGGAAAATAGTGGAGGTCTCTTACCTATATTGTCATTACCTTTACAGTGATATTTTGGATTAGAATGAGAAACTGTGTGGTGAATTGGAAGGAAGAGTGGATTTAGAGTCGGATCTGAGTTCCAGGACCAGATACGGCCCTGCCTAGCTCCACACCCTTAGCCAAGTCATTTAACCTATAGGCTTCAGTTTTTGCAACCAAAAATTGAAAGGATTGTATCAAATCAGGTTTTTCAAGTTGTATGTTTTACAGAAACTAGTGTCATGTAGTAAGAACATTTTTTCAAGTTTAATATTTCATTTCATTCAACAAAAATTTGCTGAATGCCTACTATGTCCTAGGAAAATAAGGCAAATGATCCCGAATGATCCTGAATGCAGTATAAAGAAGAAAAAAAGAAAACACAGAAGAGAGATAAGAGATGAGGAAAGTGTAATGACAAGGTAAAAATACTGGAGAACTAAAATGAGAGAAGAGGCAGAATAGGCCAGGGCAATATTTGAAAAGATGATTTTTTAAAAATTTCAAGGACTTGCATTGGGTGTTATATGGAAACCAATTTGACAATAACTATAATAAAAAAAATTTCAAGGACTAATCCAGAGATTCAAGAAACCTAGTGCATACTAAATGAAATAAATTAAAAGAAATTTCAAGCTTCAATACATTATAGTAAAATTGTTGAAAATTGACAAGGGGAAACAATTTTAAAGATGTCAGGGGAAAAAGCCAGATCATAAGCAAAGAAATAAGGCAGCTGACTTCCCAATACATCGATGGAGCCCCAGTAATAGTGGAATGGAACCGGAAAGAAAATGCCTACTGATCTGAAAGTCTATATCCTGGGAAACACTTTTCAGGAAAGCAGTAAAAATAAAGACATTTACAGACCTAAGACAGTTCATCGTTAGCACACACCCATTAAAAGATCATCTAAAGCAGGTACTTTTTGCAGAAGGAAAGTGATTCTAGGTGTAAGCTTTGAGATGCAGGATGGAATAAAGTGAACTCATATTAATCAGTTGACTATATAAAGCAGTGATAACAACATCAACATTTTAAAAATAGATTTTTTTATGTTTATTTATTATTGAGACAGAGAGAAACAGAGCATGAGTGGTGGAAAGTCAGAGAGAGGGAGATACAGAACCTGAAGCAGGATTCAGGCTCTGAGCTGTCGGCACAGAGTCCAACATGGGGCTCGAACCCACAAACTGTGAGATCATGACCTGAGCTGAAGTCAGACACTTAACCGACTGAGCCACCCAGGCACCCCAAAAGTAGATTTAAAATTACAACACAATAAACAAAGTCACAAAGGGGATAATGGAATTCAATTTTGAAGAAAACTGGTATTACTGGGAGGAGGGTTCATATTCTGATTAATTTTAAACTTCAATAATTTAAGTATATTTGGTAAAATTCTAGGGTAACCACTAAAAGAAAGAAACAGCACACATAACTTCCAAACTAGTAGAGGGAAAAATAGAAAATAAAAATCATTCATTCAGTTGAGAATAAAAGGCAAGAAACGAGAGAAAAAAACCCACCCCAGAATAGTTCTGTTCCGTAGTGGATAGTTTTAGAATATTGGTGGGATAAACAGCTGCATTCATGAAGGAAGGGATGGATGGATGAACACGTTGATATTCCTATACTAAGGATACCAGGTAAAAAAGAAACAAGGTCCAGGATCCTGCTTAGTTTAGGTGTTGCAATTTAGAGATAAATGAGCTTGCTAGCCCGACAGACATCAGTATTTATCCTGAAATGTACAGTCCCTTTGAAATCTTGACTGTGAGTTCTCTCTCCTATATCCCCGAGTCTCGTTCCCCTTGAGGTGAGCCAGCTGAAAAGACACCATCTGCATTCCACAGCTCTGATGCATGTTTGGTGGCACCCCAGGGTTTCCCCATTCCCCACATGTTTAGGCAAAAGTCATTTTAATTTTTCACTTCATTGAGGTATTTCTGAATGCCACTTACCACGTAAGATTGCATTTTCAGACTGCCTTGATCAGTAAAGGATTTTCAGTTGCATTGGCCCCTCTCTCCACTAGATCCCCAGGCGGAACAGCTGCAAAACTTAATCTAGCTTTTGGTAATGAATTCATTCATCTTATTTGTATGCAACTCAGGCAGAATAACCCCAACTTTAAAGGAAAATGAATGCTGATCTTTTTAAAGAGAGTGAATATGGAGCAGCCTGATCCCTGAGAGGCTCCGAGAGATTGAAGTTGTTCAAGTCTCACCCCCCAGCCTTAAAGGGTAAAGCTGCACAGTCAGGAATGTATTTGACCATCCTGTCAATCAAAGATGCCACACAAACCTCACTCACCCAGCCTGATTAGCCGGATGGACTTCTCTGAGGATGGTTAAAAGAGCACTATTAAAAATCAGCAGCTCTGCTCGGCCTCTTAATCTTTCTGAGTCTCAATTTACTCATCTGTGAATTAGGATGAGTTCAAATATAAGCATCTACAACCCTGCTCCTTAAACTTTTAGGTGCATCAAAATGACCCAGTGTGGGGTGTTGGTTCGTTATGATTTCAAATCCACTCGTTTACTAGTTAAGTGACATTGTTTTGATCTACTTGTTTATCAGCTGAGTGAAGTTGTTTTAACCTAAGGGAAAATTTGGGAGGCTGTGTCAAGATGATATTGGCAGAATTGTTGTGCTAGGGAATGCTTATTGAGATGAGTATACAGATGTGCATGTGTAATGCACATCTAAACTTTAAACACCAAGAATTTGTGAGGATTTACTGAGAGTGTTGTCGGGGCAAGGCGACTCTTGCTGATCTAAATAGCTCTCCAAAGATCTTGAGACACTTGCTCCTGCCGTAGCCAGGCTACTCATGGTTGGCAGTGGATCTAACCATGCAACAGACTCGGGAGAGAAGGGACATCTGTTTTAACCTTAGCAAGGCTACTCCTTGTAGGCAGTGGTGCAAGCCATACAGGGGTCTCTGGAATAATAATAACCTTTGGAACAGCCCACTTTGCCTTCCAATACCAGTACCATCACCCATTAGCTCTGTGCCCCCAGCAGCACCAGACCTTAGCTAGGAGCTGATTCACAGCTTTTAGTTGGAAGGACTGATTCTAATGTGAACAACTTGTACAAAGACATACCTCAACTAAATTTGGACTTTCTTTCATCTCCTCTTTGCCTAGAACAATAGTGCAATTACTCTATCATTGGTTTGGAGTGTGTTATTTCTTTATTGGCTTAATAAGTTACATTACCCTATCTGCTTTCCGCTTGTGAAATGTTACTATTAAAAATTATAATTCTGGACTGCCAGCGTGGCTCAGTTGGTTGAGCACCCACCTTGATACCAGCTCGGGGCATGATCCCAGGGTCATGGGATTGAGTCCCAAGTTGGGCTCCAAACTGAGTGTGGAGCCTGCTTGGGATTCTCTCCCCATCTCCCTCTGCCCCCCTCTCTCTCAAAAAAATTAGAATTCCTGCAATAAACCTGTGTTATATAAATTATTGACAAAGATAGATCTCAGTCTCTGAGCATAATTTGCCCCCTGAAAACACTCAGAGAGCTTGTTAAAATACAGACTGCAGGGCTCACCCTCAGAGTTTCTGATGTGATATGTAAAAGTGTGCAAGTATAAAGACCACGCTTTCAAAACATTGAGCTTTAAAGCTCCTTTTAGCTTTATTATTGTACTGTAGAGTAGTGTAAAATTCAAGTTACAGAAATTTTTATTTTAATATTAATTTTCTATGTAAAATAACTTTTGCTAGTTTTTACCCACATGCATATTATCAGACTGGGTTGCTGCATTGTAGTTAAGAATAATTTATAATTACTCATTATTTCCCTTTAGTAGTTAACAAAAGGTCATGGCTCACAGTTTATTTTTCTCTTCAAGTGAATATTTAATATGCAAGGTCAGAGTTCCAAGTATGCAGTAAAAGTGGCCATTTATGTGTTCATGGGCATCAGAAATAAATGTTCAACTCCAAAAATACTCTTGCTTGACCAGTTCCTTACTTCTAGAATGCATTAATTCTTTTGGATGAAGAGTGAAATTCTATTAAAATGCAAATGCCCCAGAATATAATAGAAATAAACAAATCTTGTCAGTCAATCACCTGTTACTGCAAGTGATTTTCTCAAATTATTTCACAAGTGCCAGGCTTGATAAGAGCAGGAAAGTGGAGTCATAGGCATCATTCACCAGAGCTGGCCTCACCATGACAGGTAAAGGAGAAGCAATAGTGGGAAAGTTCAACTCTGAAAAGTTCATCAACATCAGCATATTGCCTAGGCTTGGACTCATCTATACATCTAGCAAGGCCTTCTCTCAGTGGGCTACACCAGGCTCAGTGATCTGAAGTCAAAGATTGTGGAATCAAATTAATAAAAGCTCCATGGATTCAGATTTGCCTAATAAAAGATGGTGTTCTCAAAATTCGTGCAGCTCCCTGAACATGTTACTGATGACACCTATGTAATAGAGTATAGTAGTCTGTCATCTGGACCACAAGTTAACTGTCCATTTGGTAGAAATGGTTAGGGCAATGGCTTTTGCAATCAAGGATGGAAATTCAAGATCCAACCATTCTCTGTGGCACAGAAATGAGTTAAACATTGCAGATCTCTGGGTATATGCTATAAATGAGAACACACAGAATGAAATTTAGCAGCTGTGTGTTCTCTTGAGTGCTTCTTATTACCTTATAACTTGTTTCTTTCTCTCTAACTAGAAAGCATTAGAATATCTGAGAACTCCTGGGGCCTGGAATGTCTTAGGCTACCTTATCCATTTGAACCCAAAATATACTCTCTGTTACAAGCAAGGCCAATTTGTGAAAGGAAAACAAGCATAATGTCTAGCATAAAAGAAGTTGGAGTATGCATAAATCAGACAACCAAAAACATGAGTTCCCATAAAAATAATATCACAAAAACCTGCCTATGTATAGCTAACAAAGATGGTATATTCTGTGATCTTGCCATGACATTGTATCTACTTAGCATATCATTAAAGCAAGGTATATTTCCAAGATAACAAAATGAGCAGACATTTAATTTGATTTCAGTAAATATGGGTTAGAATCCCTGCTGCTACCTAACTGCTCTAAAATTAGATGCCAGTGACACAATCCTAGAAGAAGCATATCATTAACTCTGGGTAGCAAAGCCTTTGGGTTGCTGAGCTAGAGGGAACTCTTTCTGCTAACTGCCATTTTGCTTTGTACACAACTCTATTACCATGATATAAAGCCCACAGGGCTATAAATAGCAATTATTGCCTCTACTGTGCAAGAACTTTGGTGTTAGACTGCCAGAACTTAAATCCTAGCTCTGCCACTGAAAGACTGTGACCTAAGCAACACACGTAAACACTGGGTACCTGTTTCTTCAACTGTAAAATCAGATAACAATAGTATCTACTTAACAGTATTATTGTGAGAATTAAGTAATTGAAAGACACATAAAGCACTTAAAGGAGCACCTGGGTGGCTCAGTCGGTTAAGCATCTGACTTCGGCTCAGGTCACGATCTCGCGGTTTGTGGGTTCAAGCCCCACGACGGGCTCTGTGCTGACAGCTCGGAGCCCGGAGCTGCTTCGGATTCTGTGTCTCCCTCTCTCTCTGACTCTCTCCTGCTCACTCTGTCTCTCTCTCTCTCAGAAATAAATTAAAAAAAAAAAAAAGAAAAAAAAGCACTTAAAATAATCCCTGGCACACACTAGGTGCTAAGTAAACATTAGCTATTGAAAGCTGATCATTTCTGCTCTCTTTCTTCCGCAAGTCTATCCAAGATCATAAATGTGTGCATGGGCTCCCCTTGGGAATGAAAATCCTTGTTTAAAGAGAAACCATTCATTCAAAGAGAAAACTCTGCTTGCAAAATGCTAGCACACAACAAGACGGGTACCTTCAAGACACACAAGAGAACAGACCAACATGGAGAAATGTCCAAAGACTGCCCACAAGAGCCAGAGTAAGGTCGCTCCAGCTACCCTGCAAAGGTCTGCTTGAGCAACATTCAGGGTTTATGGATCAACCACAATACAAAATATGGATGGGGGACTGAACTTGCGATCGAATCTCAGACCTACCACTTAATTGTCTTGCAGCCTTGGGAGAGATGCTTGCCTTCACTAAGTCTGTTTCTGAAGCTCTAGAATGGCGATGATCATGCCACCTCGCAGGGGGAGTGTGAGTGCCGGAGAAAAAGGAGCACGCACAGTGGGGGCCTCACCACCTTTGTTCAGCAGAAAAAGGGAAGGCCGTTTCCATAGGGAACCTTTGTGTTGCTAACCTGAGAGCCAAGTATTCACATTAGGTCGGACTATTTCGTCTCTCTAGCTAGACCTCTGTGTACCTTTCCCCCCTAAGTTTAACAGCCAACAAATTTTTACCATTATTGTTAATAATAACAACAGCAACCTACACTTTAATACCTACCATGTGCTGCTTGCTATTTTGCTCCATTTCTTGATCATAGGAACTGCTGCATTAGGATCTATATACATATAATCTATTATTGTCTATATTTGAAATGTACATTTATATATTACCATGACATATATATGTATATATATATCCTTCACATAGGTTTATGTCCATGTGTGCAAGTAATGCAAATATGTGTGTGTGCACACATATACACACACATGCACATGTGCATAATTTTTAAAGATTTGTAAATGCCTACTTCAAGACCTATTCTTAGGAAGCTAGGCAGATGTAGATTTCAAAGAAACTTCCCTCTGTGAGTTAGTATTAAAACAACAAGGCACTCCTTTTTGGAGTCAATTGTCTCTTTATTGTCTCTTCGGGCTGAACTTGGTTGTAAGGTCACCCAATTTTGTTGAATCAGCTCAATTTGCTCCTTTAAAGTCTTCCCATCTTTTCCACTGATGTGAGTTTAAGTGAGAGCAGTTCAGACCTTGTAAGTTGGTGATGTCCTCAGGTCCTCTGGGCTCTAGATCACTGCTGAACCCCTCGACCTACCCCACCCTCTCGGCTTTTACAGGAATTTGTTAACGATCAGCCCCTTGACACTTTCTATCTACTTGTAACTCTCCCGAGTCAATTTTCACCTAAGAATGTCAGGGGCTCAGGCATTAAAATTCAGGCCCTATATAGTCCACCTACTGGTAAAACTAATGCCCATTAACCTCACCTGAAACCATACAGCTCAGAAAAGGCAGAGAGAAAGCTTCAGTTCACTCAGAGTTAGCTGAATTCCTCCAGGGCAGCTCCCACATTATCGTATGAAGCCTACAGTAAAACCAAAGACCATGCAAAGGCCACAGAATTTATTTTGACTAAAACTGTCTCCTAAGCTACAAGAAGCAATAATGGTGAACTAGCAGGAGCTTGAAGATTTTATGAGAAAAGTTTTCTACTCACAATGATTGAATTGCTCAAGTTATGTCCCTACTTTCCTTGTCTCTGTTTCTCCTAAATGTTTGGCTCTTGAACACACATGCCAGTTCTGTGTGTACATGTAGGTTTACATATAGGTTTACAGGTTTGAAAAAAATCTTTAGAGAAAAATGTAAGAAATAATAGAACAAACAACCCCATAATATATTAACTATGGGACAAATAGCATTGACTATTAAAAATATTTTGTCATAAATGCTTTGGACTTTTTATTTTATAAAGTAAAAGTAGATCACATTGCAGTCTTCTTTGACCATTCTCTCTGAATCCATTGGCATTAATTACCATGTATATACTTCTGGTACATTTTTTATGCTTTAACATACATATATATGGTCATAAAAACATAGTATGGTATATATCATCTTTTTAAATTTACCTAGATGGTATCATCATTTATCATTCTGCAAGTTGCTATTTCCATACTCAGCATTCTGTTATTGTATGTATACATAGTGATATGCATGGATTTAGTTGTTTCTTTTTAATTGCCCAAGGTCACATGACACGTTAGTGTAGGAGAAATGAAACCTGCCCATTTTACCACTTACGTACAAGAGGCTAGGGACTCCTAGCTCCTGGGGGAAAATGAAATGCTCTTGGGAGAAAAAAAAAGCATCAGTTAATATTTCTCAAACTGTAGTACTGAGAGTGTTCATGTCCCACACCTAGCTACACAAACAAATTAAAATCACAAAGGGGTACTGACCATTGCCAAATTCACAAATGAATTGGGAATGCAAAGTTAACATCCGAAATAGATTCTTAAGGGTATTGTTTTAAGGATAAAATCATTTTAGAGCCAGGAGAGATCACCATGCACAGGTACAGTCAGAGAAGCCTTTCTAGAAGAGGCAATGATTGAGACAGGCAATGAAGGGTGGCAAAAAACTCAAATACAGTAAGAGAATAGGAAAGATACTACAGACTGGGAACATCATTTAAAAAGAAAAGTTTACAGAACTTAGAATAAGTATGGAGTATGTAGAAGACTCTGAATGGAGAGGGAGACAGCTATTAGAGGAAGGGTAGGGTAAACATGGAGAAATCCGAGAACCAGGTGACACAGTCTGTGCTTGTAACCAATAGGGAGCCCTTTAAGTATATCCACATAGGATTGACTCTAATTGCTCTATCTGCAGCTCCTAGGATGTTCCAGGCCTTCTTACATCCCTGCACGTTTGAACACACTATTCTGTCTGCCAGGAATGCCATCTCTGGCCTCTTCAGCGTTCAGCTGAGGCAGCATACCTGTGAAGCTTTCCTTGACAAACGCTCCCTGCCCAGAAGTAGGTTCTCCTTCTCCTTCTCACATACTTTTCTATCTTGGGCTTCCTTCTAGCATAGAACTTGTCAAAATGGGTTGTAATTATGTTTAGCAGTCTTTCCCACTAAATTATAAACTCACTGGCAAGAAGGACTTTGACTTATTTATCTTTTTGCTCCAGAATATAACATGTCATCTGTTTCAACTATTGTTTGAATCAATGCCTTAATTAATGATTCATTAAAGAATTATGTATACTCATATAATTTCCCATGTTTTAAAATATTTGTATGTAAATATCACCCATGTAGGCTAAAAAGACTCATTATTTTGATGCCTCTTGACTTTTAGAATACTGCTCACTAGAAAAAAAAATGGTAAGCAATTTTTGACAGTAAGAACTGTCAATAATACACGAAACTAGTGATGTATATTCTGAAAGATGTGTCAAAGTTCTATTTGTCCTGCAATTGTGCAAAACTCAAAACCTTCTCATCTATAGAAAAGAAAAACTATGAAAGCTTTGATGTCATGCACTCTAACACTTCAATCATGCCATCTTCAAATGGATATATTGTTTAAAAAGAAAAAAACTTGAAATTTCCCATAAAACCTACTCATAAAATATTAATTTGTCCAAACCATCATTTATCCAAAACGTATGTTTTGAGTTCTGGCCCCAGGGATACTGAGTGAATAAGTCAAATGCTCCTATTGATATGGAGCCTATAGTCCAATGGACGGGAGTACAAAAACAAAGTAAGGAATAAATAAACAAATGCAACCATTGAGAGTGTAGCAAGCCATGAAGAAACAAGAATCCAATAAAGAAAGCACAGGGTGGGTGGGCCAGTTAGTAGATCTATGGTCAGTAGTCCCATTTGAGAAGAGGATGAACACCCCTGGGCCAAGGGATGTTCTGAGGGAGAAGACATTCCGGGCAGAGGCAGCAGAGAGCAAAGGCTAGGAATGCTCAAGAACCTGCAAGATCACATGTACCTGGAAGTTGTGCCTGAGGGTCGGGGCAGCATGACAAGAAATCACAGAGGTGGGCAGAGCCAGAGCAGGCAGACCCTAGTGAGGCGTATGGATACTTTTCTAGGAAAGTGAGAAGCGATTAAGGGGTTTTAACAGCAGCAGCATAATCATGCACTGGCCACTTGCTATGTGCCAGACACGGTGCAAAGGGAGGAAGTGAAGAGCATTCATCTGAAGGTACACTGCCTAGGTCAAATCTTGGCTCTGCCACTTGCCAGCCATGTGACCATGTGCAAGTCACTTAACTCTGGGCACATCATAGGGTGGTGTGAAGACTGAATGAGTGAAGTTCTAGAACAGAGCTTGACATACCATAAGTGCTTTATATATGTTTTAATTAAAACTTGTGCATATGTAAAGGCTTCCAATCACACTTAAAATAATACCCTAAGTCTTTCTCATGGCTTACAAGGCCCTACATGATCTGGTTCCTTCTCTAACCTCATATCCTATGACTCTTCCCTTTCCTACTTCTAGTCATTTCCCAAGTACACCAAGTCTGTTCTAGTCTCAGGATTTTCTTTGTCGTTCCCACAGCCTGGAATGCTCTTCCCCTAGAGAGACGCACGGCTTGTTCCCACTCCTCATTCATGTCTCCTCAAATGTACCCCTTAGACAAGAGGCCCCACCTAACACCCCTTCATTTTCTCTACTCACCCTGCTGCACTTTGCTTCTACCAGTGCTCAGGGGCTGACGCTCTTTTATATTTCTATGTTGAGTCGTTCATTGTCTGTGTCCTCCATGGAGGCAGAGACTTTATTTTTACACCGATATCCCTGCTATCCAGAAAACAAATAGATGAATGAGTTAATGAATAAACCACTGCATGATCTCATTTGATACTCACACTTCCATACATGTATCCTCATTACACAGGTGAGAAAAGAAAGGCCTAGCGAGGAGAAGCGAGCCATCCATGCTTGGTTGCATCCACTCCTGTGGTCTTAATCGTAACAGTGCCCAGTCTGTGCCTGAGTCCATGCCACCCACCCAACCTCAGCCATGCCCACACAGATAAATGAAGCTATACTGGTGCCCAGCCCATGATGATGTTTCTAGCACTTGACACCTCCTGGCAGGAAAACGGGGGCAGTCCCTCATACTTCTGCCACCTTGCACTCTACCCCAGAGTGATGTCCATGTCAAAGTGGTACCTCTAGCTCTGCTGAATCCTCCATTCATCAGACATACATGCCACTTCCCCATCACATCATTGCCAGCTGAGCCACCACTTCGTCCCCACTCTCAGCTCTTTTTCCTCTTGATCTTTTCTGGGTGGACTCAAAGATGCAGACCACACATTGGAATGAGGGAGCTATGAATAGACAATCTCCCTTGATGCCTTTCCCTAGCTGCCTACAATCTTCAATAAAAAGGCTACCTCATTCTGCCAGCAACCTGTTGGTGGTACCTGACCTTCTGTGGTTTGATCTTTTCTCAGCCTGTCTTTGCAAGTCCCTCAAACCTGGTTTCCCTTTCAGTGCCCAGAATACTGATTTATTTTGAAAGAGCACCATCGGCTGTGTCTTCTTTGCTTCATAAGTTAATCAATAACTGAGTCCAGCCCAGCAGTGGATCAACTGATATTCCCCCTTCTGCTCACCCCAGCCTTCCAACTCTGCTTTGCCCTGAGTTATGAAAGCATTGAGTTCCAGGGCCTGGGAGGGCAAGGCATACCAGGAAAGCAGAAATGCAAGAGCAGATCAATCAATCTGCAGAAAGTAGGGTAAACCCAACTTCCTTTTGAGGGTAAACCTCTACTCTCTTAGCTCTTTCAAAAGGAAATACAGAAAGAAAAATTCATGCTGCTTCCTCTCCCCCCATTTCCATGGAACCCTGAACATTCTGTGAAGAGATGTGATAGCTAGACACTTCCACCCCAGCTGAAGGAACTATTTCAGGCTCCACCTCCCACTTACTTCTTCAAGCCTGCAATCTGTGGGCTCACCAGGCTTTTCATCGCACTGGCGTTAAAATCTAGAATTTCTCTCTCTTCCTAGTCCCTTCAGGCTCATGACTTAAGCAGCCACGTAATATTTTGAGATATTAATTTAAGTAGATTTCTTCCCTGTGCTTTCCCCTTTTTCTTCCGTCATCAAAGCGGGTAGCCAACTCTTTGATTCATTGCCTTAGGGGAGGTACATGGCAAAGTACAAAACAAGAAGCCTGGTATATTTTCTGGTTTGTGTTTCCTTAACCCCAAACACACTGAAGGGTCTGACAGAAGACACAGAGGGGCTTGGAAGAAGTAGCAAATGCCTGATGGCCAGGGGAGAGAGAGTGGTGGTCATCCAGAAGAACAGAAGGACAACATAGTCTTGCTCTGAGGTGGCCCCTTGTGGCACAAAGACCTCATAAAGAGATGGTTCCATGGGCATCTACGGGGGCAGAACCTTAAGCATGGAGGGTTCTGACTCTGCCAAAGAGGCCCACATCCCATGGAATGTGACATGGAAACAGAAAGCTACCAGATGTCAGGAGATACTGAGGGTTTGGATAGGGATAAGGAGGGTGCCAGCAGTGGACACAGTGGATTTTGAGGGTTTTTTTTTTTTTTTTTTTGGTGCAATCCCAAAGGGAAGAAGGAACCCCAGTGACAGATGTGCCAATATTTGAACAGAAATGGGCACTCAGAGTTCCAAATCAAGTTGGTTTTTAAAAAACAAAAGGACATTGCTTCTACAACGGGGCTTATTGGAATGAGTTCAAACACAGATTTAGACATCCTCCTGGCTTTTCAATATGCTTTCCCCCAGACGTTATCTCTTAAATCTACCCGAGGCACACCTCAAGTTCAGCACTGTCAATGACTGGCACTGCAATCCCATTCCTGATTCCAGCTCAAAGGCTCACTCCTGCTTTGCTAGGACACGAAGGAAACATCTTCAAACAGGCATCCTAATTCACTCAGGGTTACTGTGTTGAGTAATTACTTTTTCATTTCCTTCACATCAATTGGCACCTTGAATCCAACATTCCCAGATCTCAGTTAAGGCTGTCTCCAAGAGGCAAAGCTCAGCTATCCAACTCCTCCTTCCTCTACACAGAATCACCTTCCTGGGGATTTTATATTAAAAATGTCCTTTGGATCTCTCTCCTTTATCTCCACTAGCATAGTCCTTCAGAACTTCACTAGTCCTTGCTAATACTATCTTAATAGACTGTGATAGACACGTCATGAGAATTTGAATGAATATGCAATACCAGTGAGGTAAAGAACCATGTAGCATGTATTTTCTTATCTGAATTTAAAAGAATAAGTCCTAATATTTATGATTGGAATTTATTCTATAGAAAGAGACTTAAATGTGATATGACTCTCCATTTTACTATTTTCTTACATGCATTTGTTATCTTTGCATGCAGATTTGGACAGTGTTTTGCCTAAATGCTAACATGGTCAAGAAATTTGTCACAATACCCAGCCTGTCAAGCAGTCATTTGGACTCAGGTCAGCTTGGGAGGCCAACCAAGGTCAATAGTTGCTATCTAATAAAGCCAAAGGTTTTTCTAATTAACGCTGCAACAATCACAGATTTGCAAAAATGCACTATAGGAAGAAAAAAAAAAAGCTGATGCTAGAATTGACATGGCCAGTCTTTCTTGGTGGAACCACATTGGATCAGACAGCTTGCCAGAAACCCATGTTCCTTTTTCAACACTATAGTAGCCAGGGGAAGGGGGTTTGTTTCAGTGGATGTGAATTCATTAGATTATAATTCAGAAAGGTGAAGATGGTAGGCTTTGGTGATTAATGGCAGGAAACTTGGACATAGTAAGTTATAAGAACCTATAAAATATGACACTGCCATCGAGCAGCCATGGAGGTAGGGAGTGTTGGCAAGCCTCAAAACCAGCATTCTCCAGCAAGGAAAAAGAGACCAGCCTTCTTGTGCCAGAAGAGCAAGGAAGGAAAGCAGATGCTTCTTTGAGAGCCACATGCCTCCAGTCTTCCAAGCCTGGATGTAATAAACGACATTTTTAATATTCATAGGTTGGGGAAGGTAACTACTACATTCCCAAATGAGTCTCTACCTTTTATTCATTTGCTATCTATTTACGCTGTCACCAGAAGGTGGAAAAACAGATTTTTTTTAAATTTTACATTGATTCCCAGTACAGATACATTTGCAGTCAACTTTCTATTGATTCTTCATAGCTACAATAGTTTGTACTTGTCACTGCACCCTTCTCTCTGGTTTGTTCTCACCCCCTCGCCATCCTAACAGAACAGATGTTATAGCTAATATTTCATTTTATGTAACTGTAGAGCTACGAATGATTCGTGAGCTTCACTTAGGACATGCTGCTGATGGACTAGCTATTCTCCTCCCTGGGACCTCTAGCTGGGCATCCAGCAGCCACTGGGGTCCAACCTATTCTGTCCCAGGACCTCCATTGCCATGCGTGCACTTTCTCCCCAGGCTTGGTAGTGAGTGTTTGAGAATCATCTTCTGTGATTTTATTTCACCCTGTGTTATCTGAAGCAGAACTCATTATCTTAAGTTCCATCATCTGAAACTTGCAGATATATGTTCGTTATCTGTTCTTGTATCTAGACTAAATGTTTTAGGCAATGGGGCCTCTGCTGAGTAAGTGCTTTCATGTGGAGAACTTTCCTGTAGCTCATCTATTCCATTCCGTTAAAAGAAGGGGGGGATACCCTAACACAGAAGAAAAAACAGGACAGTTTTCAGTATTAAAAGTATACTAAGGATCAGAGATTTTAATATTAATTAAGGGGAACCTGTGACTCTTCCTCCCTCTCCCTCTTCCACAATGATCTTTTCTAAGCTCTCTTTCTTTTTTTTTTTTTTTGTCTTTTAATTTTTTAATGCTTTTGTTTATTTCTGAGAGAGACAGCATGAGCAGGGGAGGGTCAAAGGAGAGGGAGACACAGAATCTGAAGCAGGCTCCAGGCTCTGAGCCCCGATGCAGGGCTCGAACCCAGGAACTGTGAGATCATGACTTGAGCTGAAGTTGGACGCTAAGCTCTCTTTCTTAATTTATAACTCTTGAAGTCAAATACCTTCCAATACTTTGTCAGAGTGTCCTAGGCTTCTAAGACCAGGAGAATAATGATCCTGGTCAGAAACTTGGCAGAGTCTGGAAAGGCACCTGTAAATCAAGTTGAACATTTCTGATAAAATATATAAAGGTAAATTGATTGGTAGACAAATGATGGCTAGATGTGGATTCATTAGCAAAGGCAGAATTGCAAGGATATATACCAAAATGCTAGCAGAGGTTATCACTAAGGAATATAGTTCCAATGATTTTTATTATCTCATGTAAGCCTTTTTTAAAAAACTTCATTTTTAGAGCAGTTTATGTTCACAGCAAAATTGAGGATAAGGTACAGAGTTATCCTGTGCATACCGTGCCTCCGCTCAACAGAGCCTCCCCCAATATCAACATCCCACAGCAGAGTCATGCGTTAGTTAAAACTGATGACTATACACTGATACATTATAGTCAGCCAGAGTCCATAGTTTAACTTGGGGCTTCTTTTTTTTTTTTTTTTTTTTTTTTTTTTTT